>NW_027362763.1:649107665-649467665 GCF_046119375.1 Phyllobates terribilis
AGTACGCATCTGGAAGAAAAGGGCCGCCTTGGAGAAGATCGTTGTGCTTCCACGCACAGGGAGCAATTCGGATGACAGGCCCCCATGCCTGGGTGGGTGGGCGCCCCACCGTTCGCCCGTGCGGGTCGTCGGACCGCTGCCTTCGCTCGGGTCGGGTCAAACTCCCCACGGCTCGGCCACCTCCGCGGACTGGAGGCGAGGCCGGCGTGCGTGCCCAAAGATAGGTGTCGAAAGTCCGGGGGTAGAGGAGGAAGGGGACCGCTCAACTTAAGCCGGCGTGGGCTCCAAAGCCCGGGCCGAGCGACCGGCGCCACCTCCCCACCCGGGAGCGCTGCGCCAGATCGATCGGAGGAAGAGCAGGGGTGCGTGTAGGGATTTGCCCACATACGGAGGCTGCAAAACTCCTATCGTCGGGAGATACGTGCCCACGAGTCCTGGAAGCGCGACTCGGGTACCGGCGCCCTTGCACGGTGAGAACCCCTTTCGCCTGCCTCCACACCTCTGTCGTCCTCCCCACTGACGTAGGGGCTCGGGAAAAGACTGGAAAGTGCGAAGCTCGGCTGTGGCGCGGAGACGCCACCCACCGCCGCCACTGTCGCCACCACCGACAGGGGTGCGTGGAGGGACTTGCCCAAGTACGGAGGCCGCAAACCCCTGTCATCGGGAGATCATAGAATCATAGAATGGTAGAGTTGGAAGGGACCTCCTGGGTCATCTGGTCCAACCCCCTGCTCAAAGCAGGATTCACTAAATCATCTCAGACAGATGTCTGTCCAGCCTCTGTTTGAAGACGTCCATTGAAGGGGAACTCACCACCTCTCGTGGCAGCCTGTTCCACTCATTAATCACCCTGTCAAAAAGTTTTTTCTAATATCTAATCTGTGTCTCCTCCCATTTAGTTTCATTCCATTGCTTCTAGTCTTTCCTTGTGCAAATGAGAATAAAGATGATCCTTCTACAATGTGACAGCCCTTGACATATTTGTAGACAGCTATTAAGTCTCCTCTCAGTCTTCTTTTTTGCAAGCTAAACATTCCCAAATCCTGCAACCGTTCCTCATAGGACATGGTTTGAACACCAGTCACCATTCTGGTCGCTCTTCTCTGAACTTGCTCCAGTTTGTCTATGTCTTTTTTAAAATGTGGTGCCCAAAACTGTACACAGTATTCCAGATGAGGTCTGACCAAAGAGGAGTAAAGACCGATAATGACTTCACGTGATCTAGACTGTATGCTTCTGTTAATACATCCCAGAATTGTATTTGCCTTTTTTGCTGCTGCATCACACTGTTGACTCATGTTCAGTCTATGATCTATTAGTATACCTAAGTCTTTTTCACATGTACTGTTGCTTAGCTCTATTCCTCCCATTCTGTATATGCTTTTTTCATTTTTATTGCCCAGATGTAGTACTTTGCATTTTTCCCTGTTAAAAACCATTCTGTTGGTTGCTGCCCACTGCTCCAGTTTATTTAGGTCTTTTTGAATCCTCTCTCTCTCTTCTCTAGTATTAGCTATCCCTCCTAGCTTTGTGTCATCAGCAAATTTAATCAGTTTACCCTCAATTCCTTCATCTAAATCATTGATAAAGATGTTGAACAATACAGGTCCCAGGACGGAGCCCTGTGGTACCCCACTTGAGACATTCATCCAGCTGGATGTGAAGCCATTTACAACCACCCTTTGAGTCCGATCACTAAGCCAGTTATGAATCCACCTAACAGTTGCCTGGTCCATTGCATACTTGGTCATTTTTTCAATAAGGATGGTGTGAGATACTTTGTCAAATGCTTTGCTGAAGTCAAGATATACTATATCTACAGCATTTCCCTGATCCACCCAGTCAGTGATTCTGTCATAGAAGGAAATTAAGTTAGTCTGACATGACTTGTTAGTTACAAACCCATGCTGACTCTGGTTAATCACTTCATTCTTATCCAGGTACTTACATACATGTTGTTTAATAATTTGTTCAAAGATCTTTCCTGGTATAGAAGTCAGACTCACCGGCCTATAGTTCCCTGGGTCCACCTTCTTCCCCTTTTTGAAGATAGGAACAACATTTGCTCTTCTCCAGTCTTCTGGGACTTCTCCTGTTCTCCAAGAATTTTCAAAGATTATGGAGAGTGGTTCTAAAATTTCTTCTACGATCTCCTTCAGTACTCTGGGGTGTAATTCATCTGGACCTGGAGACTTGAACTCATTTATGTTAGCTAAATATTCCCTCACAATCTTTCTGTTTACAGATAACTTGGATTCCTCTATTCCTTTAAAAGGACAGTGAAGATCAGTTGATGTTACATTTTCTTTCTGAGAGAAAACAGATGCAAAATAGGAATTAAAAAGTTCGGCCTTCTCAACATCCTCTCTTACCATTTCTCCATTTTCATCCTGTAAAAATATTATAGCATTTTTGACTTTTCTTTTACTTTTGACATACCCCCAAAATCCTTTTTTATTGCTTTTGACATCTCTTGCAAGCCTTAATTCATTGTCAGCTTTAGATAACCTGATACGTGCCCTGCAGGATCTGCAGACTGCATTATAATCTTCTTTAGATATGCCTCCCTCTTTCCATTTAATAAACATTTCTTTCTTTCTTTTTAGCATGTGTTTAAGTTCTGTGTTCATCCATCCTGGTTTCCTTAAATGCTTCCCATTCTTCCTACTTTTCAGGATTGTTAACGATTGTGCTTTGAGAATCTCATTTTTAAAAATTTCCCATCCTTCCTGGACATTTTTGTCCTTAAGGACATCCAGCCATTGGATCCCTCCTATTCTCTTTCTGAGTCCTGGAAGCGCAACTAGGGTACAGGAGCCCTTGCAGAGGGGGTACTGGATGTGAAAGAGCACTGGGGTCGTAGTCACAAAGGCATCTGCCCTCATGGATCCTCTCCCCGGCCTAAAACTCCAGATTTTAGCCTTGACGGCACCCCCATGTGGAGAACCAGGGCCCGCGGGGAGGTCTGGCCAGGCTCACGTCAACCCAGGGACACCTCTCTGACTTGGGACGGGCGACTGTTAAAAGTCCCCCCACGCAGCTGCGGAAGCCTGGGCTCAGCAGAGGTGTGGACCTCCAGCCAAACAGGGACTCATAGCCAAAACGTGTACCCGAGGCTACGGAGGTGAAAACCAGCTTAAATGAGTCTAAATACGTCGGGGTCGAAAGGTACCGCTCTCTCATATATTCTGCCGGTGGTGTGCAAAACTGAGTATTTGCATGGAGTGGCACCCTATACCCTCTACAGGGACACTTGCAAACAAGTGTCCGATCGCTTGGTAGTGTCACCTGGATTCGGCTCACAAGAATTTCCTCATTCTAGTTCTTTTTCACTTTCTTTGGCGACATCTAGTGGGCAGACTGCATTACTGTAACCGGGGACAGTTTTTCAACTTTTTTTCAATTTTACCCCACGTGGGATATATATTGCACCCACACATTTGGAACTCTCCTGGGGTACCCTCACACATATTATTCCCTCATTTACCGGATATTTTCACAAAAAAGTGAAATTTTCAAAAAGTCAGAAAATTGGCTGAAAACGACTAAGTGTGAAGGACTCTTTGAACAAATCGTTCTGGAACCGAAATCGGATACTCTCACTGACATTTCCTACCTCTCTGGAAGTTTGCAGCACACAGATATTTCCCATAAGCTAACCTCGCAAACCAAATGTCTGAAAATGAGGTTCCTCTCATATAGCGCAATAGAACAAACGTATATGAGATTAGGGTTAGGGTTAGGGGTTAGGGGTTAGGGTTGGGGTTAGGGGTTAGGGTTAGAGTTAGGGTTAGGAGTTAGGGTTAGGGTTAGAGTTAGGGTTAGGGTTAGGGGTTAGGGTTAGGGTTAGGTTTTTCCCGTCAATGCTGCTGATGCTTTTCAACCGTGCAGGTGGCTACCTTATGGGTGTCTCAACCCCTGAGATGCCGTATAGAAGATAAGGACGAATATATCCAGGTTTGAATATTTCCAGCAGCACTACAGGTGATTTGCACCCGTGCGAGCGACTCATCACCTGTTACGCGAGAGCAGTGATTAGCCCCTAGAGCGGAAACTAATCAGCCGAGCGGCTGATGCAGCCTGGATGTGTGCGGCAGAAAGACAGATCACCTCCGCTGCAGATGCAAGGACTTTAAAGCTCCATTTGACTGCGGGAAACGTGTTGCTATGAAGCGGTAAGTAGAAGTTATTCGTTGCCCACATATAGGAGAATGTAACCGCCACACCAGGCTGCGGCGGACCCCTGTGGTTGTCATGTGTCGCTCGCTATGAGCGCCATCTAGTGGTTAGCTCTCATAGCACATGAGCATTTCTCCTGCATACAGGTGATCTGCTCATCGCCTGTATGCAGTAGAAACGATCAGACAACTGCAGCTTCTAGTCTCCTATGGATAATATTGAAGAATGCAGAAAGTGTAAAAAAAAAAAAATGTAAAAATAGAAAAAAATATATATATATATAAAACTTTAAATCACCCCCCTTTCGCCCCATTAAAAAAAAACAAATAAAACCCACATAGACATATTTGGTATTGCCGCGTTCAGAATCGTCCGATCTATCAACATAAAAAAAGAATTAATCTGATCGGTAAACGGCGTAACGAGAAACAAATTCTAAACGCCAGAATTAAGTTTTTTGGTCGTCGTAACATTGCAATAAAATGCAACTAGAGGCGATCAAAACATCCAATCTACCCCAAAATTGTATGAATAAAAACATCATCTCGCTGTTCAAAAAATAAGCCCTCATGTGGCCCCAGATCCCGAAAAATGGAGAAGCTACGGGTCTCAGAAAATTGCACTATTTTGTTTTTTTTTAGCAAACTTTGGATTTTTTTTTCACCACTTAAATAAAAAAGGGCCTATACATGTTTGGTGTCTACGAACTCGTAATGACCTGGAAAATAATAATGGCAGCTCAGGTTTAGCATTCAGTGAACGTGGAAAAAAAAAAAAAAAAAAACAACCGTGGAATTGTAGTTTTGTGGCAATTTCTCCGAACTTGGATTTTTTTTCCCGTTTTCCAGTACAGGATATGGTAAAATCAGTGAAGGCGTTTAAAAGTACAACTTATCCCGCAAAAAATAAGCCCTCACATGGCCATATTGACAGAAAAATAAAAAGGCTATGGCTCGGGGAAGAGGACGCCCCCAGGACCGTGTTACATCGATGGGAGGAATTTTGTGCCTTTTTTTTGAAAGTGTCAAATGAATGGAATTTCCATCTCCTTGATCGAGTTTGAGAGTGCAGTCCCCGGGCGCCATCTGCTGGTCGTTTGCCGCATGTCTGCTCCAAAACACCTGTGGTCCTGGGGGATTGCTATTCATACATAGTTGACGCGTCTCCAGAGTCCGAAAATGTTGCTGTCATAGAGGCGGCGTATCGTTTGGCCGGGCCCGCCTGGCGGAGGTGGTCCCGTGCTCACCGGGACGACATGGCAGCCCGCAAAAGCGCGGGGCGACGGAGGGGTGAAATTGGTGAAACCGAGATTCAGGCCCTCATGGGAGGCGGGATCCTGGGTTTCGGCTGATCGCGCAAAAGAAATTTCGACATGAGAGTCGCCCCCGTGAGTCCATGTCAACTGCAGCGGTGCTCAGTAAGGATCACCCCAGAGACTGTCTCACTCACAGGGGTGTCATCCCCATGGGTGCATGTCACCTGCAGCGGTGCTCAGTAAGGAACACCCCAGATTCTGTCTCACCCACAGGGGTGTCATCTCCATGGGTGCATGTCACCTGCAGCAGTGCTCAGTAAGGATCGCCCCAGAGGCTGACTCACTCACAGGGGTGTCATCCCTATCGGTGCATGTCACCTGCAGCGGTGCTCAGTAAGGGTCACCCCAGAGGCTGACTCACTAACATAGGTGTCATCCCCATGGGTGCATGTCACCTGCAGCGGTGCTCAGTAAGGGTCACCCCAGAGGCTGACTCACCAACATAGTTGTCATCCCCATGGGTGCTTGTCACCTGCAGCAGTGCTCAGTAAGGATCACCCCAGAGGCTGTCTCACTCACAGGGGTGTCATCCTCATGGGTGCATGTCACCTGCAGCGATGCTCAGTAAGGATCACACCAGAGGCTGACTCACTCACAGAGGTGTCATCCCCATGTGTGCATGTCACCTGCAGCGGTGCTCATTAAGGATCACCCCAGAGGCTGACTCACTCACAGAGGTGTCATCCCCATGGGTGCATGTCACCTGCAGCAGTGCTCAGTAAGGATCACCCCAGAGGCTGACTCATCTACAGAGGTGTCATCCCCATGGGTGCATGTCACCTGCTGCGATGCTCAGTAAGGATCACCCCAAAGGCTGACTCACTCACAGGGGTGTCATCTCCATGGGTGCATGTCACCTGCAGCGGTGCTCAGTAAGGATCACTCCAGAGGCTGACTCACTCACAGGGGTGTCATCCCCATGGGTGCATGTCACCTGCAGCGGTGCTCAGTAAGGATCACCCCAGAGGCTGTCTTACTCACAGAGGTGTCATCCCCATGTGTGCATGTCACCTGCAGCGGTGCTCATTAAGGATCACCCCAGAGGCTGACTCACTCACAGAGGGGTCATCCCCATGGGTGCATGTCACCTGCAGCAGTGCTCAGTAAGGATCACCCCAGAGGCTGACTCACTCACAGAGGTGTCATCCCCATGGGTGCATGTCACCTGCAGCGGTGCTCAGTATGGATCACCCCAGAGGCTGGCTCACTCACAGAGGTGTCATCCCCATGGGTGCATGTCACCTGCAGCGGTGCTCAGTTTGGATCACCCCAGAGGCTGACTCACTCACAGGGGTGTCATCCCCATGGGTGCATGTCACCTGCAGCGATGCTCAGTAAGGATCACCCCAGAGGCTGTCTCACTCATAGGGGTGTCATCCCCATGGGTGCATGTCACCTGCAGCGGTGCTCAGTAAGGATCACCCCAGAGGCTGACTCACTCACAGAGGTGTCATCCCCATGGGTGCAGGTCACCTGCAGCGGTGCTCAGTAAGGATCACCCCAGAGGCTGACTCACTCACAGAGGTGTCATCTCCATGGGTGCATGTCACCTGCAACGGAGCTCAGTAAGGATAACTACAGAGGCTGACTCACTCACAGAGGTGTCATCCCCATGGGTGCATGTCACCAGCAGCAGTGCTCAGTAAGGATCACCCCAGAGGCTGACTCACGCACAGGGGTGTCATCCCCATGGGAGCATGCCACCTGCAGCGGTGCTCAGTAAGGATCACCCCAGAGGCTGACTGACTCACAGAGGTGTCATCCCCATGGGTGCATGTCACCTGCAGCGATGCTCAGTAAGGATTACCCCAGAGGCTGACTCACTCACAGAGGTGTCATCCCCATGGGTGCATGTCACCTGCAGCGGTGCTCAGTAAGGATCACCCCAGAGGCTAACTCACTCACAAGGGTGTCATCCCCATGGGTGCATGTCATCTGCAGCGGTGCTCTGTAAGGATCACCCCAGAGGCTGTCTCACTCACAGGGGTGTCATCCCCATGGGTGCATGTCACCTGCAGCGGTGCTCAGTAAGGATCTTCCAAGAGGCTGACTCACTCACAGGGGTGTCATCCCCGTGAGTGCATGTCACCTGTAGGGGTGCTCAGTAAGGATCACCCCAGAGGCTGAATCACCCACAGGGGTGTCATCCCCATGGGTGCATGTCACCTGCAGCGGTGCTCAGTAAGGATCACCCCAGAGGCTGACTCACCCACAGGGGTGTCATCCCCATTGGTGCATGTCACCTGCAGGGGTGCTCAGTAAGGATCACCCCAGTGGCTGACTCACCCACAGGGGTGCCATCCCCATGGGTGTATGTCACCTGCAGCTGTGCTCAGTAAGGATCACCCCAGAGGCTGTCTCACCCACATAGGTGTCATCCCCATAGGTTCTTGTCACCTGCAGCGGTGTTCAGTAAGGATCTCCCCAGAAGTTGACTCATTCACAGGGGTGTCATCCCCATGGGTGCATGTCACCTGCAGCGGTGCTCAGTAAGGATCACCCCAGAGGTTCACTCATTCACAGGGGTATCATCCCCATGGGTGCATGTCACCTGCAGCGGTGCTCAGTAAGGGTCACCCCAGAGGCTGACTCACCCACAGGGGTGTCATGCCTATGGGTGCATGTCACGTGCAGGGGTGCTCAGTAAGGATCACCCCAGTGGCTGACTCAGCCACAGGGGTGTCATCCCCACGGGTGCATGTCACCTGCAGCAGTGCTCAGTAAGGATCACCCCAGAGGCTGACTCACCCACAGAGGTGTCATCCCCATGGGTGCATGTCACCTGCAGCGGTGCTCAGTAAGGATCACCCCAGAGGCTGTCTCACCCACAGAGGTGTCATCCCCATGGGTGCATATCACCTGCAGCGGTGCTTAGTAAGGATCACCCCAGAGCCTGACTCACTCACAGGGGTGTCATCCCATGGGTGCATGTCACCTGCAGCGGAGCTCAGTAAGGATCACCCCAGAGGCTGACTCACCCACAGGGGTGTCATCCCCATTGGTGCATGTCACCTGCAGGGGTGCTTAGTAAGGATCACCCCAGAGGCTGACTCACTCACAGGGGTGTCATCCCATGGGTGCATGTCATCTGCAGCGGTGCTCAGTAAGGATCACCCCAGAGGCTGTCTCACTCACAGGGGTGTCATCCTCATGGGTGCATGTCTCCTGCAGCGGTGATCAGTAAGGATCACCCCAGAGGCTGACTCACTCACAGGGGTGTCATCCCCATGGGTGCATATCACCTGCAGCGGTGCTCAGTACGGATCACCCCAGAGGCTGACTCACTCACAGGGGTGTCATCCCCATGGGTGCATGTCAACTGCAGCGGTGCTCAGTAAGGATCACTCGAGAGGCTGACTCACTCACAGGGGTGTCATCCCATGGGTGCATGTCTCCTGCAGCGGTGCTCAGTAAGGATCACTCGAGAGGCTGACTCACTCACAGGGGTGTCATCCCATGGGTGCATGTCTCCTGCAGCGGTTCTCAGTAAGGATCACCCCAGAGGCTGACTCACTCACAGGGGTGTCATCTCCATGGGTGCATGTCACCTGCAGCGGTGCTCAGTAAGGATCACCCCAGAGGCTGACTCACCCACAGAGGTGACATCCCCATGGGTGCATGTCACCTGCAGCGGTGCTCAGTAAGGATCACCCCAGAGGCTGACTCACTCACAGAGGTGTCATCCCCATGGGAGCATGTCACCTGCAGCGGTGCTCACTAAGGATCACCCCAGTGGCTGACTCACTCACAGGGGTGTCATCCCCATGGGTGGATATCACCTGCAGCGGTGCTTAGTAAGGATCACCCCAGAGGCTGACTCACTCACAGGGGTGTCATCCCATGGGTGCATGTCACCTGCAGCGAAGCTCAGTAAGGATCACCCCAGAGGCTGTCTCACTCACAGGGGTGTCATCCCCATGGGTGCATGTCTCCTGCAGCGGTGCTCAGTAAGGATCACCCCAGAGTCTGACTGACTCACAGGGGTGTCATCCCCATGGGTGCATGTCACCTGCAGCGGTGCTCAGTAAGGATCACTCGAGAGGCTGACTCACTCACAGGGGTGTCATCCCATGGGTGCATGTCTCCTGCAGCGGGGCTCAGTAAGGATCACCCCAGAGGCTGACTCACTCACAGGGGTGTCATCCCCATGGGTGCATGTCACCTGCAGCGGTGCTCAGTAAGGATCACTCGAGAGGCTGACTCACTCACAGGGGTGTCATCCCATGGGTGCATGTCTCCTGCAGCGGTGCTCAGTAAGGATCACCCCAGAGGCTGACTCACCCACAGGGGTGTCATACCCATGGGTGCATGTCACCTGCAGCGATGCTCAGTAAGGATCACCCCAGAGGCTGACTCACCCACAGAGGTGACATCCCCATGGGTGCATGTCACCTGCAGCGGTGCTCAGTAAGGATCACCCCAGAGGCTGACTCACTCACAGGGGTGTCATCCCCATCGGTGCATGTCACCTGCAGCGATGCTCAGTAAGGATCACCCCAGAGGCTGACTCACCCACAGGGGTGTCATCCCCATGGGTACATGTCCCCTGCAGCGGTGCTCAGTATGGATGACCCCGAAGCTGACTCACTCACAGCGGTGTCATCCCCATGGGTGCATGTCACCTGCAGCGGTGTTCAGTAAGGATCACCCCAGAGGCTGACTCACTCACAGGGGTGTCATCACCATGGGTGCATGTCACCTGCAGCAGTGCTCAGTAAGGATCACCCCAGAGGCTGACTCACTCACAGGGGTGTCATCCCCATGGGTACATGTCACCTGCAGCGGTGCTCACTATGGATCACCCCAGATGCTGTCTCACTCACAGGGGTGTCATCCCCATGGGTGCATGTCACCTGCAGCGGTGCTCAGTAAGGATCACCCCAGAGGCTGTCTCACTCACAGGGGTGTCATCCCCATGGGTGCATGTCACCTGAAGCGGTGTTCAGTAAGGATCACCCCAGAGGCTGACTCACCACATAGGTGTCATCCGCATGGGTGCATGTCACCTGCAGCGGTGCTCAGTAAGGATCACCCCAGAGGCTGTCTCACTCACAGAGGTGTCATCCCCATGGGTTCATGTCACCTGCAGCGGTGCTGAGTAAGGATCGCCCCAAAGGCTGACTCACTCACAGAGGTGTCATCCCCATGGGTGCATGTCACCTGCAGATTTGCTCAGTAAGGATGACCCCAGAGGCTGACTCACCCACAGAGGTGTCATCCCCATGGGTTCATGTCACCTGCAGCGGTGCTCAGTAAGGATCACCCCAAAGGCTGACTCACTCACAGTGGTGTCATCCCCATGGGTGCATGTCACCTGCAGCTTTGCTCAGTAAGGATCACCCCAGAGGCTGACTCACTCACAGGGGTGTCATTCCCATGGGTGCATGTCACCTGCAACGGCAGTGCTCAGTAAGGATCACCCCAGAGGCTGACTCACTCACAGGGGTGTCATCCCCATGGGTGCATGTCACCTGCAGCGGTGCTCAGTAAGGATCACCACAGAGGCTGACTCACTCACAGGGGTGTCATCCCCGTGGGTGCATGTCACCTGCAGCGGTGGTCAGTTAGGATCACCCCAGAGACTGACTCACCCACAGAGGTGTCATCCCCATGGGTGCATGTCACCTGCAGCGGCGGTGGTCAGTAAGGATCACCCCAGAGGCTGACTCACTCACAGGGGTGTCATCCCTATGGGTGCATGTCACCTACAGCGGTGCTCAGTATGGATCACCCCAGAGGTTGACTCACTCACAGGGGTGTCATCCCCATGGGTGCATGTCACCGGCAGCGGTGCTCAGTTAGGATCACGCCAGAGACTGACTCACCCAGAGAGGTGTCATCCCCAAGGTTGCATGTCACCTGCAGCGGCGGTGCTCAGTAAGGATCACCCCAGAGGCTGACTCTCTCACAGGGGTGTCATCCCCATGGGTGCATGTCACCTGCAGCGGTGCTCAGTAACGATCACTCGAGAGGCTGACTCACTCACAGGGGTGTCATCCCATGGGTGCATGTCTCCTGCAGCGGGGCTCAGTAAGGATCACCCCAGAGGCTGACTCACTCACAGGGGTGTCATCCCCATGGGTGCATGTCACCTGCAGCTGTGCTCAGTAAGGATCACCCCAGAGGCTGACTCACTCACAGGGGTGTCATCCCCATCGGTGCATGTCACCTGCAGCGGTGCTCAGTAAGGATCACCCCAGAGGCTGACTCACCCACAGGGGTGTCATCCCCATGGGTACATGTCCCCTGCAGCGGTGCTCAGTATGGATGACCACGAAGCTGACTCACTCACAGGGGTGTCATCCCCATGGGTGCATGTCACCTGCAGCGGTGTTCAGTAAGGATCACCCCAGAGGCTGACTCACTCACAGGGGTGTCATCACCATGGGTGCATGTCACCTGCAGCAGTGCTCAGTAAGGATCACCCCAGAGGCTGACTCACTCACAGGGGTGTCATCCCCATGGGTGCATGTCACCTGCAGCTTTGCTCAGTAAGGATGACCCCAGAGGCTGACTCACCCACAGAGGTGTCATCCCCATGGGTTCATGTCACCTGCAGCGGTGCTCAGTAAGGACCACCCCAAAAGCTGACTCACTCACAGGGGTGTCATCCCCATGGGTGCATGTCACCTGCAGCTTTGCTCAGTAAGGATCACCCCAGAGGCTGACTTACTCACAGGGGTGTCATCCCCATGGGTGCATGTCACCTGCAGCTTTGCTCAGTAAGGATCACCCCAGAGGCTGACTCACTCACAGGGGTGTCATCCCCATGGGTGCATGTCACCTGCAGCGGTGCTCAGTAAGAATCACCACAGAGGCTGACTCACTCACAGGGGTGTCATCCCCATGGGTGCATGCCACCTGCAGCGGTGGTCAGTTAGGATCACCCCAGAGACTGACTCACCCACAGAGGTGTCATCCCCATGGGTGCATGTCACCTGCAGCGGCGGTGGTCAGTAAGGATCACCCCAGAGGCTGACTCACTCACAGGGGTGTCATCCCTATGGGTGCATGTCACCTACAGCGGTGCTCAGTAAGGATCACCCCAGAGGCTGACTCACTCACAGGGGTGTCATCCCCATGGGTGCATGTCACCTGCAGCGGTGCTCAGTTAGGATCACGCCAGAGACTGACTCACCCAGAGAGGTGTCATCCCCAAGGTTGCATGTCACCTGCAGCGGCGGTGCTCAGTAAGGATCACCCCTGAGGCTGACTCACTCACATGGGTGTCAACCCTATGGGTGCATGTCACCTGCAGTGGTTCTCAGTAAGGATCACCCCAGAGTCTGACTCACTCACAGGAGTGTCATCCCCATGGGTGCATGTCACCTGCAGCGGCGCTCAGTAAGGATCACCCCAGAGGCTGACTCACCCACAGGGGTGTCATCCCCATGGGTGCATGTCACATGCAGCGGTGCTCAGTAAGGATCACCCCAGAGGCTGACTCACCCACATAGGTGTCATCCCCATGGGTGCATGTCACCTGAAGCGGTGCTCAGTAAGGATCACCCCAGAGGCTGTCTCACTCACAGGGGTGTCATCCCCATGGGTGCATGTCACCTGCAGTGGTGCTCAGTAAGGATCACCTCAGAGGCTGTCTCACTCACAGGGGTGTCATCTCCATGGGTGCATGTCACCTGCAGTGGTGCTCAGTAAGGATCGCTGCAGAGGCTGACTCACTCACAGGGGTGTCATCCCCACGGGTGCATGTCACCTGCAGCGGTGCTCAGTAAGGATCACCCCAGAGGCTGACTCACTCACAGGGGTGTCATCTCCATGGGTGCATGTCACCTGCAGCGGTGCTCAGTAAGGATCACCCCAGAGGCTGACTCACCCACAGAGGTGACATCCCCATGGGTGCATGTCACCTGCAGCGGTGCTCAGTAAGGATCACCCCAGAGGCTGACTCACTCACAGAGGTGTCATCCCCATGGGAGCATGTCACCTGCAGCGGTGCTCACTAAGGATCACCCCAGTGGCTGACTCACTCACAGGGGTGTCATCCCCATGGGTGGATATCACCTGCAGCGGTGCTTAGTAAGGATCACCCCAGAGGCTGACTCACTCACAGGGGTGTCATCCCATGGGTGCATGTCACCTGCAGCGAAGCTCAGTAAGGATCACCCCAGAGGCTGTCTCACTCACAGGGGTGTCATCCCCATGGGTGCATGTCTCCTGCAGCGGTGCTCAGTAAGGATCACCCCAGAGTCTGACTGACTCACAGGGGTGTCATCCCCATGGGTGCATGTCACCTGCAGCGGTGCTCAGTAAGGATCACTCGAGAGGCTGACTCACTCACAGGGGTGTCATCCCATGGGTGCATGTCTCCTGCAGCGGGGCTCAGTAAGGATCACCCCAGAGGCTGACTCACTCACAGGGGTGTCATCCCCATGGGTGCATGTCACCTGCAGCGGTGCTCAGTAAGGATCACTCGAGAGGCTGACTCACTCACAGGGGTGTCATCCCATGGGTGCATGTCTCCTGCAGCGGTGCTCAGTAAGGATCACCCCAGAGGCTGACTCACCCACAGGGGTGTCATACCCATGGGTGCATGTCACCTGCAGCGATGCTCAGTAAGGATCACCCCAGAGGCTGACTCACCCACAGAGGTGACATCCCCATGGGTGCATGTCACCTGCAGCGGTGCTCAGTAAGGATCACCCCAGAGGCTGACTCACTCACAGGGGTGTCATCCCCATCGGTGCATGTCACCTGCAGCGATGCTCAGTAAGGATCACCCCAGAGGCTGACTCACCCACAGGGGTGTCATCCCCATGGGTACATGTCCCCTGCAGCGGTGCTCAGTATGGATGACCCCGAAGCTGACTCACTCACAGCGGTGTCATCCCCATGGGTGCATGTCACCTGCAGCGGTGTTCAGTAAGGATCACCCCAGAGGCTGACTCACTCACAGGGGTGTCATCACCATGGGTGCATGTCACCTGCAGCAGTGCTCAGTAAGGATCACCCCAGAGGCTGACTCACTGACAGGGGTGTCATCCCCATGGGTACATGTCACCTGCAGCGGTGCTCACTATGGATCACCCCAGATGCTGTCTCACTCACAGGGGTGTCATCCCCATGGGTGCATGTCACCTGCAGCGGTGCTCAGTAAGGATCACCCCAGAGGCTGTCTCACTCACAGGGGTGTCATCCCCATGGGTGCATGTCACCTGAAGCGGTGTTCAGTAAGGATCACCCCAGAGGCTGACTCACCACATAGGTGTCATCCGCATGGGTGCATGTCACCTGCAGCGGTGCTCAGTAAGGATCACCCCAGAGGCTGTCTCACTCACAGAGGTGTCATCCCCATGGGTTCATGTCACCTGCAGCGGTGCTGAGTAAGGATCGCCCCAAAGGCTGACTCACTCACAGAGGTGTCATCCCCATGGGTGCATGTCACCTGCAGATTTGCTCAGTAAGGATGACCCCAGAGGCTGACTCACCCACAGAGGTGTCATCCCCATGGGTTCATGTCACCTGCAGCGGTGCTCAGTAAGGATCACCCCAAAGGCTGACTCACTCACAGTGGTGTCATCCCCATGGGTGCATGTCACCTGCAGCTTTGCTCAGTAAGGATCACCCCAGAGGCTGACTCACTCACAGGGGTGTCATTCCCATGGGTGCATGTCACCTGCAACGGCAGTGCTCAGTAAGGATCACCCCAGAGGCTGACTCACTCACAGGGGTGTCATCCCCATGGGTGCATGTCACCTGCAGCGGTGCTCAGTAAGGATCACCACAGAGGCTGACTCACTCACAGGGGTGTCATCCCCGTGGGTGCATGTCACCTGCAGCGGTGGTCAGTTAGGATCACCCCAGAGACTGACTCACCCACAGAGGTGTCATCCCCATGGGTGCATGTCACCTGCAGCGGCGGTGGTCAGTAAGGATCACCCCAGAGGCTGACTCACTCACAGGGGTGTCATCCCTATGGGTGCATGTCACCTACAGCGGTGCTCAGTATGGATCACCCCAGAGGTTGACTCACTCACAGGGGTGTCATCCCCATGGGTGCATGTCACCGGCAGCGGTGCTCAGTTAGGATCACGCCAGAGACTGACTCACCCAGAGAGGTGTCATCCCCAAGGTTGCATGTCACCTGCAGCGGCGGTGCTCAGTAAGGATCACCCCAGAGGCTGACTCTCTCACAGGGGTGTCATCCCCATGGGTGCATGTCACCTGCAGCGGTGCTCAGTAACGATCACTCGAGAGGCTGACTCACTCACAGGGGTGTCATCCCATGGGTGCATGTCTCCTGCAGCGGGGCTCAGTAAGGATCACCCCAGAGGCTGACTCACTCACAGGTGTGTCATCCCCATGGGTGCATGTCACCTGCAGCTGTGCTCAGTAAGGATCACCCCAGAGGCTGACTCACTCACAGGGGTGTCATCCCCATCGGTGCATGTCACCTGCAGCGGTGCTCAGTAAGGATCACCCCAGAGGCTGACTCACCCACAGGGGTGTCATCCCCATGGGTACATGTCCCCTGCAGCGGTGCTCAGTATGGATGACCACGAAGCTGACTCACTCACAGGGGTGTCATCCCCATGGGTGCATGTCACCTGCAGCGGTGTTCAGTAAGGATCACCCCAGAGGCTGACTCACTCACAGGGGTGTCATCACCATGGGTGCATGTCACCTGCAGCAGTGCTCAGTAAGGATCACCCCAGAGGCTGACTCACTCACAGGGGTGTCATCCCCATGGGTGCATGTCACCTGCAGCTTTGCTCAGTAAGGATGACCCCAGAGGCTGACTCACCCACAGAGGTGTCATCCCCATGGGTTCATGTCACCTGCAGCGGTGCTCAGTAAGGACCACCCCAAAAGCTGACTCACTCACAGGGGTGTCATCCCCATGGGTGCATGTCACCTGCAGCTTTGCTCAGTAAGGATCACCCCAGAGGCTGACTTACTCACAGGGGTGTCATCCCCATGGGTGCATGTCACCTGCAGCTTTGCTCAGTAAGGATCACCCCAGAGGCTGACTCACTCACAGGGGTGTCATCCCCATGGGTGCATGTCACCTGCAGCGGTGCTCAGTAAGAATCACCACAGAGGCTGACTCACTCACAGGGGTGTCATCCCCATGGGTGCATGCCACCTGCAGCGGTGGTCAGTTAGGATCACCCCAGAGACTGACTCACCCACAGAGGTGTCATCCCCATGGGTGCATGTCACCTGCAGCGGCGGTGGTCAGTAAGGATCACCCCAGAGGCTGACTCACTCACAGGGGTGTCATCCCTATGGGTGCATGTCACCTACAGCGGTGCTCAGTAAGGATCACCCCAGAGGCTGACTCACTCACAGGGGTGTCATCCCCATGGGTGCATGTCACCTGCAGCGGTGCTCAGTTAGGATCACGCCAGAGACTGACTCACCCAGAGAGGTGTCATCCCCAAGGTTGCATGTCACCTGCAGCGGCGGTGCTCAGTAAGGATCACCCCTGAGGCTGACTCACTCACATGGGTGTCAACCCTATGGGTGCATGTCACCTGCAGTGGTTCTCAGTAAGGATCACCCCAGAGTCTGACTCACTCACAGGAGTGTCATCCCCATGGGTGCATGTCACCTGCAGCGGCGCTCAGTAAGGATCACCCCAGAGGCTGACTCACCCACAGGGGTGTCATCCCCATGGGTGCATGTCACATGCAGCGGTGCTCAGTAAGGATCACCCCAGAGGCTGACTCACCCACATAGGTGTCATCCCCATGGGTGCATGTCACCTGAAGCGGTGCTCAGTAAGGATCACCCCAGAGGCTGTCTCACTCACAGGGGTGTCATCCCCATGGGTGCATGTCACCTGCAGTGGTGCTCAGTAAGGATCACCTCAGAGGCTGTCTCACTCACAGGGGTGTCATCTCCATGGGTGCATGTCACCTGCAGTGGTGCTCAGTAAGGATCGCTGCAGAGGCTGACTCACTCACAGGGGTGTCATCCCCACGGGTGCATGTCACCTGCAGCGGTGCTCAGTAAGGATCACCCCAGAGGCTGACTCACTCACAGGGGTGTCATCTCCATGGGTGCATGTCACCTGCAGCGGTGCTCAGTAAGGATCACCCCGAGGCTGACTCACTCACAGGGGTGTCATCCCCATGGGTGCATGTCACCTGCAGTGGTGCTAAGTAAGGATCACCCCAGAGGCTGACTCACTCACCGGGGTGTCATCCCCATGGGTGCATGTCACCGGCAGCGGTGCTCAGTTAGGATCACGCCAGAGACTGACTCACCCAGAGAGGTGTCATCCCCAAGTTTGCATGTCACCTGCAGCGGCGGTGCTCAGTAAGGATCACCCCAGAGTCTGTCTCACTCACAGGGGTGTCATCCCCATGGGTGCATGTCACCTGCAGCGGTGCTCAGTAAGGATCACCCCAGAGGCTGACTCACCCACAGGGGTATCATCCCCATGGGTGCATGTCACCTGCAGCGGTGCTCAGTAAGGATCACCCCAGAGGCTGACTCACTCACAGGGGTGTCATCCCCATGGGTGCATGTCACCTGCAGCGGTGCTCAGTAAGGATCACCCCAGAGGCTGACTCACCCACAGGGGTGTCATCCCCATGGGTACATGTCCCCTGCAGCGGTGCTCAGTATGGATGACCACAAAGCTGACTCACTCACAGGGGTGTCATCCCCATGGGTGCATGTCACCTGCAGCGGTGTTCAGTAAGGATCACCCCAGAGGCTGACTCACTCACAGGGGTGTCATCACCATGGGTGCTTGTCACCTGCAGCAGTGCTCAGTAAGGATCACCCCAGAGGCTGACTCACTCACAGGGGTGTCATCCCCATGGGTACATGTCACCTGCAGCGGTGCTCAGTATGGATCACCCCAGATGCTGTCTCACTCACAGGGGTGTCATCCCTATGGGTGCATGTCACCTGCAGCGGTGCTCAGTAAGGATCACCCCAAAGGCTGTCTCACTCACAGGGGTGTCATCCCCATGGGTGCATGTCACCTGAAGCGGTGTTCAGTAAGGATCACCCCAGAGGCTGACTCACCACATAGGTGTCATCCTCATGGGTGCATGTCACCTGCAGCGGTGCTCAGTAAGGATCACCCCAGAGGCTGTCTCACTCACAGAGGTGTCATCCCCATGGGTTCATGTCACCTGCAGCGGTGCTCAGTAAGGATCGCCCCAAAGGCTGACTCACTCACAGGGGTGTCATCCCCATGGGTGCATGTCACCTGCAGCTTTGCTCAGTAAGGATGACCCCAGAGGCTGACTCACCCACAGAGGTGTCATCCCCATGGGTTCATGTCACCTGCAGCTGTGCTCAGTAAGGACCACCCCAAAAGCTGACTCACTCACAGGGGTGTCATCCCCATGGGTGCATGTCACCTGCAGCTTTGCTCAGTAAGGATCACCCCAGAGGCTGACTTACTCACAGGGGTGTCATCCCCATGGGTGCATGTCACCTGCAGCTTTGCTCAGTAAGGATCACCCCAGAGGCTGACTCACTCACAGGGGTGTCATCCCCATGGGTGCATGTCACCTGCAGCGGTGCTCAGTAAGGATCACCACAGAGGCTGACTCACTCACAGGGGTGTCATCCCCATGGGTGCATGCCACCTGCAGCGGTGGTCAGTTAGGATCACCCCAGAGACTGACTCACCCACAGAGGTGTCATCCCCATGGGTGCATGTCACCTGCAGCGGCGGTGGTCAGTAAGGATCACCCCAGAGGCTGACTCACTCACAGGGGTGTCATCCCTATGGGTGCATGTCACCTACAGCGGTGCTCAGTAAGGATCACCCCAGAGGCTGACTCACTCACAGGGGTGTCATCCCCATGGGTGCATGTCACCTGCAGCGGTGCTCAGTTAGGATCACGCCAGAGACTGACTCACCCAGAGAGGTGTCATCCCCAAGGTTGCATGTCATCTGCAGCGGCGGTGCTCAGTAAGGATCACCCCTGAGGCTGACTCACTCACAGGGGTGTCAACCCTATGGGTGCATGTCACCTGCAGTGGTTCTCAGTAAGGATCACCCCAGAGCCTGACTCACTCACAGGAGTGTCATCCCCATGGGTGCATGTCACCTGCAGCGGCGCTCAGTAAGGATCACCCCAGAGGCTGACTCACCCACAGGGGTGTCATCCCCATGGGTGCATGTCACCTGCAGCGGTGCTCAGTAAGGATCACCCCAGAGGCTGACTCACCCACATAGGTGTCATCCCCATGGGTGCATGTCACCTGAAGCGGTGCTCAGTAAGGATCACCCCAGAGGCTGTCTCACTCACAGGGGTGTCATCCCCATGGGTGCATGTCACCTGCAGTGGTGCTCAGTAAGGATCACCTCAGAGGCTGTCTCACTCACAGGGGTGTCATCTCCATGGGTGCATGTCACCTGCAGTGGTGCTCAGTAAGGATCGCTGCAGAGGCTGACTCACTCACAGGGGTGTCATCCCCACGGGTGCATGTCACCTGCAGCGGTGCTCAGTAAGGATCACCCCAGAGGCTGACTCACTCACAGGGGTGTCATCTCCATGGGTGCATGTCACCTGCAGCGGTGCTCAGTAAGGATCACCCCGAGGCTGACTCACTCACAGGGCTGTCATCCCCATGTGTGCATGTCACCTGCAGTGGTGCTAAGTAAGGATCACCCCAGAGGCTGACTCACTCACAGGGGTGTCATCCCCATGGGTGCATGTCACCGGCAGCGGTGCTCAGTTAGGATCACGCCAGAGACTGACTCACCCAGAGAGGTGTCATCCCCAAGTTTGCATGTCACCTGCAGCGGCGGTGCTCAGTAAGGATCACCCCAGAGGCTGACTCACTCACAGGGGTGTCATCCCCATGGGTGCATGTCACCTGCAGCGGTGCTCAGTAAGGATCACCCCAGAGGCTGACTCACCCACAGGGGTATCATCCCCATGGGTGCATGTCACCTGCAGCGGTGCTCAGTAAGGATCACCCCAGAGGCTGACTCACTCACAGGGGTGTCATCCCCATGGGTGCATGTCACCTGCAGCGGTGCTCAGTAAGGATCACCCCAGAGGCTGACTCACCCACAGGGGTGTCATCCCCATGGGTACATGTCCCCTGCAGCGGTGCTCAGTATGGATGACCACGAAGCTGACTCACTCACAGGGGTGTCATCCCCATGGGTGCATGTCACCTGCAGCGATGCTCAGTAAGGATCACCCCAGAGGCTGACTCACTCACAGGGGTGTCATCCCCATGGGTGCATGTCACCTGCAGCGCTTCTCAGTAAGGATCACCCCAGAGGCTGACTCACTCGCAGGGGTGTCATCCCCATAGGTGCATGTCGCCTGCTGCGGTGCTCAGTAAGGATCACCCCAGAGGCTGACTCACTCACAGAGGTGTCATCCCCATGGGTGCATGTGACGCGCCCCTGGGCCTGTGCTGAGTAGCGTTGCGCACGAGGGAGCCTACCCGGAGCCGGATCTGATAGAGGTAGTAGTCTCGTGGCGGTGACCCGGTCCGTGCCCAGGGAGTCAAACTGAGCGGCAGAGTTTAGCAGAAGATGGTACGGTGTTCGACTACGCCACCCGTTGAATGCGGCTATGAAGCCGCCGCTGCAGGGCAGACCGCTGAGGCCGGTGGTAAGGTTGTGCAGCGTAGCTGGTAGAACCCCCAACGGGAGGGGTATGGCCTCAGGGCAACCGACGTGTTTGAAGGGGGGTAGCAGGAACCACTCAGAGACGGTGCGGTGTAGTTCTGGGTCTTTACTGGTGACAAGGTAGACCATCCCGGAGTACTGGCTAGCGATCGGGGCCTGGTCAGTCCGTGAGCTGATGGGATCTCCCCTGGCCAGGCGGAGTTGTAGGCCTCCACAACTAATCGTACTCTTTTGGCTACCTTGCTAGAGGCGGGTAAAAGTAGCCCACGTCCCTGAGTGTACCGTGTGGTGCTCACCCGTATGGCCGGTGACTCGGGGCCTTTTGGTAGCTTCCGCTCCACGTCGCGGTGCTGGTCCCTTGCGTGTGACCGTGCCTTCGGGTTTCTTGGCCAGAGGACCTGAAATCCCCTGCCGGGCGGTTTCTGCTGCTGGGTAAGGATTAGTCCCCACAGCCTCGGACACCGGGTCCGGTAAGAACTCTTCAATCAGGGCGAGCTCTACAGCTTCTAGCAACAGATCTCTTTTAGCACAGCTCCCACAGAGCTCCAGATCTTTCTTTCCTATAGCTGCTCCACTACAGACCAGACGGTGTCGCTGTCTGTGTTCTCTGCTCTTTCTCTACTCCTAACCCTGCCTCAGCCCCAGCTTTATATAGGGGAAGTTCTTCCCCTCCCAGGACTGGGCAGGAGGTGTGGCATGCATAGGATGTCTGACCAGGAAACCTCCCACCTGCTCACAGACGTAATATTGCTATTACTGTGGGAACCAGACCCCTGGGGTGCTACACATGTCACCTGCAGCGGTGCTCAGTAAGGATCACCCCAGAGGCTGACTCACTCACAGGGGTGTCATCCCCATGGGTGCATGTCACCTGCAGCGGTGCTCAGTAAGGATCACCCCAGAGGCTGTCTCACTCACAGGGGTGTCATCCCCATGGGTACATATCACCTGCAGCGGTGCTCAGTAAGGATCACCCCAGAGGCTGACTCACTCACAGTGGTGTCATCCCCATGGGTGCATGTCACCTGCAGCGGTGCTCAGTAAGGATCACCCCAGAGGCTGACTCACTCACAGGGGTGTCATCCCCATGGGTACATATCACCTGCAGCGGTGTTCAGTAAGGATCACTCCAGAGGCTGACTCACCCACAGGGGTATCATCCCCATGGGTACATGTCCCCTGCAGCGGTGCTCAGTATGGATCACCCCAGAGGCTGACTTACTCAAAGGGTGTCATCCCCATGGGTGCATGTCACCAGCAGCGGTATTCAGTAAGGATCACCCCAGAGGCTGACTCACTCACAGGGGTGTCATCACCATGGGTGCATGTCACCTGCAGCAGTGCTCAGAAAGCATCACCCCAGAGGCTGACTCACTCACAGGGGTGTCATCCCCATGGGTGCATGTCACCTGCAGCGATGCTCAGTAAGGATCACCCCAGATGCTGTCTCACTCACAGAGGTGTCATCCCCATGGGTGCATGTCACCTGCAGCGGTGCTCAGTAAGGATCACCCCAAAGGCTGTCTCACTCACAGGGGTGTCATCCCCATGGGTGCATGTCACCTGAAGCGGTGTTCAGTAAGGATCACCCCAGAGGCTGACTCACCACATAGGTGTCATCCTCATGGGTGCATGTCACCTGCAGCAGTGCTCAGTAAGGATCACCCCAGAGGCTGTCTCACTCACAAAGGTGTCATCCCCATGGGTTCATGTCACCTGCAGCGGTGCTCAGTAAGGATCACCCCAAAGGCTGACTCACTCACAGGGGTGTCATCCCCAAGGGTGAATGTCACCTGCAGCGGTGGTCAGTTAGGATCACCCCAGAGACTGACTCACCCAGAGAGGTGTCATCCCCCTGGGTGCATGTCACCTGCAGCGGCAGTGGTCAGTAAGGATCACCCCAGAGGCTGACTCACTCACAGGGGTGTCATCCCTATGGGTGCATGTCACCTACAGCGGTGCTCAGTAAGGATCACCCCAGAGGCTGACTCACTCACAGGGGTGTCATCCCCATGGGTGCATGTCACCTGCAGCGGTGCTCAGTTAGGATCACCCCAGAGACTGACTCACCCAGAGAGGTGTCATCCCCATGGGTGCATGTCACCTGCAGCGGTGCTCAGTAAGGATCACCCCAGAGGCTGACTCACTCACAGAGGTGTCTTCCCCATGGGTGCATGTCACCTGCAGCGGTGCTCAGTAAGGATCACCCCAGAGGCTGTCTCACTCACAGGGGTGTCATCCGCATGGGTGCATGTCACCTGCAGTGGTGCTCAGTAAGGATCACCTCAGAGGCTGTCTCACTCACAGGGGTGTCATCTCCATGGGTGCATGTCACCTGCAGCGGTGCTCAGTAAGGATCACCGCAGAGGCTGACTCACTCACAGGGGTGTCATCCCCATGGGTGCATGTCAACTGCAGCGGTGCTCAGTAAGGATCACCCCAGAGGCTGACTCACCCACAGGGGTATCATCCCCATGGGTGCATGTCACCTGCAGCGGTGCTCAGTAAGGATCACCCCAGAGGCTGACTCACTCACAGGGGTGTCATCCCCATGGGTGCATGTCACCTGCAGCGGTGCTCAGTAAGGATCACCCCAGAGGCTGACTCACTCACAGGGGTGTCATCTCCATGGGTGCATGTCACCTACAGCGGTGCTCAGTAAGGATCACCCCAGAGGCTGACTCACTCACAGGGGTGTCATCTCCATGGGTGCATGTCACCTGCAGCGGTGCTCAGTAAGGATCACCGCAGAGGCTGATTCACTCACAGGGGTGTCATCCCCATGGGTGCATGTCACCTGCAGCGGTGCTCAGTAAGGATCACCCCAGAGGCTAACTCACTCACAGGGGTGTCATCCCCATGGGTGCATGTCACCTGCAGCGGTGCTTAGTAAGGATCACCCCAGAGGCTGACTCACTCACAGGGGTGTCATCCCCATGGGTGCATGTCACCTGCAGCGATGCTCAGTAAGGATCACCCCAGAGGCTGACTCACTCACAGGGGTGTCATCCCCATGGGTGCATGTCACCTGCAGCGGTGTTCAGTAAGGATTACCCCAGAGGCTGACTCACTCACAGGGGTGTCATCCCCATGGGTGCATGTTACCTGCAGCTGTTCTCAGTAAGGATCACGCCAGAGGCTGACTCACTCGCAGGGGTGTCATCCCCATAGGTGCATGTCACCTGCAGCGGTGCTCAGTAAGGATCACCCCAGAGGCTGACTCATTCACAGAGGTGTCATCCCCATGGGTGCATGTAACCTGCAGCGGTGCTCAGTAAGGATCACCCCAGAGGCTGTCTCACTCACAGAGGTGTCATCCCCATGGGTGCATGTCACCTGCAGCGGTGTTCAGTAAGGATTACCCCAGAGGCTGACTCACTCACAGGGGTGTCATCCCCATGGGTGCATGTTACCTGCAGCAGTTCTCAGTAAGGATCACGCCAGAGGCTGACTCACTCGCAGGGGTGTCATCCCCATAGGTGCATGTCACCTGCAGCGGTGCTCAGTAAGGATCACCCCAGAGGCTGACTCATTCACAGAGGTGTCATCCCCATGGGTGCATGTAACCTGCAGCGGTGCTCAGTAAGGATCACCCCAGAGGCTGTCTCACTCACAGAGGTGTCATCCCCATGGGTGCATGTCACCTGCAGCGGTGCTCAGTAAGGATCACCCCAGAGGCTGACTCATTCACAGGGGTGTCATCCCCATGAGTGAATGTCACCTGCAGCGGTGCTCAGTAAAGATCACCCCAGAGATTGACTCACTTACAGGGGTGTCATCCCCATGGGTACATATCACCTGCAGTGGTGCTCAGTAAGTATCACCCCAGAGGCTGACTCACTCACAGTGGTGTCATCCCCATGGGTGCATGTCACCTGCAGCGGAGCTCAGTAAGGATCACCCCAGAGGCTGACTCACTCACAGGGGTGTCATCCCCATGGGTGCATGTCACCTGCAGCGGTGCTCAGTAAGGATCACCCCAGAGGCTGACTCATTCACAGGGGTGTCATCCCCATGAGTGAATGTCACCTGCAGCGGTGCTCAGTAAAGATCACCCCAGAGATTGACTCACTTACAGGGGTGTCATCCCCATGGGTACATATCACCTGCAGCGGTGCTCAGTAAGGATCACCCCAGAGGCTGACTCACTCACAGTGGTGTCATCCCCATGGGTGCATGTCACCTTCATCGGTGCTCAGTAAGGATCACCCCAGAGGCTGTCTCACTCACAGGGGTGTCATCCCCATGGGTACATATCACCTGCAGCGGTGTTCAGTAAGGATCACCCCAGAGGCTGACTCACCCACAGGGGTATCATCCCCATGGGTGTATGTCACCTGCAGCGGTGCTCAGTAAGGATCACCCCAGAGGCTGTCTCACTCACAGGGGTGCCATCCCCATGGGTACATATCACCTGCAGTGGTGCTCAGTAAGGATCACCCCAGAGGCTGACTCACTCACAGAGGTGTCATCCCCATGGGTGCATGTCACCTGCAGCGATGCTCAGTAAGGATCTCCCCAGAGGCTGTCTCACTCACAGGGGTGTCATCACCATGGGTGCATGTCACCTGCAGCGATGCTCAGTAAGGATCTCCCCAGAGGCTGTCTCACTCACAGGGGTGTCATTCCCATGGGTGCATGTCACCTGCAGCGGTGCTCAGTAAGGATCACCCCAGAGGCCGTCTCACTCACAGGGGTGTCATCCCCATGGGAACATATCACCTGCAGTGGTGCTCAGTAAGGATCACCCCAGAGGCTGACTCACTCACAGAGGTGTCATCCTCATGGGTGCATGTCACCTGCAGCGATGCTCAGTAAGGATCTCCCCAGAGGCTGTCTCACTCACAGGGGTGTCATCCCCATGGGTGCATGTCACCTGCAGCGATGCTCAGTAAGGATCTCCCCAGAGGCTGTCTCACTCACAGGGGTGTCATTCCCATGGGTGCATGTCACCTGCAGCGGTGCTCAGTAAGGATCACCCCAGAGGCTGTCTCACTCACAGAGGTGTCATCCCCATGGGTGCATGTTACCTGCAGCTGTGTTCAGTAAGGATCACCCCAGGGGCTGTCTCACTCAGAGAGGTGTCATCCCCATGGGTGCATGTCACCTGCAGCGGTGCTCAGTAAGGATCACCACAGAGGCTGTCTCACTCACAGGGGTGTCATGCCCATGGGTGCATGTCACCTGCAGCGATGCTCAGTAAGGATCTCCCCAGAGGCTGTCTCACTCACAAAGGTGTCATCCCCATGGGTTCATGTCACCTGCAGCGGTGCTTAGTAAGGATCACCCCAAAGGCTGACTCACTCACAGGGGTGTCATCCCCAAGGGTGAATGTCACCTGCAGCGGTGGTCAGTTAGGATCACCCCAGAGACTGACTCACCCAGAGAGGTGTCATCCCCATGGGTGCATGTCACCTGCAGCGGCGGTGGTCAGTAAGGATCACCCCAGAGGCTGACTCACTCACAGGGGTGTCATCCCTATGGGTGCATGTCACCTACAGCGGTGCTCAGTAAGGATCACCCCAGAGGCTGACTCACTCACAGGGGTGTCATCCCCATGGGTGCATGTCACCTGGAGCGGTGCTCAGTTAGGATCACCCCAGAGACTGACTCACCCAGAGAGGTGTCATCCCCATGGGTGCATGTCACCTGCAGCGGTGCTCAGTAAGGATCACCCCAGAGGCTGACTCACCCACAGGGGTGTCATCCCCATGGGTGCATGTCACCTGCAGCGGTGCTCAGTCAGGATCACCCCAGAGGCTAACTCACCCACATAGGTGTCATCCCCATGGGTGCATGTCACCTGCAGCGCTGCTCAGTAAGGGTCACCCCAGAGGCTGACTCACTCACAGAGGTGTCTTCCCCATGGGTGCATGTCACCTGCAGCGGTGCTCAGTAAGGATCACCCCAGAGCCTGTCTCACTCACAGGGGTGTCATCCCCATGGGTGCATGTCACCTGCAGTGGTGCTCAGTAAGGATCACCCCAGAGGCTGACTCACTCACAGGGGTGTCATCCCCATGGGTGCATGTCACCTGCAGCGGTGCTCAGTAAGGATCACCGCAGAGGCTGACTCACTTACAGGGGTGTCATCTCCATGGGTGCATGTCACCTACAGCGGTGCTCAGTAAGGATCACCCCAGAGGCTGACTCACTCACAGGGGTGTCATCTCCATGGGTGCATGTCACCTGCAGCGGTGCTCAGTAAGGATCACTGCAGAGGCTGACTCACTCACAGGGGTGTCATCCCCATGGGTGCATGTCACCTGCAGCGGTGCTCAGTAAGGATCACCCCAGAGGCTGACTCACCCACAGGGGTATCATCCCCATGGGTGCATGTCACCTGCAGCGGTGCTCAGTAAGGATCACCCCAGAGGCTGACTCACTCACAGGGGTGTCATCCCCATGGGTGCATGTCACCTGCAGCGGTGCTCAGTAAGGATCACCCCAGAGGCTGACTCACTCACAGGGTTGTCATCTCTATGGGTGCATGTCACCTACAGCGGTGCTCAGTAAGGATCACCCCAGAGGCTGACTCACTCACAGGGGTGTCATCTCCATGGGTGCATGTCACCTGCAGCGGTGCTCAGTAAGGATCACCGCAGAGGCTGATTCACTCACAGGGGTGTCATCCCCATGGGTGCATGTCACCTGCAGCGGTGCTCAGTAAGGATCACCCCAGAGGCTGACTCACTCACAGGGGTGTCATCCCCATGGGTGCATGTCACCTGCAGCGGTGCTCAGTAAGGATCACCCCAGAGGCTGACTCACTCACAGGGGTGTCATCCCCATGGGTGCATGTCACCTGCAGCGATGCTCAGTAAGGATCACCCCAGAGGCTGACTCACTCACAGGGGTGTCATCCCCATGGGTGCATGTCACCTGCAGCGGTGTTCAGTAAGGATTACCCCAGAGGCTGACTCACTCACAGGGGTGTCATCCCCATGGGTGCATGTTACCTGCAGCGGTTCTCAGTAAGGATCACGCCAGAGGCTGACTCACTCGCAGGGTTGTCATCCCCATAGGTGCATGTCACCTGCAGCGGTGCTCAGTAAGGATCACCCCAGAGGCTGACTCATTCACAGAGGTGTCATCCCCATGGGTGCATGTAACCTGCAGCGGTGCTCAGTAAGGATCACCCCAGAGGCTGTCTCACTCACAGAGGTGTCATCCCCATGGGTGCATGTCACCTGCAGTGGTGCTCAGTAAGTATCACCCCAGAGGCTGACTCACTCACAGTGGTGTCATCCCCATGGGTGCATGTCACCTGCAGCGGAGCTCAGTAAGGATCACCCCAGAGGCTGACTCACTCACAGGGGTGTCATCCCCATGGGTGCATGTCACCTGCAGCGGTGCTCAGTAAGGATCACCCCAGAGGCTGACTCATTCACAGGGGTGTCATCCCCATGAGGGAATGTCACCTGCAGCGGTGCTCAGTAAAGATCACCCCAGAGATTGACTCACTTACAGGGGTGTCATCCCCATGGGTACATATCACCTGCAGCGGTGCTCAGTAAGGATCACCCCAGAGGCTGACTCACTCACAGTGGTGTCATCCCCATGGGTGCATGTCACCTTCATCGGTGCTCAGTAAGGGTCACCCCAGAGGCTGACTCACTCACAGGGGTGTCATCCCCATGGGTGCATGTCACCTGCAGCGGTGCTCAGTAAGGATCACCCCAGAGGCTGTCTCACTCACAGGGGTGTCATCCCCATGGGTACATATCACCTGCAGTGGTGCTCAGTAAGGATCACCCCAGAGGCTGACTCACTCACAGAGGTGTCATCCCCATGGGTGCATGTCACCTGCAGCGATGCTCAGTAAGGATCTCCCCAGAGGCTGTCTCACTCACAGGGGTGTCATCACCATGGGTGCATGTCACCTGCAGCGATGCTCAGTAAGGATCTCCCCAGAGGCTGTCTCACTCACAGGGGTGTCATTCCCATGGGTGCATGTCACCTGCAGCGGTGCTCAGTAAGGATCACCCCAGAGGCCGTCTCACTCACAGGGGTGTCATCCCCATGGGAACATATCACCTGCAGTGGTGCTCAGTAAGGATCACCCCAGAGGCTGACTCACTCACAGAGGTGTCATCCCCATGGGTGCATGTCACCTGCAGCGATGCTCAGTAAGGATCTCCCCAGAGGCTGTCTCACTCACAGGGGTGTCATCCCCATGGGTGCATGTCACCTGCAGCGATGCTCAGTAAGGATCTCCCCAGAGGCTGTCTCACTCACAGGGGTGTCATTCCCATGGGTGCATGTCACCTGCAGCGGTGCTCAGTAAGGATCACCGCAGAGGCTGACTCACTTACAGGGGTGTCATCTCCATGGGTGCATGTCACCTACAGCGGTGCTCAGTAAGGATCACCCCAGAGGCTGACTCACTCACAGGGGTGTCATCTCCATGGGTGCATGTCACCTGCAGCGGTGCTCAGTAAGGATCACCGCAGAGGCTGACTCACTCACAGGGGTGTCATCCCCATGGGTGCATGTCACCTGCAGCGGTGCTCAGTAAGGATCACCCCAGAGGCTGACTCACCCACAGGGGTATCATCCCCATGGGTGCATGTCACCTGCAGCGGTGCTCAGTAAGGATCACCCCAGAGGCTGACTCACTCACAGGGGTGTCATCCCCATGGGTGCATGTCACCTGCAGCGGTGCTCAGTAAGGATCACCCCAGAGGCTGACTCACTCACAGGGTTGTCATCTCTATGGGTGCATGTCACCTACAGCGGTGCTCAGTAAGGATCACCCCAGAGGCTGACTCACTCACAGGGGTGTCATCTCCATGGGTGCATGTCACCTGCAGCGGTGCTCAGTAAGGATCACCGCAGAGGCTGATTCACTCACAGGGGTGTCATCCCCATGGGTGCATGTCACCTGCAGCGCTGCTCAGTAAGGATCACCCCAGAGGCTGACTCACTCACAGGGGTGTCATCCCCATGGGTGCATGTCACCTGCAGCGGTGCTCAGTAAGGATCACCCCAGAGGCTGACTCACTCACAGGGGTGTCATCCCCATGGGTGCATGTCACCTGTAGCGATGCTCAGTAAGGATCACCCCAGAGGCTGACTCACTCACAGGGGTGTCATCCCCATGGGTGCATGTCACCTGCAGCGGTGTTCAGTAAGGATTACCCCAGAGGCTGACTCACTCACAGGGGTGTCATCCCCATGGGTGCATGTTACCTGCAGCGGTTCTCAGTAAGGATCACGCCAGAGGCTCACTCACTCGCAGGGTTGTCATCCCCATAGGTGCATGTCACCTGCAGCGGTGCTCAGTAAGGATCACCCCAGAGGCTGACTCATTCACAGAGGTGTCATCCCCATGGGTGCATGTAACCTGCAGCGGTGCTCAGTAAGGATCACCCCAGAGGCTGTCTCACTCACAGAGGTGTCATCCCCATGGGTGCATGTCACCTGCAGTGGTGCTCAGTAAGTATCACCCCAGAGGCTGACTCACTCACAGTGGTGTCATCCCCATGGGTGCATGTCACCTGCAGCGGAGCTCAGTAAGGATCACCCCAGAGGCTGACTCACTCACAGGGGTGTCATCCCCATGGGTGCATGTCACCTGCAGCGGTGCTCAGTAAGGATCACCCCAGAGGCTGACTCATTCACAGGGGTGTCATCCCCATGAGGGAATGTCACCTGCAGCGGTGCTCAGTAAAGATCACCCCAGAGATTGACTCACTTACAGGGGTGTCATCCCCATGGGTACATATCACCTGCAGCGGTGCTCAGTAAGGATCACCCCAGAGGCTGACTCACTCACAGTGGTGTCATCCCCATGGGTGCATGTCACCTTCATCGGTGCTCAGTAAGGGTCACCCCAGAGGCTGACTCACTCACAGGGGTGTCATCCCCATGGGTGCATGTCACCTGCAGCGGTGCTCAGTAAGGATCACCCCAGAGGCTGTCTCACTCACAGGGGTGTCATCCCCATGGGTACATATCACCTGCAGCGGTGTTCAGTAAGGATCACCCCAGAGGCTGACTCACCCACAGGGGTATCATCCCCATGGGTGTATGTCACCTGCAGCGGTGCTCAGTAAGGATCACCCCAGAGGCTGTCTCACTCACAGGGGTGTCATCCCCATGGGTACATATCACCTGCAGTGGTGCTCAGTAAGGATCACCCCAGAGGCTGACTCACTCACAGAGGTGTCATCCCCATGGGTGCATGTCACCTGCAGCGATGCTCAGTAAGGATCTCCCCAGAGGCTATCTCACTCACAGGGGTGTCATCACCATGGGTGCATGTCACCTGCAGCGATGCTCAGTAAGGATCTCCCCAGAGGCTGTCTCACTCACAGGGGTGTCATTCCCATGGGTGCATGTCACCTGCAGCGGTGCTCAGTAAGGATCACCCCAGAGGCCGTCTCACTCACAGGGGTGTCATCCCCATGGGAACATATCACCTGCAGTGGTGCTCAGTAAGGATCACCCCAGAGGCTGACTCACTCACAGAGGTGTCATCCCCATGGGTGCATGTCACCTGCAGCGATGCTCAGTAAGGATCTCCCCAGAGGCTGTCTCACTCACAGGGGTGTCATCCCCATGGGTGCATGTCACCTGCAGCGATGCTCAGTAAGGATCTCCCCAGAGGCTGTCTCACTCACAGGGGTGTCATTCCCATGGGTGCATGTCACCTGCAGCGGTGCTCAGTAAGGATCACCCCAGAGGCTGTCTCACTCACAGAGGTGTCATCCCCATGGGTGCATGTTACCTGCAGCTGTGTTCAGTAAGGATCACCCCAGGGGCTGTCTCACTCAGAGAGGTGTCATCCCCATGGGTGCATGTCACCTGCAGCGGTGCTCAGTAAGGATCACCCCAGAGGCTGTCTCACTCACAGGGGTGTCATCCCCACGGATGCATGTCACCTGCAGCGATGCTCAGTAAGGATCTCCCCAGAGGCTGTCTCACTCACAGGGGTGTCATTCCCATGGGTGCATGTCACCTGCAGCGGTGCTCAGTAAGGATCACCCCAGAGGCCGTCTCACTCACAGGGGTGTCATCCCCATGGGTACATATCACCTGCAGCGATGCTCAGTAAGGATCACCCCAGAGGCCGTCTCACTGACAGAGGTGTCATCCCCATAGGTGCATGTCACCTGCAGCGGTGCTCAGTAAGGATCACCCCAGAGGCTGTCTCACTCACAGGGGTGTCATTCCCATGGGTGCATGTCACCTGCAGTTGTGCTCAGTAAGGATCTCTCCAGAGGCCGTCTCACTCACCGGGGTGTCATCCCCATGGGTACATATCACCTGCAGCGATGCTCAGTAAGGATCACAACAGAGGCTGACTCACCCACAGAGGTGTCATCCTCATGGGTTCATGTCACCTGCAGCGATGCTCAGTAAGAATCACCCCAGAGGCTGACTCACCCACAGGGATGTCATCCCCATGGATGCTTGTCACCTGCAGCGATGCTCAGTAAGATTCACCCCAGAGGCTGACTCACTCACAGGGGTGTCATCTCCATGGGTGGTTGTCACCTGCAGCGGTGCTCAGTAAGGATCTCCCCAGAGGCTGACTCACCCACAGGGGTGTCATCCCCATGGGTGCATGTCACAGGCAGCGATGCTCAGTAAGGATCTCCACTGAGGCTGACTTACCCACAGGGGTGTCATCCCCATGGGTGCATGTCACCTGCAGCGGTGCTCAGTAAGGATCACCTCAGAGGCTGACTCACCCACAGGGGTGTCATCCCCATGGGTGCATGTCACCTGCAGCGGTGCTCAGTAAGTATCACCCCAGAGGCTGACTCACTCACAGAGGTGTCATCCTCATGGGTGCATGTCACCTGCAGAAGTGCTCAGTAAGGATCACCCCAGAGGCTGACTCACTCACAGGGGTGTCATCCCCATGGGTGCATGTCACCTGCAGCAGTGCTCAGTAAGGATAACCCCAGAGGCTGACTCACCCACAGGGGTGTCATCCCCATGGGTCCTTCCTTGTCACCTGCAGCGGTGCTCAGTAAGATTCACCCTAGAGGCTGACTCACTCACAGGGGTGTTATCCCCATGGGTGCATGTCACCTGCAGCGGTGTTCAGTAAGGATCACCCCAGAGGCTGACTCACTCACAGGGGTGTCATCCCCATGGGTGCATGTCACCTGCAGCGGTGCTCAGTAAGGATCACCCCAGAGGCTGACTCACTCACAGGGGTGTCATCCCCATGGGTGCTTGTCACCTGCAGCGGTGCTCAGTAAGATTCACCCCAGAGGCTGACTCACACACAGGGGTGTCATCTCCATGGGTGGTTGTCACCTGCAGAGGTGTTCAGTATGGATCACCCCAGAGGCTGACTCACTCACAGGGGTGTCATCCCCATGGGTGTATGTCACCTGCAGCGCTGCTCAGTAAGGAGCACCCCAGAGGCTGACTCACTCACAGGGGTGTCTTTCCCATGGGCGCATGTCACCTGCAGCAGTGCTCAGTAAGGATCACCCCAGAGGCTGTCTCACTCACAGGGGTGTCGTCCCCACGGGTGCATGTCACCTGCAGCGGTTCTCAGTAAGGATCACCCCAGAGGCTGACTCACTCACATAGGTGTCATCCCCACGGGTGCATGTCACCTGCAGCGGTGCTCAGTAAGGATCACCCCAGAGGCTGACTCACTCACAGGGGTGTCATCCCCATGGGTGCATGTCACCTGCAGCGGTGCTCAGTAAGGATCACCCCAGAGGCTGACTCACTCACAGAGGTGTCATCCCCATGGGTGCATGTCACCTGCAGCGGTGCTCAGTATGGATCACTCCAGAGGCAGACTCACCCACAGGGGTGTCATCCCCATGGGTGCATGTCACCTGCAGCGGTGCTCAGTAAGGATCACCTCAGAGGCCGACTCACTCACAGGGGTGTCATCCCCATGGGTGCATGGCACCTGCAGCAGTGCTCAGTAAGGATCACCCCAGAGGCTGACTGACTCACAGGGGTGTCATCCCCATGTGTGCTTGTCACCTGCAGCGGTGCTCAGTAAGGATCACTCCAGAGGCTGACTCACTCACAGCGGTGTCATCCCCATGGGTGCTTGTCACCTGCAGCGGTGCTCAGTAAGGATCACCCCAGAGGCTGACTCACTCACAGGGGTGTCATCCCCATGGGTGCTTGTCACCTGCAGCGGTGCTCAGTAAGGATCACCACAGAGGCTGACTGACTCACAGGGGTGTCATCCCCATGGGTGCATGTCACCTGCAGCGGTGCTCAGTAAGGATCACCCCAGAGGCTGACTGACTCACAGGGGTGTCATCCCCATGGGTGCATGTCACCTGCAGCGGTGCTCATTTAGGATCACTCCAGAGGCTGTCTCACTCACAGGGGTGTCATCCCCATGGGTGCATGTCACCTGCAGCGGTGCTCAGTTAGGATCACCCTAGAGGCTGACTCACTCACAGGGGTGTCATCCTCATGGGTGCATGTCACCTGCAGCAGTACTCAGTAAGGATCACCCTAGAGGCTGACTCACTCACAGGGGTGTCATCTCCATGGGTGCATGTCACCTGCAGCGGTGCTCAGTAAGGATCACCCCAGAGGCTGTCTCACTCACAGAGGTGTCACCCCCATGGGTCATGTCACCTGCAGCGGTGCTCAGTAAGGATCACCCCAGAGGCTGTCTCACTCACAGAGGTGTCACCCCCATGGGTCATGTCACCTGCAGCGGTGCTCAGTAAGGATCACCCCAGAGGCTGACTCACTCACAGGGGTGTCATCCCCATGGGTGCTTGTCTCCTGCAGCGGTGCTCAGTAAGAATCACCCCAGAGGCTGACTCACTCACAGGGGTGTCATCCCCATGGGTCATGTCACATGCAGCGGTGCTCAGTAAGGATCACCCCAGAGGCTGACTTACTCACAGGGGTGTCATCCCCATGGGTGCTTGTCTTCTGCAGCGGTGCTCAGTAAGGATCACCCCAGAGGCTGACTCACCCACAGAGGTGTCATCCCCATGGGTGCATGTCACTTGCAGCTGAGCTCAGTAAGGATCACCCCAGAGGATGTCTCACTCACAGGGGTGTCATTCCCATGGGTGCATGTCACCTGCAGCGGTGCTCAGTAAGGATCACCCAGAGGCTGTCTCACTCACAGGGGTGTCATCCCCATGGGTGCATGTCACCTGCAGCTGTGCTCAGTAAGGATCATCCCAGAGGCTGATTCACCCACAGGGGTGTCATCCCCATGGGTGCATGTCACCTGCAGCCGTGCACAGTAAGGATCACCCCAGAGGCAGTTTCACTCACATAGGTGTCATCCCCATGGGTGCATGTCACCTGCAGCGGTGCTCAGTAAGGATCACCCCAGAGGCAGTCTCACTCACATACGTGTCATCCCCATGGGTGCATGTCACCTGCAGCTATGCTCAGTAAGGATCTCCACTGAGGCTGACTTACCCACAGGGGTGTCATCCCCATGGGTGCATGTCACCTGCAGCTGTGCTCAGTAAGGATCACCTCAGAGGCTGACTCACCCACTTGGGTGTCATCCCCATGGGTGCATGTCACCTGCAGCGGTGCTCAGTAAGTATCACCCCAGAGGCTGACTCACTCACAGAGGTGTCATCCTCATGGGTGCATGTCACCTGCAGAAGTGCTCAGTAAGGATCACCCCAGAGGCTGACTCACTCACAGGGGTGTCATCCCCATGGGTGCATGTCACCTGCAGCAGTGCTCAGTAAGGATAACCCCAGAGGCTGACTCACCTACAGGGGTGTCATACCCATGAGTCCTTCCTTGTCACCTGCAGCGGTGCTCAGTAAGATTCAGCCCAGAGGCTGACTCACTCACAGGGGTGTCATCTCCATGGGTGGTTGTCACCTGCAGCGGTGTTCAGTAAGGATTACCCCAGAGGCTGACTCACTCAGAGGGGTGTCATCCCCATGGGTGCATGTCACCTGCAGCGGTGCTCAGTAAGGATCACCCCAGAGGCTGACTCACTCACAGGGGTGTCATCCCCATGGGTGCTTGTCACCTGCAGCGGTGCTCAGTAAGATTCACCCCAGAGGCTGACTCACCCACAGGGGTGTCATCTCCATGGGTGGTTGTCACCTGCAGCGGTGTTCAGTAAGGATCACCCCAGAGGCTGACTCACTCACAGGGGTGTCATCCCCATGGGTGTATGTCACCTGCAGCGGTGCTCAGTAAGGATCATCTCAGAGGCTGACTCACTCACAGAGGTGTCATCCCCATGGGTGTATGTCACCTGCAGCGGTGCTCAGTAAGGAGCACCCCAGAGGCTGACTCACTCACAGAGGTGTCATCCCCATGGGTGTATGTCACCTGCAGCGGTGCTCAGTAAGGAGCACCCCAGAGGCTGACTCACTCACAGGGGTGTCATTCCCATGGGCGCATGTCACCTGCAGCAGTGCTCAGTAAGGATCACCCCAGAGGCTGTCTCACTCACAGGGGTGTCGTCCCCACGGGTGCATGTCACCTGCAGTGGTTCTCAGTAAGGATCACCCCAGAGGCTGACTCACTCACAGAGGTGTCATCCCCATGGGTGCATGTCACCTGCAGTGGTGCTCAGTAAGGATCACCCCAGAGGCAGACTCACCCACAGGGGTGTGATTACCATGGGTGCATGTCACCTGCAGCGGTGCTCAGTAAGGATCACCCCAGAGGTTGACTCACTCACAGGGGTGTCATCCCCATGGGTGCATGGCACCTGCAGCAGTGCTCAGTAAGGATCACCCCAGAGGCTGACTGACTCACAGGGGTGTCATCCCCATGGGTGCATGTCACCTGCAGCGGTGTTCAGTAAGGATCACTCCAGAGGCTGACTCACTCACAGGGGTGTAATCCCCATGGGTGCTTGTCACCTGCAGCGGTGCTCAGTAAGGATCACCCCAGAGGCTGTCTCACTCACAGGGGTGTCACCCCCATGGGCCATGTCACCTGCAGCGGTGCTCAGTAAGGATCACCCCAGAGGCTGACTCACTCACAGTGGTGTCATCCCCATGGGTGCTTGTCTCCTGCAGCGGTGCTCAGTATGGATCACCCCAGAGGCTGACTCACTCACAGGGGTGTCATCCCCATGGGTCATGTCACCTGCAGCGGTGCTCAGTAAGGATCACCCCAGAGGCTGACTCACTCACAGGGGTGTCATCCCCATGGGTGCTTGTCTCCTGCAGCGGTGCTCAGTAAGGATCACCCCAGAGGCTGACTCACTAACAGGGGTGTCATCCCCATGGGTGCATATCACCTGCAGCCGTGCTCAGTAAGGATCACCCCAGAGGCTGACTCACCCACAGAGGTGTCATCACCATGGGTGCATGTCACTTGCAGGTGAGCTCAGTAAGGATCACCCCAGAGACTGTCTCACTCACAGAGGTGTCATCCCCATGTGTGCATGTCACCTGCAGCGATCCTCAGTTTGGATCACCCCAGAGGCTGTCTCACTCACAGAGGTGTCATCCCCATGTGTGCATGTCACCTGCAGCGATCCTCAGTTAGGATCACTCAGAGGCTGTCACACTCACAGGGGTGTCATCTCCATGGGTGCATGTCACCTGCAGCGGTGCTCAGTAAGGATCATCCCAGAGGCTGACTCACCCACAGGGGTGTCATCCCCTTGGGTGCATGTCACCTGCAGCGGTGCACAGTAAGGATCACCCCAGAGGCAGTCTCATTCACATAGGTGTCATCCCCATGGGTGCATGTCACCTGCAGCGGTGCTCAGTAAGGATCACCCCAGAGGCTGACTCACTCACAGAGGTGTCATCCCCATGGGTGTATGTCAACTGCAGCATTGCTCAGTAAGGATCACCCCAGAGACTGACTCTCTCACAGGGGTGTCATCTCCATGGGTGCATGTCACCTGCAGCGGTGCTCAGTAAGGATCACCTCAGAGGCTGACTCACTCACAGGGGTGTCATCCCCATGGGTGCATGTCACCGGCAGCGGAGCTCAGTGAGAATCATCCCAGAGGCTGTCTCACTCACAGGGGTGTCATCCCCATGGGTGAATGTAACCTGTAGCGGAGCTCAGTAAGGATCACCCCAGAGGCTGACTCACTCACAGGGGTGTCACCCCCATGGGTGCATGTCACCTGCAGCGGAGCTCAGTAAGGATCACCCCAGAGGCTGACTCACTCACAGGGGTGTCATCCCCATGGGTGCATGTCACCTGCAGCAGTGCTCAGTAAGGATCACCCCATAGGCTGACTCACCCACAGGGGTGTCATCCCCATGGGTGCATGTCACCTGCAGCGGTGCTCAGTAAGGATCACCCCAGAGGCTGTCTCACTCACCGGGGTGTCACCCCCATGGGTCATGTCACCTGCACCGGTGCTCAGTAAGGATCACCCCAGAGGCTGACTCACTCACAGGGGTGTCATCCCCATGGGTCATGTCACCTGCAGCGGTGCTTAGTAAGGATCACCCCAGAGGCTGACTCACTCACAGGGGTGTCATCCCCATGGGTGCTTGTCTCCAGCAGCAGTGCTCAGTAAGGATCACCCCAGAGGCTGACTCACGCACAGGGGTGTCATCCGCAGGGGTGCATGTCACCTGCAGCGATGCTCAGTAAGGATCACCCCAGAGGCTGACTCACTCACAGGGGTGTCATCCCCATGGGTGCATGTCACCTGCAGCGGCCGTGCTCAGTAAGGATCACCCCAAAGGCTGACTCACTAACAGGGGTGTCATCCCCATGGGTGCATATCACCTGCAGCCGTGCTCAGTTAGGATCACCCCAGAGGCTGACTCACCCACAGAGGTGTCATCCCCATGGGTGCATGTCACTTGCAGCTGAGCTCAGTAAGGATCACCCCAGAGACTGTCTCACTCACAGGGGTATCATCCCCATGGGTGCATGTCACCTGCAGCGATCCTCAGTTAGGATCACCCAGAGGCTGTCTCACTCACAGGGGTGTCATCCCCATGGGTGCATGTCACCTGCAGCTGTGCTCAGTAAGGATCATCCCAGAGGCTGACTCACCCACAGGGGTGTCATCCCCATGGGTGCATGTCACCTGCAGCGGTGCACAGTAAGGATCACCCCAGAGGCAGTCTCACTCACATAGGTGTCATCCCCATGGGTGCATGTCACCTGCAGCGGTGCTCAGTAAGGATCACCCCAGAGGCAGTCTCACTCACATAGGTGTCATCCCCATGGGTGCATGTCACCTGCAGCGGTGCTCATTAAGGATCACCCCAGAGGCTGACTCACCCACAGAGGTGTCATCCACATGGGTGCATGTCAACTGCAGCGCTGCTCAGTAAGGATCACCCCAGAGGCTGACTCTCTCACAGGGGTGTCATCTCCATGGGTGCATGTCACCTGCAGCGGTGCTCAGTAAGGATCACCTCAGAGGCTGACTCACTCACAGAGGTGTCATCCCCATGGGCACATGTCACCTGCAGTGGTGCGCAGTAAGGATCACCCCAGGGGCTGTCTCACTCACAGGGGTGTCATCCCCATGGGTGCATGTCACCTGCAGCGGAGCTCAGTGAGAATCATCCCAGGGGCTGTCTCACTCACAGGGGTGTCATCCCCATGGGTGAATGTAACCTGTAGCGGAGCTCAGTAAGGATCACCCCAGAGGCTGACTCACTCACAGGGGTGTCACCCCCATGGGTGCATGTCACCTGCAGCGGAGATCAGTAAGGATCACCCCAGAGGCTGACTCACTCACAGGGGTGTCATTCCCATGGGTGCATGTCACCTGCAGCAGTGCTCAGTAAGGATGACCCCATAGGCTGACTCACCCACAGGGGTGTCATCCCCATGGGTGCATGTCACCTGCAGCGGTGCTCAGTTAGGATCACCCCAGAGGCTGACTCACTCACAGGGGTGTCATCCCCATGGGTACATGTCACCTGCAGCGATGCTCAGTAAGGATCACCCCAGAGGCTGACTCACTCACAGAGGTGTCATCCCCATGGGTGCATTTCACCTGCAGCGGTGCTCAGTAAGGATCACCCCAGAGGCTGACTCATTCACAGGGGTGTCGTCCCCATGGGTGTATGTCACTTCCATCGGTGCTCAGTAAGGTTCACCCCAGAGGCTGACTCACTCACAGGGGTGCCATACCCACGGGTGCATGTCACCTGCTGCGGTGCTCAGTAAGGATCTCCCCAGAGGCTGACTCACTCACAGGGGTGTCATCCCCATGGGTGCATGTCACCTGCAGCGGTGCTCAGTAAGGATCACCCCAGAGGCTGACTCACTCACAGGGGTGTCATCTCCATTAGAGCATGTCACCTGCAGCGGTGCTCAGTAAGGATCACCACAGAGGCTGACTCACTCACAGTGGTGTCATCCCCATGGGTGCATGTCACCTGAAGCGGTGCTCAGTAAGGATCACCCCAGAGGCTGACTCACCCACAAGGGTGTCATCCCCATGGGTGCATGTCACCTGCAGCAGTGCTCAGTAAGGATCACCCCAGAGGCTGTCTCACTCACAGGGGTGTCATCCCCATGGGTGCATGTCACCTGCAGCGGAGCTCAGTAAGGATCACCCCAGAGGCTGTCTCACTCACAGGGGTGTCATCCCCAAGGGTGCATGTCAACTGCAGAGGTGCTCAGTAAGAATCACCCCAGAGGCTGACTCACTCACAGGGGTGTCATCCCCACGGGTGCATGTCACCTGCAGCAGTGCTCAGTAAGGATCACCCCAGAGGCAGACTCACTCAGAGGGGTGTCATCCCCATGGGTGCATGTCACATGCAGCGTAGCTCAGTAAGGATCACCCCAGAGGCTGACTCACTCACAGGGGTGTCAACCCCATGGGTGCATGTCTCCTGCAGCGGAGCTCAGTAAGGATCACCCCAGAGGCTGACTCACTCACAGGGGTGATATTTCCATGGGTGCATGTCACCTGCAACAGTGCTCAGTAAGGATCACCCCAGAGACTGACTCACCCACAGGAGTGTCATCCCCATGGGTGCATGTCACCTGCAGCGGTGCTCAGTAAGGATCACCCCAGAGGCTGACTCACTCACAGAGGTGTCACCCCATGGGTGCATGTCACCTGCAGCGGTTCTCAGTAAGGATCACCCCAGAGGCTGACTCATCCACAGGGGTGTCATCCCCATGGGTGCATGTCACCTGCAGCGGTGGTCAGTAATGATCACCCCAGAGGCTGACTTACCCACAGGGGTGTCATCCCCATGGGTGCATGTCACCTGCAGCGGTGCTCAGTAAGGATCATCCCAGAGGCTGACTCACTCACAGAGGTGTCATCCCCATGAGTGCATGTCACCTGCAGCGGTGCTCAGAAAGGATCACCCCAGAGGCTGACTCATTCACAGGGGTGTCGTCCCCATGGGTGTATGTCACTTCCATTGGTGCTCAGTAAGCATCACCCCAGAGGCTGACTCACTCACAGGGGTGCCATCCCCACGGGTGCATGTCACCTGCTGCGTTGCTCAGTAAGGATCACCCCAGAGGCTGACTCACTCACAGGAGTGTCATCCCCATGGGTGCATGTCACCTGCAGCGGTGCTCAGTAAGGATCACCCCAGAGGCTGACTCACTCACAGAGGTGTCATCCCCATGGGTGCATGTCACCTGCAGCGATGCTCAGTAAGGATCACCTCAGAGGCTGACTCACCCACAGAGGTGTCATCCCCATGGGTGCATGTCACCTGCAGCGGTGCTCAGTAAGGATCACCCCAGAGGCTGACTCACCCACAGGGGTGTCATCCCCATGGGTGCATGTCATCTGCAGCGGTGCTCAGTAAGGATCACCCCAGAGGCTGTCTCACTCACAGGGGTGTCATCCCCAAGGGTGCATGTCACCTGCAGAGGTGCTCAGTAAGAATCACCCCAGAGGCTGTCTCACTCACAGGGGTGTCATCCCCACGGGTGCATGTCACCTGCAGCGTTGCTCAGTAAGGATCACCCCAGAGGCTGACTCACTCACAGGGGTGTCATCCCCATGGGTGCATGTCACCTGCAGTGGTGCTCAGTAAGGATCACCCCAGAGGCTGACTCACTCACAGGGGTGTCACCCCCATGGGTGCATGTCTCCTGCAGCGGAGCTCAGTAAGGATCACCCCAGAGGCTGACTCACTCACAGGGGTGTCACCCCCATGGGTGCATGTCTTCTGCAGCGGAGCTCAGTAAGGATCACCGCAGATGCTGACTCACTCACAGGGGTGTCATTCCCATGGGTGCATGTCACCTGCAACAGTGCTCAGTAAGGATCACCCCAGAGACTGACTCACTCACAGAGGTGTCACCCCATGGGTGCATGTCACCTGCAGCGGTGCTCAGTAAGGATCACCCCAGAGGCTGACTCACTCACAGAGGTGTCACCCCATGGGTGCATGTCACCTGCAGCGGTGCTCAGTAAGGATCACCCCAGAGGCTGATTCATCCACAGGGGTGTCATCCCCATGGGTGCATGTCACCTGCAGCGGTGCTCAGTAAGGATCACCCCAGAGGCTGACTTACCCACAGGGGTGTCATCCCCACCGGTGCATGTCACCTGCAGCAGTGCTCAGTAAGGACCACCCCAGAGGCTAACTCACTCACAGGGGTGTCATCCCCATGGATGCATGTCACCTGCAGCGGTGCTCAGTAAGGATCACCCCAGAGGCTGACTCACTCACAGGGGTGCCATCCCCATGGGTGCATGTCACCTGCAGCGGTTCTCAGTAAGGATCACCCCAGAGGCTGACTCACCCACAGGGGTGTCATCCCCATGGGTACATGTCACCTGCAGCGGTGCTCAGTAAGGATCACCCCAGAGACTGACTCACTCGCAGGGGTGTCATCCCCATGGGTGCATGTCACCTGCAGCGGTGCTCAGTAAGGATCATCCCAGAGGCTGTCTCACTCACAGGGGTGTCGTCCCCATGAGTGCATGTCAACTGCAGCGGTGCTCAGAAAGGATCACCCCAGAGGCTGACTCATTCACAGGGGTGTCGTCCCCATGGGTGTATGTCACTTCCATCGGTGCTCAGTAAGGATCACCCCAGAGACTGACTCACTCACAGGGGTGTCATCCCCATGGGTGCATGTCACCTGCAGCGGTGCTCAGTAAGGATCACCCTAGAGGCTGACTCACTCACAGGGGTGTCATCCCCATGGGCGCATGTCACCTGCAGCGGTGCTCAGTAAGGATCACCCCAGAGGCTGACTCACCCACAGGGGTGTCATTCCCATGGGTGCATGTCACCAGCAGCGGTGCTCAGTAAGGATCTCCCCAGAGGCTGACTCACTCACAGGGGTGTCATCCCATGGGTGCATGTAACCTGCAGCAGTGCTCAGTAAGGATCACCCCAGAGACTGACTCACTCACAGGGGTGTCATCTCCATGGGTGCATGTCACCTGCAGCGGTGCTCAGTAAGGATCACCCCAGAGGCTGACTCACCCACAGTGGTGTCATCCCCATGGGTGCATGTCACCTGCAGCAGTGCTCAGTAAAGATCACCCCAGAGGCTGACTCACTCACAGGGGTGTCATCCCCATGGGTGCATGTCACCTGCAGCGGTGCTCAGTAAGGATCACACTAGAGGCTGACTCACCCACAGGGGTGTCATCCCCATGGGCGCATGTCACCTGCAGAGGAGCTCAGTAAGGATCACCCCAGAGGCTGCCTCACCCACAGGGGTGTCATCCCCATGGATGCATGTCACCTGCAGCCGTGCTCAGTAAGGATCTCCCCAGAGGCTGACTCACTCACAGGGGTGTCATCCCATGGGTGCATGTCACCTGCAGCAGTGCTCAGTAAGGATCACCCCAGAGACTGACTCACTCACAGGGGTGTCATCCCCATGGGTGCATGTCACCTGCAGCGGTGCTCAGTAAGGATCATTCCAGAGGCTGACTCACTCACAGGGGTGTCATCCCCGTGGGTGCATGTCACCTGCAGAGGTGTTCAGTAAGGATCACCCCAGAGACTGACTCACTCACAGGGGTGTCATCCCCACGGGTGCATGTCACCTGCAGCGGTGCTCAGTAAGGATCACCCCAGAGGCTGACTCACTCACAGGGGTGTCATCCCCATGGGTGCATGTCACCTGCAGCAGTGCTCAGTAAGGATCACCCCAGAGGCTGACTCACTCACAGGGGTGTCATCCCCATGGGTGCATGTCACCTGCAGCGGTGCTCAGTAAGGATCATCCCAGAGACTGACTCACTCACAGGGGTGTCATCCCCATGGGTGCATGTCACCTGCAGCTGTGCTCAGTAAGGATCACCCCAGAGGCTGACTCACTCACAGAGGTGTCATCCCCATGGGTGCATGTCACCTGCAGCGGTGCTCAGTAAGAATCACCTCAGAGGCTGAATCATTCACAGTGGTGTCATCACCATGGGTGCAAATCACCTGCAGCGGTGCTCAGTAAGGTGAACCCCAGAGGCTGACTCACTCACAGGGGTGTCATCCCCATGGGTGCATGTCACCTGCAGCGGTGCTCAGTAAGGATCACCCCAGAGGCTGACTCACTCACAGAGGTGTCATCCCCATGGGTGCATGTCACCTGCAGCGCTGCTCAGTAAGGATCACCTCAGAGGCTGACTCACTCACAGGGGTGTCATCCCCATGTGTGCATGTCACCTGCAGCAGAGCTCAGTAAGGATCGCCCCAGAGGCTGACTAACTCACAGGGGTGTCATCCCTGTCGGTGCATGTCACCTGCAGCGGTGCTCAGTAAGGATCGCCCCAGAGGCTGTCTCTCTCACAGCGGTGTCATCCCCATGGGTGCATGTCACCTGCAGCGGTGCTCTGTAAGGATCACCCCAGAGGCTGACTCACTCACAGGGGTGCCATCCCCATGGGTGCATGTCACCTACAGCGGTGCTTAGTAAGGATCACCACAGAGGCTGACTCACTCACAGGGGTGTCATCCCCACGGGTGCATGTCACCTGCAGCGGTGCTCAGTAAGGATCACTCTAGAGGCTGACTCACTCACAGGGTTGTCATCCCCATGGGTGCATGTCACCTGCAGCGTTGCTCAGTAAGGATCACTCCAGAGGCTGACGCACTCACAGGGGTGTCATCCCCATGGGTGCATGTCACCTGCAGCGGTGCTCAGTAAGGATCACCCCAGAGGTTGTCTCACTCACAGGGGTGTCATCCCCATTGGTGCATGTCACCTGCAGCGGTGCTCAGTAAGGATCACCCCAGAGGCTGACAAACCCACAGAGGTGTCATACCCATGGGTGCATGTCACCTGCATTGGTGATCAGTAAGGATCACCCCAGAGGCTGTCTCACTCAGAGGGGTGTCATCCCCATGGGTGCATGTCACCTGCATCGGTGCTCAGTAAGGATCACCCCAGAGACTGATTCACTCAGAGGGGTGTCATCCCCATGGGTGCATGTTACTTGCATAGGTGCTCAGTAAGGATCACTCCAGAGGCTGACTCACTCACAGGGGTGTCATCACCATGGGTGCATGTCAACTGCATTGGTGCTCAGTAAGGATCACCCCAGAGGCTAACTCACTCACAGGGGTGTCATCCCTGTCGGTGCATTTCACCTGCAGCGGTGCTCAGTAAGGATCGCCCCAGAGGCTGACTCACACACAGGGGTGCCATCCCCATGGGTGCATGTCACTTGCAGCGGTGCTCAGTAATGATCGCCCCAGAGGCTGTCTCTCTCACAGCGGTGTCATCCCCATGGGTGCATGTCACCTGCAGCGGTGCTCTGTAAGGATCACCCCAGAGGCTGATTCACTCACAGGGGTGCCATCCCCATGGGTGCATGTCACCTACAGCGGTGCTTAGTAAGGATCATCACAGAGGCTGACTCACTCACAGGGGTGTCATCCCCACGGGTGCATGTCACCTGCAGCGGTGCTCAGTAAGGATCACTCTAGAGGCTGACTCACTCACAGGGGTGTCATCCCCATGGGTGCATGTCACCTGCAGCGGTGCTCAGTAAGGATCACTCCAGAGGCTGACTCACTCACAGGGGTGTCATCCCCATGGGTGCATGTCACCTGCAGCGGTGCTCAGTAAGGATCACCCCAGAGGTTGTCTCACTCACAGGGGTGTCATCCCCATTGGTGCATGTCACCTGCAGCGGTGCTCAGTAAGGATCACCCCAGAGGCTGATTCACCCACAGAGGTGTCATACCCATGGGTGCATGTCACCTGCATCGGTGCTCAGTAAGGATCACCCCAGAGGCTGTCTCACTCACAGGGGTGTCATCCCCATGGGTGCATGTCACCTGCAGCGGTGCTCAGTAAGGATCACCCCAGAGGCTGACTCACTCACAGGGGTGTCATCCCCATGGGTGCTTGTCACCTGCATCGGTGCTCAGTAAGGATCACCCCAGAGACTGATTCACTCAGAGGGGTGTCATCCCCATGGGTGCATGTTACTTGCATAGGTGCTCAGTAAGGATCACCCCAGAGGCTGACTCACTCACAGGGGTGTCATCAACATGGGTGCATGTCACCTGCATTGGTGCTCAGTAAGGATCACCCCAGAGGCTGAGTCACTCACTGGGGTGTCATCAACATGGGTGCCTGTCACCTGCAGCGGTGCTCAGTAAGGATCACCCCAGAGGCTGACTCACCCACAGGGGTATCATCCCCATGGGTGCATGTCACCTGCAGCGGCGGTGCTCAGTAAGGATCACCCCAGAGGCTGACTCACCCACATAGGTGTCAGCCCCATGGGTGCATGTCACCTGCAGCGGTGCTCAGTAAGGATCACCCCAGAGGCTGACTCACCCACAGAGGTGTCATCCCCATGAGTGCATGTCACCTGCAGTGGTGCTCAGTAAGGAGCACCCCAGAGGCTGACTCACTCACAGAGGTGTCATCCCCATGGGTGCATGATACCTGCAGCGATGCTCAGTAAGGAGCTCCCCAGAGGCTGACTCACTCACATGGGTGTTATCCTCATGGGTGCATGTCACCTGCAGCGGTGCTCAGTAAGGATCTCCCCAGAGGCTGACTCACTCACAGGGGTGTCATCCCCATGGCTGCATGTCACCTGCAGCGGTGCTCAGTAAGGATCACCCCAGAGGCTGACTCACTCACAGGGGTGCCATCCTCATGGGTGCATGTCACATGTAGCGGTGTTCAGTAAGGATCACCCCAGAGGCTGACTCACTGACAGGGGTGTCATCCCCATGGGTGCATGTCACCTGCAGCGCTGCTCAGTAAGGATCACCCCAGAGGCTGACTCATCTCACAGAGGTGTCATCCCCATGGGTGCATGTCACCTGCAGCGGTGATCAGTAAGGGTCATCACAGATGCTGACTCACTCACAGGGGTGTCATCCCCATGGGTGTATGTCACCTGTAGCTGTGCTCAGTAAGGATCACCCCAGAGGTTGTCTCACTCACAGGGGTGTCATCCCCATGGGTGCATGTCAACTGCAGCGGTGCTCAGTAAGGATCACCCCAGAGCCTGACTCACTCACAGAGGTGTCATACCCATGGGTGCATGTCTCCTGCAGCGGTGCTCAGTAAGGATCACCCCAAAGGCTGACTCACTCACAGGAGTGTCATCTCCATGGTTGCATGTCACCTGCAGCAGTTCTCAGTAAGGATCACACCAGAGGCTGTCTCACTCACAGGGGTGTCGTCCTCATGGGTGCATGTCACCTGCAGCTGTGCTCAGTAAGGATCACCCCAGAGGCTGACTCACTCACAGGGGTGTCATCCCCATGGGTGCATGTCACCTGCAGCGGTGCTCAGTAAGGATCACCCCAGAGGCTGACTCACCCACAGAGGTGTCATACCCATGGGTGCATGTCACCTGCATCGGTGCTCAGTAAGGATCACCCCAGAGGCTGTCTCACTCACAGGGGTGTCATCCCCATGGGTGCATGTCACCTGCAGCGGTGCTCAGTAAGGATCACCCCAGAGACTGATTCACTCAGAGGGGTGTCATCCCCATGGGTGCATGTTACTTGCATAGGTGCTCAGTAAGGATCACCCCAGAGGCTGACTCACTCACAGGGGTGTCATCAACATGGGTGCATGTCACCTGCATTGGTGCTCAGTAAGGATCACCCCAGAGGCTGACTCACTCACAGGGGTGTCATCAACATGGGTGCTTGTCACCTGCAGCGGTGCTCAGTAAGGATCACCCCAGAGGCTGACTCACCCACAGGGGTATCATCCCCATGGGTGCATGTCACCTGCAGCGGCGGTGCTCAGTAAGGATCACCCCAGAGGCTGACTCACCCACAGGGGTATCATCCCCATGGGTGCATGTCACCTGCAGCGGCGGTGCTCAGTAAGGATCACCCCAGAGGCTGACTCACCCACATAGGTGTCAGCCCCATGGGTGCATGTCACCTGCAGCGGTGCTCAGTAAGGATCACCCCAGAGGCTGACTCACCCACAGAGTTGTCATCCCCATGAGTGCATGTCACCTGCAGTGGTGCTCAGTAAGGAGCACCCCAGAGGCTGACTCACTCACAGAGGTGTCATCCCCATGGGTGCATGATACCTGCAGCGATGCTCAGTAAGGAGCTCCCCAGAGGTGACTCACCCACAGGGGTGTCATCCCCATGGGTGCTTGTCACCTGCAGCGGTGCTCAGTAAGGATCACCCCAGAGGCTGACTCACCCACAGAGGTGTCATCCCCATGTGTGCATGTCACCTGCAGCGGTGCTCAGGAAGGATCACCCCAGAGGCTGACTCACTCACAGGGGTGTCATCTCCATGGGTGCATGTCACCTGTAGCGGTGCTCAGTAAGGATCACCCCAGAGGCTGACTCACTCACATGGGTGTTATCCTCATGGGTGCATGTCACCTGCAGCGGTGCTCAGTAAGGATCACCCCAGAGGCTGACTCACCCACAGAGGTGTCATCCCCATGTGTGCATGTCACCTGCAGCGGTGCTCAGGAAGGATCACCCCGGAGGCTGACTCACTCACAGGGGTGTCATCTCCATGGGTGCATGTCACCTGTAGCGGTGCTCAGTAAGGATCACCCCAGAGGCTGACTCACTCACATGGGTGTTATCCTCTTGGGTGCATGTCACCTGCAGCGGTGCTCAGTAAGGATCATCCCAGAGGCTGTCTCACTCACAGGGGTGCCATCCCCATGGGTGCATGTCACCTACAGCGGTGCTTAGTAAGGATCACCACAGAGGCTGACTCACTCACAGGGGTGTCATCCCCACGGGTGCATGTCACCTGCAGCGGTGCTCAGTAAGGATCACTCTAGAGGCTGACTCACTCACAGGGTTGTCATCCCCATGGGTGCATGTCACCTGCAGCGTTGCTCAGTAAGGATCACTCCAGAGGCTGACTCACTCACAGTGGTGTCATCCCCATGGATGCATGTCACCTGCAGCGTTGCTCAGTAAGGATCACTCCAGAGGCTGACTCACTCACAGGGGTGTCATCCCCACGGGTGCATGTCACCTGCAGCGGTGCTCAGTAAGGATCACTCTAGAGGCTGACTCACTCACAGGGTTGTCATCCCCATGGGTGCATGTCACCTGCAGCGTTGCTCAGTAAGGATCACCCCAGAGGCTGACTCACTCACAGGGGTGCCATCCCCATGGGTGCATGTCACATGTAGCGGTGTTCAGTAAGGATCACCCCAGAGGTTGACTCACTGACAGGGGTGTCATCCCCATGGGTGCATGTCACCTGCAGCGCAGCTCAGTAAGGATCACCCCAGAGGCTGACTCATCTCAAAGAGGTGTCATCCCCATGGGTGCATGTCACCTGCAGCGGTGCTCAGTAAGGGTCATCACAGATGCTGACTCACTCACAGGGGTGTCATCCCCATGGGTGTATGTCACCTGTAGCGGTGCTCAGTAAGGATCACCCCAGAGGTTGTCTCACTCACAGGGGTGTCATCCCCATGGGTGCATGTCATCTGCAGCTGTGCTCAGTAAGGATCACCCCAGAGGCTGACTCACTCACAGGGGTGTCATCCCCATGGGTGAATGTCACCTGCAGCGGTGCTCAGTAAGGATTACCCCAGAGCCTGACTCACTCACAGAGGTGTCATACCCATGGGTGCATGTCTCCTGCAGCGGTGCTCAGTAAGGATCACCCCAAAGGCTGACTCACTCACAGGAGTGTCATCTCCATGGGTGCATGTCACCTGCAGCAGTTCTCAGTAAGGATCACACCAGAGGCTGTCTCACTCACAGGGGTGTCGTCCTCATGGGTGCATGTCACCTGCAGCTGTGCTCAGTAAGGATCACCCCAGAGGCTGACTCACTCACAGGGGTGTCATCCCCATGGGTGCATGTCACCTGCAGCGGTGCTCAGTAAGGATCACCCCAGAGGCTGACTCACCCACAGAGGTGTCATACCCATGGGTGCATGTCACCTGCATCGGTGCTCAGTAAGGATCACCCCAGAGGCTGTCTCACTCACAGGGGTGTCATCCCCATGGGTGCATGTCACCTGCAGCGGTGCTCAGTAAGGATCACCCCAGAGACTGATTCACTCAGAGGGGTGTCATCCCCATGGGTGCATGTTACTTGCATAGGTGCTCAGTAAGGATCACCCCAGAGGCTGACTCACTCACAGGGGTGTAATCAACATGGGTGCATGTCACCTGCATTGGTGCTCAGTAAGGATCACCCCAGAGGCTGACTCACTCACAGGGGTGTCATCAACATGGGTGCATGTCATCTGCAGCGGTGCTCAGTAAGGATCACCCCAGAGGCTGACTCACCCACAGGGGTATCATCCCCATGGGTGCATGTCACCTGCAGCGGCGGTGCTCAGTAAGGATCACCCCAGAGGCTGACTCACCCACATAGGTGTCAGCCCCATGGGTGCATGTCACCTGCAGCGGTGCTCAGTAAGGATCACCCCAGAGGCTGACTCAAACACAGAGGTGTCATCCCCATGAGTGCATGTCACCTGCAGTGGTGCTCAGTAAGGAGAACCCCAGAGGCTGACTCACTCACAGAGGTGTCATCCCCATGGGTGCATGATACCTGCAGCGATGCTCAGTAAGGAGCTCCCCAGAGGCTGACTCACCCACAGGGGTGTCATCCTCATGGGTGCTTGTCACCTGCAGCGGTGCTCAGTAAGGATCACCCCAGAGGCTGACTCACCCACAGAGGTGTCATCCCCATGTGTGCATGTCACCTGCAGCGGTGCTCAGGAAGGATCACCCCAGAGGCTGACTCACTCAAAGGGGTGTCATCTCCATGGGTGCATGTCACCTGTAGCGGTGCTCAGTAAGGATCACCCCAGAGGCTGACTCACTCACATGGGTGTTATCCTCATGGGTGCATGTCACCTGCAGCAGTGCTCAGTAAGGATCACCCCAGAGGCTGACTCACCCACAGAGGTGTCATCCCCATGGGTGCATGTCACCTGCAGCGGTGCTCAGGAAGGATCACCCCAGAGGCTGACTCACTCACAGGGGTGTCATCTCCATGGGTGCATGTCACCTGATGCGGTGCTCAGTAAGGATCACCCCAGAGGCTGACTCACTCACATGGGTGTTATCCTCATGGGTGCATGTCACCTGCAGCGGTGCTCAGTAAGGATCATCCCAGAGGCTGTCTCACTCACAGAGGTGTCATCCCCATGGGTGCATGTCACCTGCAGCGGTGCTCAGTAAGGATCACCCCAGAGGCTGACTCACTCACAGGGGTGTCATCCCCATGGCTGCATGTCACCTGCAGCGGTGCTCAGTAAGGATCACCCCAGAGGCTGACTCACTCACAGGGGTGCCATCCCCATGGGTGCATGTCACATGTAGCGGTGTTCAGTAAGGATCACCCCAGAGGCTGACTCACTGACAGGGGTGTCATCCCCATGGGTGCATGTCACCTGCAGCGCTGCTCAGTAAGGATCACCCCAGAGGCTGACTCATCTCACAGAGGTGTCATCCCCATGGGTGCATGTCACCTGCAGCGGTGCTCAGTAAGGGTCATCACAGATGCTGACTCACTCACAGGGGTGTCATCCCCATGGGTGTATGTCACCTGTAGCGGTGCTCAGTAAGGATCACCTCAGAGGTTGTCTCACTCACAGGGGTGTCATCCCCATGGGTGCATGTCACCTGCAGCTGTGCTCAGTAAGGATCACCCCAGAGGCTCACTCACTCACAGGGGTGTCATCCCCATGGGTGCATGTCACCTGCAGCGGTGCTCAGTAAGGATCACCCCAGAGCCTGACTCACTCACAGAGGTGTCATACCCATGGGTGCATGTCTCCTGCAGCGGTGCTCAGTAAGGATCACCCCAAAGGCTGACTCACTCACAGGATTGTCATCTCCATGGGTGCATGTCACCTGCAGCAGTACTCAGTAAGGATCACACCAGAGTCTGTCTCACTCACAGGGGTGTCGTCCTCATGGGTGCATGTCACCTGCAGCTGTGCTCAGTAAGGATCACCCCAGAGGCTGACTCACTCACAGGGGTGTCATCCCCATGGGTGCATGTCACCTGCATCGATGCTCAGTAAGGATCACCCCAGAGGCTGTCTCACTCACAGGGGTGTCATCCCCATGGGTGCATGTCACCTGCAGCGGTGCTCAGTAAGGATCACTCTAGAGGTTGTCTCACTCACAGGGGTGTCATCCCCATTGGTGCATGTCACCTGCAGCGGTGCTCAGTAAGGATCACCCCAGAGGCTGACTCACCCACAGAGGTGGCATACCCATAGGTGCATGTCACCTGCATCGGTGCTCAGTAAGGATCACCCCAGAGGCTGTCTCACTCACAGGGGTGTCATCCCCATGGGTGCATGTCACCTGCAGCGGTGCTCAGTAAGGATCACCCCAGAGGCTGACTCACTCACAGGGGTGTTATCCCCATGGGTGCTTGTCACCTGCATCGGTGCTGAGTAAGGATCACCCCAGAGACTGATTCACTCAGAGGGGTGTCATCCCCATGGGTGCATGTTACTTGCATAGGTGCTCAGTAAGGATCACCCCAGAGGCTGACTCACTCACAGGGGTGTCATCAACATGGGTGCATGTCACCTGCATTGGTGCTCAGTAAGGATCACCCCAGAGGCTGACTCACTCACAGGGGTGTCATCAACATGGGTGCATGTCACCTGCAGCGGTGCTCAGTAAGGATCACCCCAGAGGCTGACTCACCCACAGGGGTATCATCCCCATGGGTGCATGTCTCCTGCAGCGGCGGTGCTCAGTAAGGATCACCCCAGAGGCTGACTCACCCACATAGGTGTCAGCCCCATGTGTGCATGTCACCTGCAGCGGTGCTCAGTAAGGATCACCCCAGAGGCTGACTCACCCACAGAGGTGTCATCCCCATGAGTGCATGTCACCTGCAGTGGTGCTCAGTAAGGAGCACCCCAGAGGCTGACTCGCTCACAGAGGTGTCATCCCCATGGGTGCATGATACCTGCAGCGATGCTCAGTAAGGAGCTCCCCAGAGGCTGACTCACCCACAGGGGTGTCATCCTCATGGGTGCTTGTCACCTGCAGCGGTGCTCAGTAAGGATCACCCCAGAGGCTGACTCACCCACAGAGGTGTCATCCCCATGTGTGCATGTCACCTGCAGCGGTGCTCAGGAAGGATCACCCCAGAGACTGACTCACTCACAGGGGTGTCATCTCCATGGGTGCATGTCACCTGTAGCGGTGCTCAGTAAGGATCACCCCAGAGGCTGACTCACTCACATGGGTGTTATCCTCATGGGTGCATGTCACCTGCAGCGGTGCTCAGTAAGGATCACCCCAGAGGCTGACTCACTCACAGGGGTGTCATCCCCATGGCTGCATGTCACCTGCAGCGGTGCTCAGTAAGGATCACCCCAGAGGCTGACTCACTCACAGGGGTGCCATCCCCATGGGTGCATGTCACATGTAGCGGTGTTCAGTAAAGATCACCCCAGAGTCTGACTCACTGACAGGGGTGTCATCCCCATGGGTGCATGTCACCTGCAGCGCAGCTCAGTAAGGATCACCCCAGAGGCTGACTCATCTCACAGAGGTGTCATCCCCATGGGTGCATGTCACCTGCAGCGGTGCTCAGTAAGGGTCATCACAGATGCTGACTCACTCACAGGGGTGTCATCCCCATGGGTGTATGTCACCTGTAGCGGTGCTCAGTAAGGATCACCCCAGAGGTTGTCTCACTCACAGGGGTGTCATCCCCATGGGTGCATGTCACCTGCAGCTGTGCTCAGTAAAGATCACCCCAGAGGCTGACTCACTCACAGTGGTGTCATCCCCATGGGTGCATGTCACCTGCAGCGGTGCTCAGTAAGGATCACCCCAGAGCCTGACTCACTCACAGAGGTGTCATACCCATGGGTGCATGTCACCTGCAGCGGTGCTCAGTAAGGATCACCCCAGAGCCTGACTCACTCACAAGGGTGTCATCCCCATGGGTGCATGTCTCCTGCAGCGGTGCTCAGTAAGGATCACTCCAAAGGCTGACTCACTCACAGGAGTGTCATCTCCATGGGTGCATGTCACCTGCAGCAGTTCTCAGTAAGGATCACACCAGAGGCTGTCTCACTCACAGGGGTGTCGTCCTCATGGGTGCATGTCACCTGCAGCTGTGCTCAGTAAGGATCACCCCAGAGGCTGACTCACTCACAGGGGTGTCATCCCCATGGGTGCATGTCACCTGCAGCGGTGCTCAGTAAGGATCACCCCAGAGGCTGACTCACCCACAGAGGTGTCATACCCATGGGTGCATGTCACCTGCATCGGTGCTCAGTAAGGATCACCCCAGAGGCTGACTCACTCACAGGGGTGTCATCAACATGGGTGCCTGTCACCTGCATTGGTGCTCAGTAAGGATCAACCCAGAGGCTGACTCACTCACAGGGGTGTCATCAACATGGGTGCATGTCACCTGCAGCGGTGCTCAGTAAGGATCACCCCAGAGGCTGACTCACCCACAGGGGTATCATCCCCATGGGTGCATGTCACCTGCAGCGGCGGTGCTCAGTAAGGATCACCCCAGAGGCTGACTCACCCACATAGGTGTCAGCCCCATGGGTGCATGTCACCTGCAGCGGTGCTCAGTAAGGATCACCCCAGAGGCTGACTCACCCACAGAGGTGTCATCCCCATGAGTGCATGTCACCTGCAGTGGTGCTCAGTAAATAGCACCCCAGAGGCTGACTCACTCACAGAGGTGTCATCCCCATGGGTGCATGATACCTGCAGCGATGCTCAGTAAGGAGCTCCCCAGAGGCTGACTCACCCACAGGGGTGTCATCCTCATGGGTGCTTGTCACCTGCAGCGGTGCTCAGTAAGGATCACCCCAGAGGCTGACTCACCCACAGAGGTGTCATCCCCATGTGTGCATGTCACCTGCAGCGGTGCTCAGGAAGGATCACCCCAGAGGCTGACTCACTCAAAGGGGTGTCATCTCCATGGGTGCATGTCACCTGTAGCGGTGCTCAGTAAGGATCACCCCAGAGGCTGACTCACTCACATGGGTGTTATCCTCATGGGTGCATGTCACCTGCAGCGGTGCTCAGTAAGGATCACCCCAGAGGCTGACTCACCCACAGAGGTGTCATCCCCATGTGTGCATGTCACCTGCAGCGGTGCTCAGGAAGGATCACCCCAGAGGCTGACTCACTCACAGGGGTGTCATCTCCATGGGTGCATGTCACCTGTAGCGGTGCTCAGTAAGGATCACCCCAGAGGCTGACTCACTCACATGGGTGTTATCCTCATGGGTGCATGTCACCTGCAGCGGTGCTCAGTAAGGATCATCCCAGAGGCTGTCTCACTCACAGAGGTGTCATCCCCATGGGTGCATGTCACCTGCAGCGGTGCTCAGTAAGGATCACCCCAGAGGCTGACTCACTCACAGGGGTGTCATCCCCATGGCTGCATGTCACCTGCAGCGGTGCTCAGTAAGGATCACCCCAGAGGCTGACTCACTCACAGGGGTGCCATCCCCATGGGTGCATGTCACATGTAGCGGTGTTCAGTAAGGATCACCCCAGAGGCTGACTCACTGACAGGGGTGTCATCCCCATGGGTGCATGTCACCTGCAGCGCTGCTCAGTAAGGATCACCCCAGAGGCTGACTCATCTCACAGAGGTGTCATCCCCATGGGTGCATGTCACCTGCAGCGGTGCTCAGTAAGGGTCATCACAGATGCTGACTCACTCACAGGGGTGTCATCCCCATGGGTGTATGTCACCTGTAGCGGTGCTCAGTAAGGACCACCCCAGAGGTTGTCTCACTCACAGGGGTGTCATCCCCATGGGTGCATGTCACCTGCAGCTGTGCTCAGTAAGGATCACCCCAGAGGCTGACTCACTCACATGGGTGTTATCCTCATGGGTGCATGTCACCTGCAGCGGTGCTCAGTAAGGATCATCCCAGAGGCTGTCTCACTCACAGAGGTGTCATCCCCATGGGTGCATGTCACCTGCAGCGGTGCTCAGTAAGGATCACCCCAGAGGCTGACTCACTCACAGGGGTGTCATCCCCATGGCTGCATGTCACCTGCAGCGGTGCTCAGTAAGGATCACCCCAGAGGCTGACTCACTCACAGGGGTGCCATCCCCATGGGTGCATGTCACATGTAGCGGTGTTCAGTAAGGATCACCCCAGAGGCTGACTCACTGACAGGGGTGTCATCCCCATGGGTGCATGTCACCTGCAGCGCTGCTCAGTAAGGATCACCCCAGAGGCTGACTCATCTCACAGAGGTGTCATCCCCATGGGTGCATGTCACCTGCAGCGGTGCTCAGTAAGGGTCATCACAGATGCTGACTCACTCACAGGGGTGTCATCCCCATGGGTGTATGTCACCTGTAGCGGTGCTCAGTAAGGACCACCCCAGAGGTTGTCTCACTCACAGGGGTGTCATCCCCATGGGTGCATGTCACCTGCAGCTGTGCTCAGTAAGGATCACCCCAGAGACTGACTCACTCACAGGGGTGTCATCCCCATGGGTGCATGTCACCTGCAGCGGTGCTCAGTAAGGATCACCCCAGAGCCTGACTCACTCACAGAGGTGTCATACCCATGGGTGCATGTCTCCTGCAGCGGTGCTCAGTAAGGATCACCCCAAAGGCTGACTCACTCACAGGAGTGTCATCTCCATGGGTGCATGTCACCTGCAGCTGTGCTCAGTAAGGATCACCCCAGAGGCTGACTCACTCACAGGGGTGTCATCCCCATGGGTGCATGTCACCTGCAGCGGTGCTCAGTAAGGATCACCCCAGAGGCTGACTCACCCACAGAGGTGTCATACCCATGGGTGCATGTCACCTGCATCGGTGCTCAGTAAGGATCACCCCAGAGGCTGTCTCACTCACAGGGGTGTCATCCCTATGGGTGCATGTCACCTGCAGCGGTGCTCAGTAAGGATCACCCCAGAGACTGATTCACTCAGAGGGGTGTCATCCCCATGGGTGCATGTTACTTGCATAGGTGCTCAGTAAGGATCACCCCAGAGGCTGACTCACTCACAGGGGTGTCATCAACATGGGTGCATGTCACCTGCATTGGTGCTCAGTAAGGATAACCCCAGAGGCTGACTCACTCACAGGGGTGTCATCAACATGGGTGCATGTCACCTGCAGCGGTGCTCAGTAAGGATCACCCCAGAGGCTGACTCACCCACAGGGGTATCATTCCCATGGGTGCATGTCACCTGCAGCGGCAGTGCTCAGTAAGGATCACCCCAGAGGCTGACTCACCCACATAGGTGTCAGCCCCATGGGTGCATGTCACCTGCAGCGGTGCTCAGTAAGGATCACCCCAGAGGCTGACTCACCCACAGAGGTGTCATCCCCATGAGTGCATGTCACCTGCAGTGGTGCTCAGTAAGGAGCACCCCAGAGGCTGACTCACTCACAGAGGTGTCATCCCCATGGGTGCATGATACCTGCAGCGATGCTCAGTAAGGAGCTCCCCAGAGGCTGACTCACCCACAGGGGTGTCATCCTCATGGGTGCTTGTCACCTGCAGCGGTGCTCAGTAAGGATCACCCCAGAGGCTGACTCACCCACAGAGGTGTCATCCCCATGTGTGCATGTCACCTGCAGCGGTGCTCAGGAAGGATCACCCCAGAGGCTGACTCACTCACAGGAGTGTCATCTCCATGGGTGCATGTCACCTGTAGCGGTGCTCAGTAAGGATCACCCCAGAGGCTGACTCACTCACATGGGTTTTATCCTCATGGGTGCATGTCACCTGCAGCGGTGCTCAGTAAGGATCATCCCAGAAGCTGTCTCACTCACAGAGGTGTCATCCCCATGGGTGCATGTCACCTGCAGCGGTGCTCAGTAAGGATCACCCCAGAGGCTGACTCACTCACAGGGGTGTCATCCCCATGGCTGCATGTCACCTGCAGCAGTGCTCAGTAAGGATCACCCCAGAGGCTGACTCACTCACAGGGGTGCCATCCCCATGGGTGCATGTCACATGTAGCGGTGTTCAGTAAGGTCACCCCAGAGGCTGACTCACTGACAGGGGTGTCATCCCCATGGGTGCATGTCACCTGCAGCGCTGCTCAGTAAGGATCACCCCAGAGGCTGACTCATCTCACAGAGGTGTCATCCCCATGGGTGCATGTCACCTGCAGCGGTGCTCAGTAAGGGTCATCACAGATGCTGACTCACTCACAGGGGTGTCATCCCCATGGGTGTATGTCACCTGTAGCGGTGTTCAGTAAGGATCACCCCAGAGGTTGTCTCACTCACAGGGGTGTCATCCCCATGGGTGCATGTCACCTGCAGCTGTGCTCAGTAAGGATCACCCCAGAGGCTGACTCACTCACAGGGGTGTCATCCCCATGGGTGCATGTCACCTGCAGCGGTGCTCAGTAAGGATCACCCCAGAGCCTGACTCACTCACAGAGGTGTCATACCCATGGGTGCATGTCTCCTGCAGCGGTGCTCAGTAAGGATCACCCCAAAGGCTGACTCACTCACAGGAGTGTCATCTCCATGGGTGCATGTCACCTGCAGCAGTTCTCAGTAAGGATCACACCAGAGGCTGTCTCACTCACAGGGGTGTCGTCCTCATGGGTGCATGTCATCTGCAGCTGTGCTCAGTAAGGATCACCCCAGAGGCTGACTCACTCACAGGGGTGTCATCCCCATGGGTGCATGTCACCTGCAGCAGTGCTCAGTAAGGATCACCCCAGAGGCTGACTCACTCACAGGGGTGTCATCCCCATGGGTGCATGTCACCTGCAGCAGTTCTCAGTATGGATCACACCAGAGGCTGTCTCACTCACAGGGGTGTCGTCCTCATGGGTGCATGTCACCTGCAGCGGTGCTCAGTAAGGATCACCCCAGATGCTGACTCACTCACAGGGGTGTCATCCCCATGGGTGCATGTCACCTGCAGCTGTGCTCAGTAAGGATCACCCCAGAGGCTGACTCACCCACAGAGGTGTCATCCCCATGGGTGCATGTCACCTGCAGCGGTGCTCAGTAAGGATCACCCCAGAGGCTGACTCACCCACAGGGGTGTCATCCCCATGGGTGCATGTCACCTCCAGCGGTGCTCAGTAAGGATCACCCCAGAGGCTGACTCACTCACAGAGGTGTCATCCCCATGGGTGTATGTCACCTGCAGCGGTGCTTAGTAAGGATCACCCCAGAGGCTGACTCACCCACAGGGATGTCATCCCCATTGGTGCATGTTACCTGCAGCGGTGCTCAGTAAGGATCACCCCAGAGGCTGCCTCACTCACAGGGGTGTCATCCTCATGGGTGCATGTCACCTGCAGCGGTGCTCAGTAAGGATCACCCCAGAGGCTGACTCACCCACAGAGATGTCATCCCCATGGGTGCATGTCACCTGCAGCGGTGCTCAGTAAGGATCACCCCATAGGCTGTCTCACTCACAGGGGTGTCATCCCCATGGGTGCATGTCACCTGCAGCGGCGGTGCTCAGTAAGGATCACCACAGAGGCTGACTCACCCACAGGGGTGTCATCCCCATGGGTGCATGTCACCTGCAGCGGTGCTCAGTAAGGTTCACCCCAGAGGCTGACTCACTCACAGGGGTGTCATCCCCATGGGTGCATGTCACCTGCAGCAGTGCTCAGTAAGGATCACCCCAGAGGCTGACTCACCCACAGGGGTGTCATCTCCATGGGTGCATGTCACCAGCAGCTGTGCTCAGTAAGGATAACCCCAGAGGCTGACTCACTAACAGGGGTGTCATCCCCATGGGTGCATGTCACCTGCAGCAGTGCTCAGTAAGGATAACCCCAGAGGCTCACTCACTCACAGGGGTGTCATCCCCATGGGTGCATGTCACCTGCAGCAGTGCTCAGTTAGGATCACCCCAGAGGCTGACTCACTCACAGGGTTGTCATCCCCATGGGTGCATGTCACCTGCAGCAGTGCTCAGTAAGGATCACCCCAGAGGCTGACTCACCCACAGGGGTGTCATCCCCACGGGTGCATGTCACCTGCACTGGAGCTCAGTAAGGATCACCTCAGAGGCTGACTCATCCACAGGGGTGTCATCCCCATGGGTGCATGTCACCTGCAGCGGTGCTCAGTAAGGATCACCCCAGAGGCTGACTCACTCACAGGGGTGTCATCCCCATGGGTGCATGTCATCTGCAGGGGTGCTCAGTAAGGATCACCCCAGAGGCTGACTCACTCACAGGGGTGTCATCCCCATGGGTGCATGTCACTTCCATCGGTGCTCAGTAAGGATCACCCCAGAGGCTGACTCACTCACAGGGGTGTCATCCCCATGGGTGCATGTCACCTGCAGCGGTGCTCAGTAAGGATCACCCCAGAGGCTGACTCACTCACAGGGGTGTCATCCCCATGGGTGCATGTCACCTGCAGCGGTGCTCAGTAAGGATCACCCCATAGGCTGTCTCACTCACAGGGGTGTCATCCCCATGGGTGCATGTCACCTGCAGCGGTGCTCAGTAAGGATCACCCCAGAGGCTGACTCACTCACAGAGGTGTCATCCCCATGGGTGCATGTCACCTGCAGCGGTGCTCAGTAAGGATCACCCCAGAGGCTGACTCACTCACAGGTGTGTCATCCCCATGGGTGCATGTCACCTGCAGCGGAGCTCAGTAAGGATAACTACAGAGGCTGACTCACCCACAGAGGTGTCATCCCCATGGGTGCATGTCACCTGCAGCGGTGCTCAGTAAGGATCACCCCAGAGGCTGACTCACCCACATAGGTGTCATCCCAATTGGTGCATGTCACCTGCAGCAGTTCTCAGTAAGGATCACCCCAGAGGCTGACTCACTCACAGGGGTGTCATTCCCATGGGTGCATGCCACCTGCAGCGGTGCTCAGTAAGGATCACCCCAGAGGCTGACTCACTTGTAATGCAGGTGCCGGAATGCAACGCACAGAGACACAAGGCGAGAACAGTCAGAGATGTTTGTAAACAGTTTTATACAACAGGTATACTGAAACAAGGGATTAGCAACAAGGGTAATGAACAGTGGTTTGAAATATCAGAAAAATACGAAATTTCTCAAAGTAAGGCGCAGTCTCTTAAAATAAGGCGCAGTCTCTTAAAGTAAGGTGATGCCCTCAAGCATGGGAGACACCACATAAGTTCCTTAACCGTGAATTTGGCCCTAGCGGGGGTCACCGGTTATTCCCGCTAAGCCGTGAGTCTCTTCCGGATAAATTCAACTAAATCACGTTGTGCTACTTTAGCCCCAACCGTTCCCCTCCCAACCTGAGTACTTAAACCCAATTGTCCCCGGTACCGTGGGTGAGCAGTGGAAGTGACGGCCCTGCTCACGTATGCAGCTCCTCTCTGCTTGGCCGTTGGAGGCAGTCTCTCGAGCCTTGGATAGGGGGGTCCAGGCCTCGTTTGTCGGCGGGTGACGTCGGGTTCCGCGAACTCACTCAGCACCGCGATCAGGTTCCTAGTATCCTCAGCAGGCACAGCATTCGGGTCACAACTGTGAGGGATCCGGAGCTCTTTTACCGGTGCCCGGCTGGAGCACCTCTCAGGCCTCTGGATTTGGCCTGTCACGCGGGGTTTCTCAGGACGCAGGGAGCACGTCTGCTCCTCTCTGCTGCTTGGCGCCAAAGACCCCTCAGGTTTGGCGCGCTGGCCTCTTATCTCTCCGAACTCCTTCCTGGAAGTGACCTGATCGGGTCCAGCGTCTGAACCTGCTCCCCCTGCAACTTCCCTTGCATATTTTGGTTCCGCTTGACTGTATCTGGCCAGTAGATGGCAGTCTCGCTCCAACCTTGAAACGTCATGTTGAAGTTCTTTTACAAGCATTCTTGCCCGTTCTACATTCCTCCCTCCTTTTTGCTCGCCAGTCCTCGGGCAAGTGGACTCCTCGCAGAATTGATGTCTCCTTCCAGGCAGTGCAAGCTCAGACAGGAGTTGGGCACACTCCTGCGTTTTCTGTTGCATTCGAGACCAGATAAACTCTTCCTGAGCATACCGGTTAGGAGGAATTCCGGCATTAGCCCGCTCAGTTCTGCAGGGCTCTTCTTGCGGAGGAGACTCCGGAAGATCCGAGGAATCAACTACTGGGGATTGCAAATCATTTCCTGACTCATTCTGAGTTCCACTCGAGAGTGGCACCAATGGTTCTGACAGGCCCAACTGCATTGTAGCCCACCCTTCTTCATCCCCCAGGGTTCCTGTATGTGGCACTTCAGCCAACACGTCTGAGGGTCCAGCCCCGTTACAGACTTCTGCTTCAGAGGAGTAAGGACGCAACATATTACGGTGCAACACCCTGGATGTCGCGGCGTCACCCCCTTCGGGCCTAACCTCGTAGACGGGGTTGTCTGGGTGAACCTTCTTCACCACCCGATATGGTATTGCCTCCCAACGATGGTCCAGCTTACTCCCAAATTGTTTAGCCCTCACCAGCACTCGGTCTCCTGGCTGAAGCGATCCACCTGTGGTCGGGGGCCGAACTGCATGCTCTACTTCCTGAAACTTCTGAGTAACCAGTCTTCTCACGGTATGGAGTCGACGCTGGTGTTCTCGAATCCAGGTACTTGGGCTACTGCCAGGACCGGGGTCTTCTGAGTCTAGCTCCAGTTCGGTGATCTCTCGGCCACTTCTTCCCAACAGCAACATGTAGGGGGTGTAGCCGGTGGTTGCATGAACTCGATTATTATACACCCACACCAGATCGGACACGAATTCGGGCCACTTCATCTTTTTGTCCGCTTCCAGTGTTCACAACATTTGCAACAGGGTTCGGTTAAAGCGCTCGCATGCACCGTTCCCTTGCGGGTGGTAGGGCGTTGTCCGGGAACGGTCGATCCCATAGATGCGGTATAGCTCATCCATCACTCGTCCTTGGAAGCAGGCTCCCTGGTCAGAATGTATTTGCTTCGGGCACCCATAAATCCGGATGAAATCTTGACAGATGGCCTTGGCTGCAGCTTCTGCTGTCTTTATCTTTAGTGGGCGTCACTACTGTGAACTTGGTGAAGTGATCAGTCATGACTAAACAGTGTCCATAACCGTTGTATGAAGTTCCTACCATCAAGTAGTCAATCATCAAGACTTCCAAGGGGGCAGAAGTTCGGATGGTCTGAATGGGAGCTCTTTGCTCCGGGAGCTTGTTCAACTCACACTGGCGACATGTTCGGCAGACTCCCTCGACTTCTTGTCGCAGTTGAGGTCAATACACGAGCCGTTGCAACCACCGGAAGGTCTTTTCTACTCCGAAGTGAGCACCTCTTCTATGAGCTTCTTGGGCTAGCTGTGTTACTAGCGCTCCTGGAACTACCACTTGCCAGGTAACATCAAACTCTCGAGGCAGCTGGATTCTTCGGCATAGCAAGCCGTCCTTCAGGAGGAGCCTCTCCCACTGGCCTAGGATTTGTAGGGTAGTTGGAAGTGAAGCGGCTCTGGTTTCCTGGTCGGGTCTCTGATTAAGGGCGACCCATTCTCTCAACTTTGCTAGCTCCGGGTCGGATTGCTGCAGATGTATCCATTCATCTCTTGAACGGCCCAGAATCTGAGTGGGCCTTGGCTCCTCTCTGGTCTCCTCTCTGGGCGTCGACCACAGCAGCGGCGAACTGGCTGAAATCCGGGATCTCGTCGCCTTCGATCTCCTCATCTCTGTCCTTCTTCGGCCCCGCCTGAGTGACCCGGGACAGGGCATCTGCATGTGTGTTCAGGGCCTTGGACCGATAGGCAATTTTATACTGAAATTTGGACATCCTCGCGACCCACCGCTGTTCTAATGCGCCCAGTTTGGCGTTCTCCAAGTGGGCCAAAGGGTTGTTATCTGTCCGCACTTGCACTTCTGACCCTGACAAGTACTCAGCAAAATTTCTTGGTCATGGCCCACACCAGTGCCAGTAGCTCCAGCTTAAACGAACTGTAGTTGTCCGGATTCTTCTCCGTATCTCGGAGTGACCTGCTGGCATACGCGATCACTCGCTCTTTCCCTCCTTGTACTTGAGCCAGCACTGCTCCCAGCCCATGCAAGCTTCCATTAGTGTACAACATGAAAGGCTGCGAAAAGTCAGCGTAGGCCAGAATTGGGGCATCTGTTAGCGCCATTTTCAATGCTCGGAATGTCTCTTCTTGTCGTGGGCCCCACCGAATGGGCTGCCGCTTGGCTCCCCCGGCTGTTCCTCTCAGCAATTCATTGAGCGTGATCGCAATCTTAGCGAAGTCTTTAATGAATCTGCGGTAGTATCCAGCAAGCCCCAGGAACGTCCTTATTTCCCTTAGATTGGCGGGCGTGGACCACTTCTGCATGGCAGCTACTTTCTCCGCAGTGGGGTGCACCCCTGCACTGGACACAGTGTGCCCCAGATATTCAATTTCTCTTTTGAAGAGACGACACTTACGAGGCTTAATTTTCAGGCCGTGCCTTTGTAGCCGTTCTAACACTTGTTCCAATCGGTGGAGATGATCCTCAAACGTAGCGGAATAGATAATTATATCGTCCAGATATATTAAAGTGGCTTCAAAGTTGAGGTCCCCCAAGCAGCTCTCCATCAGCCGTTGGAAGGTTCCTGGCGCATTTGTTAGTCTGAACGGCATTCGATTGAACTCAAACAGGCCCATAGGGAGAACAAAAGCTGTCTTTGGACGATCCTTCTCAGCTACTGGGACCTGCCAATAGCCACTGGCCAGGTCGAGGGAGGAGAAGAATTTGGCGCTCCCTAGTGTAGATAGAGACTTTTCGATTCGGGGGAGTGGATAGGAGTCCCGTACTGTACAGGCATTCAGCTTTCGATAGTCTACGCAGAATCTCAGGGTACCATCCTTCTTTTGGACCAGCACGATCGGAGCCGCCCAGGGGCTCTGGCTTTCACGGATCACACCGTTCCGCAACATGTGGGCCAACAGCTCTTTCACCTCCTGGTACATTTGAGGCGGGATCTGCTGATATCTCTCTCGGATGGGAGCAGTATTTCCGGTGGGTATTTCGTGCTGAATGTCCCGAGTGCACCCGTAATAATCTTCATGCTGTGCAAACACTCCCTGATATCGCTGTAGAAGTTGTTCGATCTGCCTTACTTGTCCAGCAGAAAACTCAGTCAGGTTAGCTTCCATTTCTTCCAGGAGGTGGCGTCCAGCCAACGGTTCTCTTCCATGTTCCTGGGTATTGAGGGACACCTCTAGGGTCCATGGTTTTCCTTCCACAGGTGCCAGCCCTATAGCGTCAGCTCTAGTAAGGGCCTCCGGCATTATGCACACTCGTGCCACCTCTTGTCGGGGCAACAACTGTAAACTGGTGCCACTTAAATTGATGCAGCGCATGGGTACTCGACTGTGCTGCACGGTGGCCAGAGTTCGAGCAATCAAGAGTCCAGAGGGCGTTTCTTCTCCCTCCATTGGTTCAACTTGAATGTCCACGCCCTCTAAGGACACATGTGCCAGCACCGGCAAAGTGAGTACAGTCTGTCCCACCGGCAGTGTCATTGTGGCTTCGGGCGGTATCGATACCTTACCAAGGTACTGGGAGGTAGTGGGCAACTTTTGAATCTGACTGACCCGCACGAGGTGCTGGAACACTCTCTTGTTAGCTGGGTCTCGAGTGGCGCGGGTCCAGTTGTTTTTGCTACAGCCCTCAGCCAGGAACTGTCCGACTTCTTTCAGCACATTCATGCCCAGGGTTACAATGGGCCCATCGCCTCCGGGCCCGGTGGTCAGTACGATCCCTTTTCGACCGAGGTCCTTTCCACATGCCCGCACGGACATCCATACTACTCCCGCTACTGGGATAGGTAGTTGATTAGCCGCCACCAGTTTGACAGTTGGTTCCCGGCAGGAACGAGCGACTTCAGGAAAGTGACTTTGAAAGTAGGTCTCAGGCATAGTGGTCACTTGAGACCTGGTGTCCATCAAACAGCGGATCCGCTGCCCATTGAATTCAGCCCAGATAATGGGCCTCTCGGAGACAATGTCTTCAGAGATCCCTCTTCTACTCTCTGAAGCTCGAGACCTGACGGTATGCTCCACAACCATGGGGAATTTTAGTTTAACGGCTGTCCCCTCCTCCTCCTTTCTCGGTTGGGACAGTCTTTGGAGATATGCCCCCTACCTCCGCAGGTCCAGCACTCCAGTCCTCGTTCTGCCGATAGGTCGGGTACATGTCGTGCTGGGGCCGTATAGGAACGTCTTTCTTGTTCTGGTCTCCATCCGCGTTGAGCAGTACGGTCCGTCAGCAAGGGGACGGTAGGAGTCTTCCTAATAGCATTCAGCTCACCCCGAATGTCTCGAATTTCCTGACGTATTTCCCGTACCCAATCAGGCTCTTGGTTGGTGAATCCAGGAGCAATTGCCTCATGACTTCTAACTGTGGCTTTGAGAACAGGAACTTCTCTCTCCAGGACTCTAGCTTCAGCCCCTACCTCCAGGAAGCCCATATCAGGGCTCAATCGCAGCCACTCCTTCAGGATCTGCCTCAGGGAAGGGTCTTTCAAGCCAGCAATCAGTTGGTCACGCAACGCCTCATCCAATGGTCCCAGTCCTCGGTTCCCATCTCGAGTTTTCTTAGTGATATGGGCCGTCACTTCCTGTAATGCATTAACATACTGATTTACTGTCTCATTTTCCCCTTGGACCCGCTGAAACAAACGTAAGCGCAAGTGTCCCAAATCTGTAGTGTCACCGTGCATGTCCTCTAGAATTTTTATCACTTTATCCACGGTGTCACGGTCCCCAGGTGGGCGGTACATCACAGTCTGTCGGGCCTCTCCATCAAGGGTTAGGAGGGCCAGCTCCGCCTGGGCTAGAGGGTCAAGGGGATACATACGTAGCATACTTCTCAGTCTTTCTGCTCAGTCCCAAAGTGACATGCCATCCCCTGTAAACTTGGGAAGATGGCTGAGCATAGCCCCCAGGGGTATATGGCTCCGGCCGGACCCATCCACAGACTGATCCGCCATCTCTGCGTCTGAATGTTGCATCCTGCCGACTACGCCAAATGTAATGCAGGTGCCAGAATGCAACGCACAGAGACACAAGGCGAGAACAGTCAGAGATGTTTGTAAACAGTTTTATACAACAGGTATACTGAAACAAGGGATTAGTAACAAGGGTAATGAACAGTGGTTTGAAATATCAGAAAAATACGAAATTTCTCAAAGTAAGGCGCAGTCTCTTAAAATAAGGTGCAGTCTCTTAAAGTAAGGTGATGCCCTCAAGCATGAGAGACACCACACAAGTTCTTTAACCGTGAATTTGGCCCTAGTGGGGGTCACCGGTTATTCCCACTAGGCCGTGAGTCTCTTTCCGGATAAATTCAATTAAATCACGTTGTGCTACTTTAGCCCCAACCGTTCCCCTCCCAACCTGAGTACTTAAACCCAATTGTCCCCCGTACCGTGGGTGAGCAGTGGAAGTGACGGCCCTGCTCACGTATGCAGCTCCTCTCTGCTTGGCCGTTGGAGGCAGTCTCTCGAGCCTTGGATAGGGGGGTGACGTCGGGTTCCGTGAACTCACTCAGCGCCGTGATCAGGTTCCTAGTATCCTCAGCAGGCACAGCATTCGGGTCACAGCTGTGAGGGATCCGGAGCTCTTTTACCGGTGCCCGGCTGGAGCACCTCTCAGGCCTCTGGATTTGGCCTGTCACGCGGGGTTTCTCAGGACGCAGGGAGCACGTCTGCTCCTCTCTGCTGTTTGGCGCCAAAGACCCCTCAGGTTTGGCGCACTGGCCTCTTATCTCTCTGAACTCCTTCCTGGAAGTGACCTGATCGGGTCCAGCGTCTGAACCTGCTCCCCCTGCAACTTCCTTTGTATATTTTGGTTCCGCTTGACTGTATCTGGCCAGTAGATGGCAGTCTCGCTCCATCCTTGAAACGCCATGTTGAAGTTCTTTTACAAGCTTTCTTGCCCGTTCTACAACTGTACAACTGCCATTTCTGGGCCTAAACTGCTAAGCATGTCCTTGCCTGAGCCGTCCTAACTCTCTACCGTGCTGCTGATGCTGCAGCCACTGCACCGCCATGCTAGCCACACACCTCCTGGCTACCTACTGTGTTTCATAGTGCTTGACTGTACAGTTGCCATTTCTGGCCCTAAACTGCTAAGCATGTCCTTGCCTGAGCCGTCCTAACTCTCTACCGTGCTGCTGAAGCTGCAGCCACTTCACCGCCATGCTAGCCACACACCTCCTGGCTGCCTACTGTGTTTCATAATGCTTGTCTGTACCGCTGACATTTCTGGCCCTAAACTGCTAAGCATGTCCTTGCCTGAGCCGTCCTAACTCTCTACTGTGCTGCTGATGCCGCAGCCACTGCACCGCCATGCTAGCCACACACCTCCTGGCTGCCTACTGTGTTTCATAGTGCTTGACTGTACAGCTGCCATTTCTGGGCCTAAACTGCTAAGCATGTCCTTGCCTGAGCCGTCCTAACTCTCTACCGTGCTGCTGATGCCGCAGCCACTGCACCGCCATGCTAGCCACACACCTCCTGGCTGCCCACTGTGTTTCATAGTGCTTGACTGTACAGCTGCCATTTCTGGGCCTAAACTGCTAAGCATGTCCTTGCCTGAGCCGTCCTAACTCTCTACAGTGCTGCTGATGCTGCAGTCACTGCACCGCCATGCTAGCCACACACCTCCTGGCTGCCCACTGTGTTTCATACTGCTTGACTGTACAGCTGCCATTTCTGGCCCTAAACTGCTAAGCATGTGTGGCACCCCAGGGGTCTGGTTTCCACAGTAACAGCAATGTTATGTCTGAGAGCAGGTGGGAGGTCTCTTGGTCAGGAATCCTATGCATGCCACACCTCCTGCCCAGTCCTGGGAGGGGAAGAACTTCCCCTATATAAACCTGGGGCTGAGGCAGGGTTGGAGAGTTCAGAGGGAGAGTTCAGCCAGGAGGGCTGACAGGGAGCTGTGGCTCCGGCTGGGCCCAGCTCCAGGGCCAGGCCTGAAGCAGCTATGGGAAGAAACAACAGGAGCTCTGTGGGAGCAGTGTTACAAGGAGTCAGGGGCTGGCAGCTGCAGAGCTCGCCCTGACTGAGAAGAGTTATCACCGGACCCGGAGTCCGAGGCTGTGGGGACTAACTCCTACCCAGCAGCAGAATCCGTCAGGCAGGGGATTTCAGGTCCTCTGGCCAAGAAACCCGAAGGCACGGTCACACGCGTGGGACCAGAACCGCCGTCGTGGAGCGGAAGCTACTAGAAGGCCCCGAGTCACCGGCCATACGGGTGAGCACCACACGGTACACTCAGGGACGTGGGCTACTTATACCCGCCTCTAGCAAGGTAGCCAGAAGAGTACAGTCAGTTTGGGAGGCCTACAACTCCGCCTGGCCAGGGGAGATCCCATCTGCTCAAGGACTGACCAGGCCCCGATCGCTAGCCAGTACTCTGGGAGGGTCTATCTTTATCACCAGTAAAGACCCTGAATTACACCGCATCGTCTCTGAGTGATTCCTGCTACCCCCATCATCCACGTCGGCTGCCCTGAGGCCATACCCCTCCCGTTGGGGGTGATACTATCACGCTGCACAATCCTACCACCGGCCTCAGCGGTCTGCCCTGCAGCGGCAGCTCCTTCGCTGCATTCAACGGGTGGCGTAGTCGTCCAACATCTACCGCTAATACATCGCCGCTCAGTTTGACTCCCTGGGCACGGACCGGGTCACCGCCACGAGACTACAACCCTCAAAAGATCCGGCTCCGGGTAAGCTCCCGTGCGCGCGATGCCGCGCGACGAAGGCCCAGGGGTGCGTCAACTTTTGGCGTAGTCGGCAGGATTTCGTGCCCGCAACCACCGGGTACTGCGTGCCTGAAAAAGACTGTTCAAACTTACCTGTGGTGAAGATTCCCGCCATCCGGCGCCATCTTCCGCTTCCTTCCCGCCATCGGTGGAGTTTTCCCGCCATCCGGCGCCATCTTCAGCCTTCTTCCCGCCATACGTGGAGTTTTCCCGCCATTGGACGCCATCTTGAGGACGCCGCGCGGGAAGAAGAGGGGCGTGGACTCCGAAAGCGCGCGAGAACTGAAGCCCCGCCTCACGTCCGGACGTTGCGTAAGGTCCTGGAAGGAGCCCAGCAGACGCCGACGTCACAGGAGCGCGACGGAAGGTCCTCAACCCTGACGATTCACTGCGGAGCCGCGGCCTACGGAAGAGGATCATCGCAAGGTAGGCCACGGTCCACTAGGGGGGAGAAGGATGCCGGATGCGGAGGAGAGCTTCACCGCTTCAACCCCCGCCAGCGCCACCGCTGTTGCGGTCATGCCTTTCACCATGCCCTATATCCCGGGGGCAGCCTGGCTACCCCAGTACTCAGGGGAGTCACATACCCTGCATGACTTTAGAGAAAAGCTGGATAGCCTCTTCCAGGTGTACCCCCTCACAGAGGAGCAAAAAGTGAGCATCCTGGTGGCCCAATTAACCGGGGCAGCCCAAAGGGAGGTAAAGTCCTGGCCACCTGGGAGGAGGACTGTCGCAGAGATACTAACCCAGCTAACCGAGGAGGAGCTGCAGTACTACCAATACGAGGAAAGCCAAGAGGACCCGGACGGGTCTGAGGACTACCCTCAGGAGGGAGCACAAAGAGGACATAGCTACTGAAGGGAAGTAGCGTGAATAAAGAGCTGTAAATAGTTACCCGTAAGGGTACAAGGACTGCTGCTAATTAAAATATGGTCCCCGTTGGGATTAGTGAATTGTTCCCCATGTGCCCCTATCTTAAACCAGGCTGAGGACTGTGAGCAGCCATTCCTTATCCCCACTGGCCGAGGACTGAGAGCGGCCATATCCTGTAAATAATTATGTGTTTCTAGTAATTTATGGGAGTCTTTGGTGGATTTACCGGGAATCCTTTGTACATAGTTGGAGCGTAACCCAGGACGGACTAAAGACTGTTAAGGACTCGGGGCAGGACAGACCCCTACCTGGTTACGTCTCCCTGTTTTGGTGAAATGGACACCTTGCTTTTCTTCAAAGACTGCGCCCGGTTGCGGACACGCCGTAACCATCTTTATGTGTTTTTCTTATTGTATTATTATTGTTATTATCTTGTTATGTTTTTCTAAAATATGTTTAGTCCCGGAGTACTAAATTTCACTAGGGGGGAATGTGGCACCCCAGGGGTCTGGTTTCCACAGTAACAGCAATGTTATGTCTGAGAGCAGGTGGGAGGTCTCTTGGTCAGGAATCCTATGCATGCCACACCTCCTGCCCAGTCCTGGGAGGGGAAGAACTTCCCCTATATAAACCTGGGGCTGAGGCAGGGTTGGAGAGTTCAGAGGGAGAGTTCAGCCAGGAGGGCTGACAGGGAGCTGTGGCTCCGGCTGGGCCCAGCTCCAGGGCCAGGCCTGAAGCAGCTATGGGAAGAAACAACAGGAGCTCTGTGGGAGCAGTGTTACAAGGAGTCAGGGGCTGGCAGCTGCAGAGCTCGCCCTGACTGAGAAGAGTTATCACCGGACCCGGAGTCCGAGGCTGTGGGGACTAACTCCTACCCAGCAGCAGAATCCGTCAGGCAGGGGATTTCAGGTCCTCTGGCCAAGAAACCCGAAGGCACGGTCACACGCGTGGGACCAGAACCGCCGTCGTGGAGCGGAAGCTACTAGAAGGCCCCGAGTCACCGGCCATACGGGTGAGCACCACACGGTACACTCAGGGACGTGGGCTACTTATACCCGCCTCTAGCAAGGTAGCCAGAAGAGTACAGTCAGTTTGGGAGGCCTACAACTCCGCCTGGCCAGGGGAGATCCCATCTGCTCAAGGACTGACCAGGCCCCGATCGCTAGCCAGTACTCCGGGAGGGTCTATCTTTATCACCAGTAAAGACCCTGAATTACACCGCATCATCTCTGAGTGATTCCTGCTACCCCCATCATCCACGTCGGCTGCCCTGAGGCCATACCCCTCCCGTTGGGGGTGATACTATCACGCTGCACAATCCTACCACCGGCCTCAGCGGTCTGCCCTGCAGCGGCAGCTCCTTCGCTGCATTCAACGGGTGGCGTAGTCGTCCAACATCTACCGCTAATACATCGCCGCTCAGTTTGACTCCCTGGGCACGGACCGGGTCACCGCCACGAGACTACAACCCTCAAAAGATCCAGCTCCGGGTAAGCTCCCGTGCGCGCGATGCCGCGCGACGAAGGCCCAGGGGTGCGTCACATGTCCTTGCCTGAGCCGTCCTAACTCTCTACCGTGCTGCTGATGCTGCAGCCACTGCACCGCCATGCTAGCCACACACCTCCTGGCTGCCCACTGTGTTTCATAATGCTTGTCTGTACCGCTGACATTTCTGGCCCTAAACTGCTAAGCATGTCCTTGCCTGAGCCGTCCTAACTCTCTACTGTGCTGCTGATGCCGCAGCCACTGCACCGCCATGCTAGCCACACACCTCCTGGCTGCCTACTGTGTTTCATAGTGCTTGACTGTACAGCTGCCATTTCTGGGCCTAAACTGCTAAGCATGTCCTTGCCTGAGCCGTCCTAACTCTCTACCGTGCTGCTGATGCCGCAGCCACTGCACCGCCATGCTAGCCACACACCTCCTGGCTGCCCACTGTGTTTCATAGTGCTTGACTGTACAGCTGCCATTTCTGGGCCTAAACTGCTAAGCATGTCCTTGCCTGAGCCGTCCTAACTCTCTACCGTGCTGCTGAAGCTGCAGCCACTTCACCGCCATGCTAGCCACACACCTCCTGGCTGCCTACTGTGTTTCATAATGCTTGTCTGTACCGCTGACATTTCTGGCCCTAAACTGCTAAGCATGTCCTTGCCTGAGCCGTCCTAACTCTCTACTGTGCTGCTGATGCCGCAGCCACTGCACCGCCATGCTAGCCACACACCTCCTGGCTGCCTACTGTGTTTCATAGTGCTTGACTGTACAGCTGCCATTTCTGGGCCTAAACTGCTAAGCATGTCCTTGCCTGAGCCGTCCTAACTCTCTACCGTGCTGCTGATGCCGCAGCCACTGCACCGCCATGCTAGCCACACACCTCCTGGCTGCCCACTGTGTTTCATAGTGCTTGACTGTACAGCTGCCATTTCTGGGCCTAAACTGCTAAGCATGTCCTTGCCTGAGCCGTCCTAACTCTCTACAGTGCTGCTGATGCTGCAGTCACTGCACCGCCATGCTAGCCACACACCTCCTGGCTGCCCACTGTGTTTCATACTGCTTGACTGTACAGCTGCCATTTCTGGCCCTAAACTGCTAAGCATGTCCTTGCCTGAGCCGTCCTAACTCTCTACCGTGCTGCTGATGCTGCAGCCACTGCACCGCCATGCTAGCCACACACCTCCTGGCTGCCTACTGTGTTTCAAAGTGCTTGACTGTACAGCTACCATTTCTGGCCCTAAACTGCTAAGCATGTCCTTGCCTGAGCCGTCCTAACTCTCTACCATGCTGCTGATGCCGCAGCCACTGCACCGCCATGCTAGCCACACACCTCCTGGCTGCCTACTGTGTTTCATAGTGCTTGACTGTACTTCTGATGCTGGGAAACGTACTCTCATGTGTTTGCACCCTCAAAAGGAGTTCTGAAAATAGGGCTAATTTTTAAAATGACTTAATGACAACAAGCCAGGACTTTTTCATCCTCAAAACAGGCCACTTTAGGGATCATTTTTGGATGGCTTGATAGAAAGCCTTTGTAATTCCCAAATGATTTTGTAACTAGCAGACCAATTGCAGGCCACAAGAAAAGGGATATTTTTTTCACTTCTGGTTTGGAGGCCATTATTTCTTCACAGTTAAAACAGCACAGTACACCTGTTTTGTCTCCCTATTAAATAGATATTATTTGGACATTGCTTATTCATTTAGAAAAGGGAAAGCCACTCAAACAGGGATAATTATTCCACTTAACGATGTGAAAATGCTACGGCTACTTCCATTGTGAAATACGCTGCTGCTTACCTTTGTAATATAATGATGGTAGGGTATGAGATATTTTTTGTCTTTTGTAGGTTTTGCATCTTTTTGCTAGTGTGAACATGCTCCTATTTCTTGCATGTGTACCATCTTAGACCTCAGTTCACATTGCTTGGATTTTTGCTTACCTTTGTCTGCCATCTCTAGTGAGATAGGGGGCTTCTCCGGAAGGTAAGCCCTGAAGTGGATTGGCCTTTTTATGCCATTACACATCACTATGTGGCATTGCTGAAGTTAGAGCTAAGTGTAGACACCTACTTTAGTGTTGGTTTTCGGCAGTATCCGTACGAGGATACTAATGCCAGTGCAGTGCGCTGTTCACTGCCTTATTGAAGGGCAACACCACAAAACTTACTGGCCCTAATTATATGGCAAGAACAATCTGCATATTGTAACTAGCCATCAGATTGTAGGACACTCTTTCCTCACTCGCTATACTTCCTCCCATCTAGGTTTATGGTTAGGTTGGATCCACAGCAATCAACAAGTTTTCTTGGTTGTGCAACACTTCTGTACGTGCAAGACGTATGCATAGTGAGAAGACATCACAGCTCACAGCCTAGCCATCCAGATACGGAGAAAAAGCCATAAAACACTGAAAAATTGTACAGATAGTGTGTGACAACACAGCTGGGAGGAGAATAGTGAGGGAGGAGAATAGTGAGGACTGTCATATATGTTTTATCAGGGCATCTAGGGGATTTGAAGTGCCATTGATTTGGATGAAACCAAATGTCTTGGAGAAGTTTGGTGAAGCTGGTAAATGTAAATGTAATCTGCTCGTCTGTATTCATTATTTTATGTTTTACACACACACCCCTTTTCTAACCCTAGCTAGGGTTGGGTTAGAGTTAGGGTAAGGTACAGGGTCAGATATAGGGCTAGTGATAGAGCTAGGTTATCAGGTCCCTCAGCATTTGAACAACCATTACACAATGGAGTTGTGCTGTTCCAGCTCCATACATTGAATAAATTCTGCTACCAGGGACCTGCTAACATCGGATCATCAAGGGTGACTGTTGCCTGATCCACAACTGATCTGAAATTGATTTCCTGATTTGCGTGCATGCTCTGAAGACCGTCGGTGATCTGAAGACGACCGGACAGGTTACAATGAGGAGCGGAGGAGCCGGTATTTATTTTTTTACATTTTGATGGCCTTTTATGGTTCTGCAAAATAAATTTTGCTGAATCCGCTTGGAAGCAAATTACAAACACTCTACATTTTGGTGAATGTGGATTTTTGTAAAATTCAAGTAGAATTCCACTCCAATTTATTCACTCATCTCTAGGATATAGGTACAGTTTCGAAATGTAGAAGACATAGTTAGTTACTATCAGCAATAAAACAAACAAAGAGTATTTTTTATAAGATTTATTTAAAAAAATATACATTTGGGGACTATCAAGTTTTCTCCATCCTGCTAACAGTCCCAGTACTTCTCCACTTTGTGCACAGGATGTCCATTGATAGATGTTTCACACTGAAGTCTCGTAAAATATGACTTCCACTCTCTCCAGTTTTTCATAGATCTCGTAACTGGGTGTTCCAACTTTAACTACTTTAACAGTTCCAATGCTTTTCCACTTGGTGGCCAGGATGTCCACGGCACGGTTACTTGCCTCCTTCAGCCCTGGATTATAGATTTGACTTGTGAGTCTCCTCAACCCTTTAAACACGTCTTCCAATTTTGACGGATAGAGTTCTTCATAGGGTAAAGCGTCTCTTATCATAGTGAGGTGTTTCAGGACAGCGTCTACCTCGTCTACCATATACAGCATTTCGGTACTGTGGATCATCATCTTCACCAGAAGGGCAGGTTCTTTTTGCCCGAGTTGTTCATATATTTTGCAGGACTTTTCGCCATTAGCACATAACAGTTCTTCTACGTTGTTACATCCGATGTAAGGCAGACAATGCAACAAGGCTGCAATACCGGATGCCTTAACCTGCTGGTCTTTGCTGTGTAACTTTATCAGTAAGTCAGGCAGGCATCTCCTGACGTGGTGACTGAAGCCTCTCTTGTCCCTGTTGCAGTTCTGGGCGAGATCTGCAAATAGTGAAGTAGAGTATGTGCGGATCAGTGGGTTTGGGATGTTTAGGTAGTCTGTACAACGATGGACAATTCTCCCAAAAGCACTGCCAAGTTTTGATCTTTTCAGCAGTGTGACAAACTTTGAAAGGGCTTGTAAGCTTTTGATGACAACTTTTAGCTTCCTATGATCCGTTAGTTTACTGTAAAGGCAGCCATAGATGACGTCTTTCACTTGATGCACCTGTCTTGGTGCACCTATACTGGCATTTCCCATAGCTTCTACAGCAAGACAGACCTCAAGCTCGTCCGAGCTGTCCATCTTTGAAGCCATGAATAAGATCAAGTCTTTTGCCATTTTCCCCTCCAGGAGCTCAGGATGAAGTAGGAGCTCCGAGAAGAACATGATGCTGATGAGTTTGCTGGTTCTTACAGCAGATCTCATTGCTATAAGCAGGTAATGGATGACCTTTTTCCTTTTCTCATCAGTTAAGACACAAGTAATGTAACGACACATCGCAGTCTGGGTTGTGTCTGTGTCTTGGAGGACATGAGAGTCATCCTGATGGTTAATGAACCCATAGCTAGGGTGCAGAAGATGATAATAAAAATCAAAGCTGTCACATGGTCCAGCTTGGTGTTGTGTATGGACAATCAAGTCATCCACTGTCAGTATATTCTGTGCTGCACTTATCTCATTCCAAACTCTGATTGTTTTGGTGGAAATCAGATCCAGTGTTTTCAGTTCGCTGCTCTGTGGATGTTCCTCATCGATTTCCAAGAGCTCCATGACGTCTTTGGAGCGGTATACAGCAATGTTAGCCAGGAGCGTCATAGCTGCACCAGTTATTCCCTGATGTCTCTCACTTTCTGCTTTGAGCATGAGACAGTAGGTCTCATCAATCAGCTCATCAGTCAGAAAGTTCTCAGTGTCCGCTCTGGCAGATGTTACGGTTGCCAAGAACAGGAGGGCATTCACCAAATCCTGTCCATCCAGATCATGCAGATGTTCTATAAGCACGCTGGTCATGGTCTTCATTTCTTCAGGCTCATATGATGTGACAATGCCTGGAATAGTGTCCTCCAGGAGTGGGACAGCGAGCAGATCCAGCAAGGCCAACAGGTCTTTATGTTGATCGCTGGATGCCATGCTGGAATGCTTCATCATGTAATCAGAGGAAATCTGCCAAGAAAGGAATATTATGTTAGAAGAAATGTCATGTAAATTATCAATGGAATTAACATTCATTAATTGAAGGTAAATTATCATTATTTCTACAATATAAATGCAAATAATAAAATGATATTTCACATTACAGCTGGAGAACAGATGAGGATGCAGCAAACGCCATATTGAAAACCAATGGATGCTGTGGGTTTTCGTTACATACATTACCCATTGTCACAGGGGGCTTCACCGTGCCGGGTAAGGTAAGCCCTCAGCCTTTTTATTCCATTACACATCACTATGTGGCATTTCTGAAGTTTGAGCTAAGAACAGACTCCTTTTGTAATGTTGGTTTTTGGCAGGATCGGTACCAGGATACTAATACCGATACAGTGATCTGTTCACCTCCTTATGGGAGGACAACACAAAACTTACTGGACTTAATGATATGGAAAGAACAATCTGCATGCTTTAATATGAGATCAGAACCCGTCAGTAGTTACTAATCTGCGGTTTATCACTTTTTGGCATTACTCTAGTGGGGGGAGCCCAGTTAATTTACGGAGTGCGTGTCTCCAGAAGCACAAGCTGGATACAATGTATTGGGCGCTACAATGTACGAGCACAACACTATTTGCAATTTTTACTCTGCAATATCCACTGAAAAATAACCCATAAAGTCAAAGTTGTTTCTTCACAGTAGATGAATTTCTAGAGATGTGTAATGTCTAAATGGGGTCACTTGAAGGAGGATTCTGCTGTTCTGGCACTTAGGGCCTCTGCAAACTATTCCAGTAGAAAACATGCTCCAAAAATCATATCGTGCTCCTTCCCTCTCGAGCCCTGCCGCGTTACCATAGAGTAGATTCTGCCCACAGATGGGAGATCACTGCACTCAGGAGAAATTGTACCACTCATTGTGGCTTCCAGTTTCTCCTGTTACCCTTGTGAAAATGAGAAGTTTAGGACTAAAGCAACATCTATGTTAAACAGAAAATGTAATTTTTCATTTCTTTCTAAAGGGTTAACAAGCTTTCTGAATGTGGTTTTGAATACAATCAAGGGTGCAGATTTTAAAATTGGGTCTTGTTTGCTGGTTTTCCTGACATATAGGCCCCTCTAAGTTACTTCAAAGGTGAAATGGTCCCTAAAAATCTAGGTTTTGTCAATTTCATTAAAGAAATGAAAAATTGCTGCTAAACTTTTAACCCTTCTAACTTCCTAACAAAGATTTTTTTTTAAGAATGATGCAAATGTAAAGTAGATATGTGCAAGGGCGTCCATAGAAATCATGGAGCCCATAGCAAAAGTCTGAAAGGGCACCTACATCACCCCCACCATAAAAACAAGAAAAAAGCTAAAATAATCAACAGGTACTCTTAAACCCAGGCATGCATGTATTGGTTATAGGCCAAACCTTGTATAAGGAAAAGATTGTCTGGAAATAGAAGGCAATGTCATTTTTAGAGCTAGGCTTTGATTTTTTTCACATTTGAGTAAAGTAAAACACTTACATCTAATAAGATATGTTCCTTGTAACAGTCAAAATAAGTAGCAGGGATGAGAAGATAAAGCAGGACAACCTGAAATATATAGAAAGTATTTACTTTACATGGGAACTGAACCTTCAACAAATTGTATAAATCAATGATAAAATGATCAATGAGCGCTATTCCTCCCATCAAGTGCACACATTGCAACTTATGCTTAAATGTTACACAATATTATAGTTACCCTTTAACTACTTTTAAATGTGATGTCAATAGTAGCAATAAAGAATTCAGCTGATATCTTAGTAATAGACAGGGATCTTCTTGTCAAGATTTCAGCTCTGTAGTAGTTTATCCACCCTAAAATGAAGAATAGATTGGTCAGATTTTATTCTTTTATTTTTAAGCAGGAAATGTTTGTTATATTAACCTCAGAATACTTACAGTAATAGCTGGTGAATTCCACAATGTAAATCAGGTTTCTTAGCCAAAAACAAACTTTAAAGTAGCGTTTTCAATGCTCCACAAGGAAAAGTGTGATAAATTCCGAGCAGTAGAGTGTTATTCCAACCTATAATACGAGTCACAGATTAGATTTTACCATTTTATTTTCTCCAGTCCTGTGTGTACAGCGATGGTAGACCCCATCAGCACAAATCACAACTTGACACAGGTTTTATTTTAGATCTAAACCAAATAATTTTCAGCTTTAAGCCATGTTCACACGTCCAGTATTTGGTCAGTATTTTACAGCAATAAGAAATGCTCAAATAGGCAATTAAGTGACACAATCAGCCAACAAGTAACCGAATGATAGTCGTTAAATGCCATAAATTGGCTTGTACAACCCCGGCCTAAATCAATGGTCGGTGCCAACAGCCAGCACCTCCGCCATTATACTCACCCTAAAGATGTCCGGCGCTCTGCTGCGTCCTGTACACGCTGAAGGTCTCTTCTCAGCTGATGCACGGTGGTGACTGACGTCCCCTCTGTGGTCCTTGACCAGACAGAGTCAGGAGGAAGATCTGAAGGAGATGAAGATATATTGATGCTATAATACATGGGGTCATAATACGTTGAGCAGCTTGCCATGCCCCATACACAGTAAATAGCTGGCTGCCATTATTATTACTATTCTTTATTTCTAAAGGGAACCTGTCACCTGATTTCTCCGTCCCAAACCCCGGGAGCATGAACTGCAGTCTGCCAGCACAATTGCAGCAAGGTACATTATGTACAATGAAGAGCGAGCCGGAAACCATAGCCAGAGACAAGACTAGTCCAGCACTAGTCACTCGCCCACTGGCGGAGAATCATAGAGTGACTGCAGACTTGTAGAGCGGACCACCCTGGTAATTCCAGAGTGCTGTACATGTGGAGCGGGTTCACATATATACATACAGTACAGCAAGAGATGAATGCATTTTTGCTCTTTATCCCCCCTCCCACCTTATAATCTCCATCTATCTATCAACGTTCACATCAGCGTTGTTGTCACGTGATCGCAGGGCATCAGTGGGCTGTCATGACAAACGGGAGTCTGCAGAAGACCCCCGTGCCTTTCATTGTGAATCTCCTGAGATCGCCGGCTCATAAAAAAAAAAAATACACATATTTGGTATCATCGCATTAAGAAATGTTCAATCTATCAAAATATTAAGTAATCAGGTCAGTAAACGGCGTAACGAGAAAAAAAATCCAAACTCCAGAATTACGTTATTTTGGCCACCGCAATATTGCAATAAAATGCAACTAGAGGCGATCAAAACATTGTATCTACCCCCGAAATAATTTAAAATGACAGCTCCGTGCACAAAAAATAAGCCCTCACCCGACCCCAGATCCCGAAAAATGATAACGTTACGGGTCTTGGAAATAATAATATGGAAAAAATAATGATGGGATAAAAACGAGCAGTCTTATAATTAACAGCACAGAATAGATTTACCTCCAAATGGAGAAGTCCTCAGTCAATGACTTCAAGAAAATCCAGAAATAATCCGATAATCCAGAAGTAATTCGATAATCCAGATGTAATCCACTAATCCAAAAGTAAACCGCTAATCCACAAGGAAATCGCAAATAATTCGCTAATCCACAAGTAAACCGCTAATCCACAAGGAAATCGCAAATAATTCGCTAATCCACAAGTAAACCGCTAATCCACAAGGAAATCGCAAATAATTCGCTAATCCACAAGTAAATCGCTAATCCACAAGAAGAAGATCTAAGTAAGTGCTGTCAGAAGACGAACAAATACCAAGTCTGACCGGTGTGAGATGGGACGGAATGTTTATAGGTTCCGCTCTATTGTGACATCACTCACCAGTGTGACATCACTGCCAGCTTCCATATAAGGTAAGTGATGATGTCACAATGCAGCGTAGTAACCAATACTTTTTAACCCCTTAGATACCGCCATCAATTGTGACAGCGGAATCTAGATGGCTATTGCAGGGGAAGGGCTTACTCTTAAGCCTATGGTAACCTGAGGCCAAGTAATGGCTTTAGGTTAGCCATCTTTGGGGCCTGGAATATGCAGGGTCCTACATGTGAACTGTCAATATAAAACAGACAGACCTAATATTCTGCAGTACTGAAGTATTGCAGGATATTAGATCAGTGACTGTAAAGTAAAAGTTAAAGCTACGTAAAAAATAAATCTAAATAAAGTATGAAATAAAAGTATTCTGCTACTAAACTTGAAAGTGAAAAAAAAAAGTACACATTTGTGGTATCTTCCCATATGAAATGATCCAAACTGTAAATCTGTACCATATCCCTGGCTTACTGTGCTTTCACATTACGCTCAATGTCCCCGTCGGGGGATATGTCCAGACCCCCCACAAAACGGGATTCAGACATATGTGCCTATGGGGCCATATACTGTAATGGTGCTGACAGAGCGAACGTGCGCTCTGCATAATTTTCGTGAGTGCACGCCTACAGGAGGTGGACACTCAGACATAATAGACTGCATCTGAAAGTCCGCTTTCAGTAAGTGTACACTTCCGAAAATAATGCCATATCCCTTTTTCTTGTAGGTTCGAACGTATGCCCCAACGGGGGCATTGAACAAAAGAGTTTTTGCAGTGTTTTTCACCCATAGCAATAAGAAAGTGGGAAAACACTGATTTTGCAGCTTTTTTGATGAATAAAACTGACTTTATTAAACGTACTGTAGATTCCTATAATCTCCACCAAAAAACAGCACAATACCTGTTTTTTAGGCCGGTTTCACATATATTTCCGTTACTGAAGATATCAGTGTCCGTGTGCGTTTTACATGTTGCATCCGTGTGCGGCCCATGTGCCGTATCAGGATCACACATACTGGCTACTGGGAATCAGCATACAGTTAGCGCTGTTCCCAAGTGCCAGGTACTGAGCGCTGCCCTCATCATGATTCCTTTCCTGTGCTGCAATCAGCACCAACAGGGACAAGGGTGAGGGTAGTGGTAGTGTCTGCTCCCGCTGTGTCCCTGTGTAAAACTAAGAATAAAATAATAATATCCATATACTCACCTCTCCTAGGTGTCCCCCGGTGTAATCCTCTGACGCCGAGGAGCCGGGGAGAATGAGTGGCTCTGGAGCTGAGCTCAGGAGCCGTGTCCTGTCACTCACTGAGCGCAGCTCCGGAGCCGCTCATTCTCCCCGGGTTATCGGCATCAGCGGTCAGAGGATTATAGCTGGGGACACCTAGGAGAGGTGAGTATATGAATTTGATTATTTTTATTCTTATTTTTACAGGTGGACACTGCAATATCAGACACTACTACCCTCATCATTGTCCCTGCTGGTGCTGATCGCAGCGCCGATAGGGAACCATGATGAGGGCTGCATTCAGGACCCAACCTTTATAGTTTATAGTTTATAAGGCCGAAAAAAGACAAGCGTCCATCCAGTTTAGCCTATTTCTTGTGCACTGCAGCTATACCGCAGCGTTGATCCACGGGAAGGCAAAAAAACCCATGCGGTATAGGCCAATTTACATCATTGAGGAAAAATTCACTTCCCGACTCCAATCTGGCAGTCAGATTAAATCCCTGGATTAATTAACTATCACTAAGCATAAGATGTAATTTTATTGTTCTCGAGAAAGGCGTCCAGGCCTCTCTTGAACTCATTAAGTGAGTTGGACATCACCACTTCCTCTCCCAGAGAGTTCCAGAGTCTCACGGCTCTGACCGTAAAGAATCCCCTTCTATGCTGGTGCAGGAACCTCCTTTCCTCCAGACGCATAGTGTGCCCCCTCGTCTTTGTCACCATCCTTGGTATAAACCGGTCATGGGAGAGATCTCTGTACTGCCCCCTGATGTATTTATACATGTTTATGAGGTCTCCCCTAAGCCTTCTCTTTTCCAACGTAAATAGGCCTAATTTTGACAACCTCTCTGGGTATTCTAGTCCCTCCATTCCCTTTATTACCTTAGTCGCCCTCCTTTGTACCCTCTCTAGCTCCAATATGTCTTTCCTGAGCACCGGAGCGCAGAACTGTGCACAATATTCTAAGTGCGGCCTTACCAGCGCTTTATACAGAGGAAGAACAATGTTCTCATCATATGCCCCTATTCCTCTTCTGATGCATGACATGACTCTATTTGCCTTCGCAGCTGCTGCCTGACACTGGGCACTCCAATTTAATTTGCTGTTAACCAAGACGCCCAGGTCCTTCTCCATGTCAGATTTCCCCAACGGTTTCCCATTTAATATGTATGGGTGACTGCTGTTTTTCTTTCCCATGTGCATGACCTTACATTTATCGGCATTGAACCCCATTTGCCATTTTTTGGCCCAACTCCCCAATTTATCTAAATCCTCCTGTAGCTGTGCCCTATCCTCATCTGTATTAACTACTTTACAAAGTTTAGTATCATCTGCAAATATTGCTATTTTACTATGCAACCCTTCCACTAGATCATTAATAAATATATTAAATAATATAGGGCCTAAGACAGACCCTTGAGGCCCCCCGCTAGTAACCCTGACACACCCTGAGCTTACTCCATTGATAACCACCCTCTGCTTTCTATCACTCAGCCAGCTATTTACCCACTTGCACACATTATCCCCCAGACCAAGCATTCTCATTTTATATACCAACTTTTTGTGTGGCACGGTATCAAACGCTTTGGAGAAGTCAAGGTCTACAACATACACTGACTCTCCCCGGTCCAGCTGTGAGCTCACCTCCTCGTAGAAGGCCATCAGGTTTGTTTGGCAGGAGCGATCCCTCATGAATCCATGTTGATATGGAGTTAGACAGTTATTATCATTAAGATATTCTACAATAGCATCTCTAAGAAATCCTTCAAACAATTTACCCACAACAGACGTTAAGCTGACTGGTCTATAGTTCCCAGGGTCACTTTTAGACCCCTTTTTGAATATTGGTGCCACATTTGCTTGGCGCCAGTCTAGTGGGACAGTCCCTGTCCATAAAGAGTGCTTGAATATAAGATACAGCGGTCTGTCTATCACATTACTTAATTCTTTTAGTACCCGGGGGTGTATGCCATCTGGGCCTGGTGACTTGTCTATTTTGATATTATTTAGGCGTTTCTGAACTTCCTCCTGGGTTAGGTGAGTGATATTTAGTGGAGGGTTTGCTTTATCACTCTGCATTTCCTCCGATAAATTGTTTTCTTTTGTGAACTATAAAAAACTATAAACTACTAGGTTAAGAGGAAGACCGTTAGAGGCATACACAGAGAGGTTTGTGGCTGGCAGGTGGAGGTCATCTATGGACCAGTATCTTTTGTAGAGGACATCACGTACGATGGTTACCTGTGAGCCGGTGTCCAGTAACACAGGTGTTGCTATACCGTCCAGCACGATGGACAGGAAAGGCCTTCCTTCTACGAACCGGTCGTACCAGCTGGATGGGCCTGGTTGAGTTACTCCTGGGTGTCGGCCCTCAGCCACAGGGTTTGCCCGTTTAAAGGACAGCTCCGCGCGGTGTGGCCTGCCTTGTGGCAACGGTAGCAGATAAAGTCTCCTGGAGGGCAACGTTGGTCGTTGGTCCTCCCACGGGGTGGCACTGTCCTCCTACGTGGTGAAGTTGTCCTCCTTCTTCTTCTCCTCATCCAGGGGACATCCTCAGGACTGTCGGCGAGTAGGATCCTTCCTTCCGGCTCAGGCTTCGTCTGTAGCTGCAGGGTGCTCAGGATAGTTGCCAGGGTTTTACTTAGCTGACGCACTTCAGAGCTCAGACTGTCCAGCTTGCTAGGGGGCACTGTTTGCATCTTTGTTTCAGCCGTTAATGAAGGAGCAGTGGGTGCTGCGGGCACTGGGGTGGCCCTACCCTGGTAACGCTGGATAGCAGTATCTGATGGTTCCAGGGGCTGCAGACCCTTAATAGCCATGTCCTTCAGGGTGTCAAAGGTGGCATTTGGATGATCGAAGGCCCGCCACCGTACAGTTCTGCTCTCCTCCTGGGACCTCAACCCCCGGATGAACTGTTCTGTCAGCATTTTATTCTCAACTTGTATGCTGGCTGGACTAACCTGTTTCAGGGTCCGCAAGGCTTCCTGTAAGTGCCAGGCATAGTCCCGGATACTGTCCTCAGGTTTCTGGGTACAGTGGTAGAACCTCATCCGGAGATCTGTCTCATTGCGGTTTTCAAAGACAGTTTGCAGTCTCTAAAAGATAATGGATACTGATTCCTGGTCTGCGGCACCAGTCAATTGTCCCAGCACAACAACAGCTCTCTGCTTACCAGTCATTGAATACATGTCCAATACACCGCATATCTTTCTCTTGATTTCAGACAGGGTGTCTGGTTTGCCATCATACTGGGGAAGCCATTTTGCTCCAGGGATATATGGCAGGGCCATGGGTATTAACTGAGTCACGACCCCTGCTGGTGGGGCGGCCGCTCCGGCCTGAGCAGCGCCGGGCACAAGTTGAGCATCTGAAGCGTTATCCGGTGCTACAGCGTCTCGCTGGTCGTCGGCCATGGTTGCGCCCCCCTAGTGAACCGTAGCCTACCTCCTGTTTCTTTAATCGGGTAGGCCACAGCTCCACAGATGACGGTCTCCTTCCAGGACATGACGCTTCCTGGTGCTGCGTCAGAGCGCGAGGCGGGGCTTGAGCTTCCCGCGCTTCTAGCAGTCACGTCTCTCCGATTCCTGCGGTTACGCCCCTCTTCTTCCCGCGCGGCGACGCGGTAATGGCGGCGATGTTCACCACAGTAAAAACACAGTTCAATACGGCACACAGTATCCAGTGGCAACGGGCACGAAATCCTGTTTGTGACGCCAGAAATTGTCGCGCCCCCAGGGCAATGGGGTACTCTGAGTCCGGGCCGATAGATGCTGGGGGAAAGGGATATGTCACAGTGGCTGGCCCAGTCCGTGGCCCAGGGCGGTCAACTAAAAAGGGGGGAAAGTTTATATGGGGTTTATAGTTCGATCGTGACACCACCTGTGGTTTCTGGTAATTTGTACCAGCGCTGTAGACCTCTGAGGCAGTTGATAAGGCAGCTAGGATGGAACGGCTCCCCACAGGTGGAGCGGGCCTCAGGGCAGGGTAGAGTTTGATGGTGGGTGGTGATACTGGGACCTGTAATGCAGGAAGAATGGCGCAGCAGGAGTAACTGACAGAGACAGGGGATTCGCTTCAATACCTTTATTGGTGCTTATGTCAGGTACGGTCCAGGGTACTCAGTAGGATGGGTGCACTTCAGGACTTCTCCCCAGTGACTGGGTATAAGGCCTACTGGTCCATGTCTGCCTCTCTGTATGCTCCTGGCCAGCCTGCAACTGGGCCTAGCTTATGTGTCGTGCTGTTCCTTCACCTGTCTCTTGGTAGTAGGACCTTCTGCTGCCAACCACTATCCCTGGTAACGCTGGGGCCTTCGTGGTTCCTGATCCTGTTAAGGGTTTAGCTTCAGGTCGGCCAGGGACTTGTAGTCCTCCTGGTATGCCGGTGATCTCTACTTGGTATAAAGGACCCTGTAGGCGCGGACCCGGTGTCCGGTTTGTATATTTGGGGTGAGCCTATGATGCTCCTCTGCCCCCTCAACTCCTCTCTCCTCTCCTCCTCGCCGTCGGCCACACTCGGGGCCCTCAGAACCCAGCAGCAGACGTGCTGCGTCTTCGCTGCTCTCAGCGTCAGCACGCTCTCAGACTCTCTGACTCTGTCTGCCAGACTCTCTCTTCTGACTGACTGCCTGGCTCCACTCTCCATATATACACCGTGTGCAGAATTATTAGGCAAATGTCTATTTTGATCACTTCGATACTTTTTATACATGTTGTCCTACTCCAAGCTGCATAGACTTGAGAGCCAACTACCAATTAAGTAAATCTGGTGATGTGCATCTCTGTAATGAGCAGGGGTGTTGTCTAATGACATCAACACTCTATATAAGGTGTGCTTAATTATTAGGCAACTTCCTTTCCTTTGGCAAAATGGGTCAGAAGAGAGATTTGACTGCCTCAGAAAAGTCCAAAATTGTGAGATGTCTTGCAGAGGGATGCAGCAGTCTTGAAATTTCCAAACTTTTGAAGCGTGATCACCGAACAATCAAGCGTTTCATGGCAAATACCCAACAGGGTCGCAAGAAGCGTGTTGGCCAAAAAAGGCGCAAAATATCTGCCCATGAATTGAGGAAAATCAAACGTGAAGTTGCCAAGATGCCATTCGTCACTAGTTTTGCCATATTGCAGAGCTGCAACGTTATTGGAGTATCAAAAAGCACAAGGTGTGCGATACTCAGGGACATGGCCAAGGTAAGGAAGGCTGAAAAACGACCACCTTTGATCAAGAAACATAAGATAAAACATCAAGCATGGGCTAAGAAATATCTTAAGATTCATTTTTCAAAGGTTTTATGGACTGATGAAATGAGAGTGACTCCAGATGGATGGGCCAGAGGCTGGATCAATAAAGGGCAGAGAGCTCTCCACTCCGACTCAGACGCCAGCAAGGTGGAGGTGGGGTACTGGTATGGGCTGGTATCATCAAAGATGAACTTTTGGGACCTTTTCGGGGTGAGGATGGAGTGAAGCTCAACTCCCAGACCTACTCTCAGTTTCTGGAAGACAACTTCTTCAAGCAGTGGTACAGGAAGAAGTCGGTATCGTTCAAGAAAAACATGATTTTCATGCAGGACAATGCTCCATCACATGCATCCAACTACTCCACAGCGTGGCCGGCCAGTAAAGGTCTAAAAGAAGAAAAAATAATGACATGGCCCCCTTGTTCACCTGATCTGAACCCCATAGAGAACCTGTGGTCCATCATAAAATGTGAGATCTACAGGGAGGGAAAACAGTACACCTCTCGGAACAGTGTCTGGGAGGCTGTGGTGGCTGCTGCACGCAATGTTGATGGAAAACAGATCAAGCAACTGACAGAATCTGTGGATGGAAGGCTGTTGAGTGTCATCATAAAGAAAGGTGGCTATATTGATCACTAATTTTTTTTGTTTTTGTTTTTGCATGTCAGAAATGTTTATTTCTATATTGTGTGCACTGATATTGGTTTACCTGGTGAAAATAAACAAGTGAGATGGGATTATATTTGGTTTCTATTAAGTTGCCTAATAATTCTGCACAGTAATAGTTACCTGCACAAACAGATATCCTCCTAAAATAGCCAAATCTAAAAAAAAAAAACCACTCCAACTTCCAAAAATATTAAGCTTGGATATTTATGAGTCTTTTGGGTTGATTGAGAACATAGTTGTTGATCAATAATAAAAATAATCCTCTAAAATACAACTTGCCTAATAATTCTGCACACAGTGTATATCCCTAACGGGCTCCCTCTGGTGGTATGAGGTGGAAGGGTGGAGGTGTGTGTATGTAATGAGGGCCTCTTGTGGAGAAGTCCGTCCATGCACCCTGGGTCCTGTGGTACCTGTGAACAGCAGGGTGACACACTTACTGCCGGTGCCGTGCCAGCAGCACCGTCGGTGAGTATAAGTGCTGTTATTTTACAAGGGGGAAAGACACAGATTGAGATGGGGTTGTCTGAGTTGTGGAAAACCCCTTTAAAAGGAGTTAACAGCAGCCGATGGAGCTCAGCTCTACCCTTGGCTGCGAAAGACAGATCCTGGCTGTAACTGCGCCCTGGTACTGACAGCCCGCTCAGCATTGGCGCCGGCTGTCAGTCAGTGCAAGGGCACCGTTACAGCTGAGAAGTTACTGAAGCCTCCCAGCAGCACCTCTATGACTGAAAGTCTGAAGCTGCCGGGATGATGAAAGTTGGTTTCCTCCAGGCAGCGGGATTCTGAGAGCTGCTCCCACTTGTGATTAAATCGGACGAATGCAATCCGATAAAAAACGGATTGCATTCGATCCAATGTTAATCAATGATTCTGTGCTCATATGTGTTTTTTTTTCAGCTCTGATCAGATCAAGATCAGACTGAAAAAAAACCTCAAGTATGCTGCGATTGAATGCGAAATTTGGATGGCATACACCCATAAAAGTCTATGGGTACGTGTGAAACAACGCACTGCACTCGGATATCACACGAGTGGAGTGCGATTCTCCCGGATGCTAGCTAGAGGAGATGGAGAAATTACTTTCTCCGCCTTCTCTGCTGTGATTCTCTCATACGAGAGGATCGGAGCACGGAGCACTGACACTCGGCTCAGGCTCCCAGCAGAGCAGGAGCCGAGTGTCATTAACATTTCATATCGCATCGAATGCCATACGCTAATGTGTCTGTAGCCTAAGTGGTGTCCGCACGTTCTCAGAACGCTATTAGCCTGGAGATTAACCCTATATCTGCAGGTTAATAGTGTATATTTTACTAGACAGTTTCCCTTTAAAAGACTTCTCATTGCCTAACATTAGTCCGCAGTCACTCTATGTGACTGTTGACCATGAAACCCTGACAGTAGTATATTTGTGTAGAAGGAGAATTTGCAGTGGCGCTCTGTATCTAAGGGCAAGCGGCCTTTTCTGGTACGTGCCCACAATCCGTGCTAGCAGTGTTTTGGACGCAGCTCACCTGCACTGCGTCCAAAATGCTGTGTTCTACATTACAAGCACAGAGGATGGGATTTATAGAAATCCCATGCCCTCTGTATTATTATTGACCTCCGCTTAAACTCACTGGCGGCGTGGTTTTACGAGCCACAGCATGTCAATTATCTGCAGTGGAGACGCAACAGAAGTTTCCAGCATAGAATGTATAGGGTGCGGTAATTCCACATGTGTTCAATGAACATGTGCGGATTTACCTGCGTGATTGGACAGAGCGAAAATACGCTGTGTCCAAAGCGCTACTATAGCCTAATCATGGGCACGTACTATTATTGTTGTGTATAAAATGTGGGGGATGGGAGTATACTGAAATTACATGGGCAAAATGCCACTGTTCTTTATGTGCCTTGGAAATGTTGCTTGTATCATACATATAAATGCATAAGGCAAGCAAAATTTCCAAAGTGGAGGGGCACATTACCCCATGTAGTCTTAGTATACTTCCATCCCCCACATTTTAAAAATGAAACTAATGGCCCCCCTGCACTTTTACACAGAACGCTGCTGCTTGTTACCACTGCCTGTCTGCCACATGGCCCACATTATGCATACTTTACATAGTGGCAGACGAGCAGCAGCTACAGGAGGAGCGAAGGAGGAGGGAGACCAGGAGAAGCAGGAGCGGCAGGTTGTCTCCAATCGTCAGGCGCGGGAGCCGGCAGAGCCACCATCAACTAAAGCAGAAGCTCTTTGGTAGGCGTAGCTTCAGCCGCAGCGACCGCACTCTGTATGCTGGGTACGTCCTGCCAGACGTAATGTGGCAGCGCGGGCTCAGCATAAAGGACCTGCGACACCGGCGGTTATAATATATACGAATTATAATGGGGGCAATAAATTCTCGGGCCATGGGCCTCCCTGGAGCCTCGGGCCCCGGACGGTAGCCCAGATTGCCCTCACTATAATCCGCCTATGGTTTCAAACATTGCACTGGACTTGCAACATCTGCTTGGATCATCGGTCTTCTGGATCCAGCAGGACATGTTTCCCTTGTTTCTCAGCTATCATTTTGTGCATCCCATAAAATTGACCATTTTTTCTGTGACCTTTCACCTCTCCTTAAGATCTCTTGCAGTGATACTTATAAAGTAGAAATGATGAATTGCATAGTTGGCAGTCTTTTGACTCTTTCTACATTCTTGCTGACATTGATCTCTCACGTTTTCATAATTGTTGCGATCCTGAAGATCAAATCTACGGAAGGACGCTATAAAGCATTTTCAACCTGTTCTTCCCACCTCACATGTATCAGCATTTTCTATGGGACCATCATTTTCCCGTACATGAGGCCAGCATCGAGTTATTATCCAGAACAAGATACGTTTTTTGCCCTTTTATACATTGTTTTGGTGCCATTATTTAATCCTATAATTTACAACTTGAAAAACCATGATTTTAAAGATGGGTTAAGAAGATGATACAAAAGTTGACCTTATAAATAATACTTTTTTTTCCAACTAATGTGAAAAGGTATATGAATTTTAAATTGTATATTAAAGCCTTGATGAATTTTACAAGTCCATAGTCAATATTTAAGTGCAATGGAGAAAATGAGATAGGATAGGACCTTATTGTTTTAAATACAATCTCTTCATTCCCTTGTGGCTGAAGCTCCAAACCCTCCGGTCGATTATTTGCAAAGGATATCTACAGACTTGTCCAGTTTCCCAACATTGGGTCACATCTAAAAATCAAGATTGGCTAGCTGACCTAATTAGACTACCAGTCCAATGTTGGTTGACATCTAATATATTGGTAATCGGAATACTTGGGGATATAGAACAGTGGCACTAAAGGGATCTTGCCAGCAGGACTGCTGCGAATTCAGAGGCAATGCCACAGTTTGCCCAAAGAGTAGGGTAAATGGATATAATATATTGAATTCGCCCTGAACTGTTGTGTGAATGAGCTAAAAGATTAAATAATTGAGATAATTGATTAAAAAATGCTTTATTGATATAAAATCATACAACTAAAATTGATAAAATATTTGTATAGGACGGGGATAGAGGGATAAATTGTCCTCCGGTGTTGAGTATTCTCGACTTGATGGATTTAGGTCCTATTGCTAGAGGTAGTATTGTAGATTTGGAGCCGATGATGGTTAATGGTGGGCCCTAAATGGAGGGAGAAATGTTCTTAGATATAAGGATAGTGATTACATCCTGATAGAAGGCCTAAGTAGGAAGGTATACGTTACTTCCCCGCATGGGGTAGTGGGGGGATGGTCCCCGTAATGATGCCTGTTGTAAGGGTGTGCAGATTAGAGTGCAGAAGTGCTGAATGCTAGAATATGAAAGGTACAACTGTTATTTAATAAGGTGTAGGAATATCTCCATAACAATGTGCCTATTGGTATGGTAATGATACTACCTGATTATCTGTGCAGTAGCGTATGATAGGCTGCTGAGGTGTTACAGGAATTAGGCTTTTTCATTCATAGGCAGTAGTTAATACTGGGGTGATCCGCATGGATCCCTACAGATGGTTGGAGATTATGTTCCGTCAATATAGTATAGACCTATTTCCAGGATGATTGGGGCTGGATAGATAGTGCGGAGCTGAACTGTGTCAGGAAGACCCTTGTAGCAGCGTGATACTATTATGGCTGCTGTGGGAGAGAAGGAGACACATAAGTGCACCTGTTGAAGGTAAGACTTTCTTCATAGACTGGGCCAAAAATGATGACCGCACAATAAACTCTAATTGCGGCACCTGATATTGGAAACTTCCCTAACTTTTCAAGCGTTTTTGATGCGGATTTTCCACAGCGTAAACACTTGCAAAACGCTTGGTAATCCGTGCCCTATGATCCCCAATGAAAATCCGCATGTTCTGTGCCCATTCTGCGGAATTTTCCGCAGCGGATTTTCCTTGCGGAAAAATCCGCAACATGTCCATTATTTGTGCATTTCTGCATGCGGATTTGAGGTCGCAATGCACTTGAAAAACGCAAGTCAAATCTGTATGTAAAAACACTGCAAAAACATGTCAAAAACGCATGCAAAATCCTCAAGCGTTTTTACTGCCAAGAACATGCAGAAACGCTGCAGAAATTTTCTGCTTCATTTCTGCATCGTGGGCACATACCCTAAATGCTGCCCATTGTGTTGGATTGTCAATGCAACCCTCTTCTCCCACTCTTGACACACTGATAGCAACACCGCAGAAGAAATGCTAGCACAGGCTGTTTCAGATGCTGCACATCAACAGCATAGACAATTGCCTTCAGATGACCCCAAAGATAAAAGTCTAAGGGGGTCAGATCGGGAGACCTTGGTGGCCATTCACCTGGCCCACGACGAACAATCCACTTTCCAGGAAACTGTTCATGTAGGAATGCTCAGACCTGACACCCATAATGTGGTGGTGCACCATCTTGTTGGTAAAACTCAGGGAACGTGCCATCTTCAGTGCATAAAGAGGGCAACACATCATCATGGAGCAATTTCTGATATCCAGTGGCATTGAGGTTTCCATTGATGAAGAATGGCCCCACTATCTTTGTATCCCATTACCACACAATAGCATCAAGATACGAGATGTGCAGCATCTGAAACATTGGATCCTGGAAGCCTGTGCTAGCATTTCTTCTGCGGTGTTGCTATCAGTGTGTCAAGAGTGGGAGAAGAGGGTTGCATTGACAATCCAACACAATGGGCAGCACTTTGAACACAGTTTATAAGTGGTCATAACCTTGTAAAAAAACTCATGAAAGAATAAAGTTATGTTAAAACCAAGCACACCATTGTTTTTCTTATGAAATTCTCAATATCTTTGCTGTGCCACATGACCCTCTTCCCATTGAAAAAAATAAAGTTAGATCCAAAATGGCCGACTTCAAAATGGCCTCCATGGTCACCACCCATCTGGAAAAGTTTTCCCCCTCCCATATACTAATGTGCCATAAGCAGGAAGTTGATATCACCAACCTTTCCCATTTAATTTAGGTGTATCCATATAAAAGGCCCACCCTGTATAATCTGTTTGCTAAACAATAAGAGATGGAAAACCCCATAGTAAAAGCTCCCAAATAACACAATAATGTCCCGATCATAATAATGCTTAAATGACAGTATGTTTGTATGTGCTTTGTATGAATATGTATATTCAGCAAATATGCTATAAAATGACCTGTCATAAGCACCTGAGCCCTATCTGAGTAGATCCCACCGTTCTCAAGGACCCGTCTGAGCTGACACCTAATGAGGTTTATTACACAACCCAAACCCTGGACTGTCCTCATTATGGCATTCAGCCTTTCCTTCTTTTTCCATTGGATAAACCAAGTATTTTTCCAACTCTTTCAACCCCTCAAAAGAAAGCAAAAGGACTTTTCAGCTCCCATCCTGGTAAACTAATCTCACACTTTGTGACATAAATCTGTATTTTTGTTATCTGCACTTTTACATTTCTAAGAAAATGATATGTTCAGTTATCTGGTAGCGAAACTTCAGTAATGGACTGGGAACAATATATTTATTGCACAATGTATATTAGTGGATGTATAAAAAACTAAAGCAAAATTCTTTCTTCTTTTCTGCAATTTTTGTAAAAAAAACCCTTTGTAATTTGGATAATTCTGTGCATCTACCAAAATCTGTCGCCCTACAAAATGTACAACTTCTCGTAAGTGCTGTACTTTTATGGTTGGGGAACAGGAAAGTGATAAAAGCCAAAAGATCGCACCAACTGCAGATACAAAATAAAATGGTTACAAATTGTATCTTGTTAATGTTGTATAGAATTCATGATGTTATTGCATAGCTTGCTGAATACTGTATGTACTATTATATATTGCAGTAATGTGTGGTTATTAATTCTTACAGTTCAAGTCGGCAGTTTGGCTTACTGACTCCTCATCCCTGGATAAAAGGGTCTTCCCACCACAAGAAGTGAAGGCACATCCCTGGAATACAGTGTGATGTATATGTGGACAGGGGGGATGTGACCGATGGGACCCCCAGGATGCACCCCGCCAAATATCACTTGTTCCTGGGCATAGAACATCCCATTTAGGTTCCATCCCATAGAGGCCATTTCGGTTCCAGTAAAATCAGTGAGCAGAACATTTTGCTGCACAGAGATCAGATGAGATTTCCGCTCTTACGTGTCACAGAATCACTGGTCCTCATCTCCACTCTTGGCCTGGAGTTAGAGAATTAATAGGAGATATGGGACTTTTATTCTCCTATGTGTGACCCCACCAATCAGACATGTAGGACATGTAGTACTGATATGCCATCAATGTCAGTAATATTCTATTAAGTGCAAAAAACAGTCAATCATTTGAAATGTTTATTTGTTTCAATTCGAATAATAATTGCATGGAAGAATGAAGAGATGTTCTTGGAGGGGCCTTCATCTTCTGCAGATGTTTCTTGCAGGTCAGAAGGCCACAGGTAGATGGTACAAGTTCTTCCACACAGGTACAGCTTTGATGGTGGACTTGCTGTACTTTCTTCAGGGCGCTAGATGTGAAGGTTTTCTGTCTCCGAGATGTATAAGATGCCCCGATGACAAGGTGCAAAAATGCAGCTTTCTCCAATAGCGCGAGCAGCCCTGGAAAATCCACGCCGGCAGGATGATATCAAGCGGCAGAAGATGGAACCTATGAGAAGAGATGTAACATCATTGTAAGTAAGGGGACTTCATATTAGAGGACACTACTGTGGTGTCACTGTGACAGGACGGTAGAGGAATCTTATCCACACTGAGGTGCGGGATCATTGTCAGCCATCATACATGTGACAATCCCACCACTGACAGATGACATCTGCTCCATATTAATTATTCTCATCACTGACATCACACAACATGGAGTTGAAGGTCACACTTACCTCTTCTATTTGCCACCTCTTCTACGTTTTCTGTTGTTTGCTCTTTTCTCAGTTTTTGTGCAGATCTTCTTCCTTTCTGAACTGGAGATTCTTATCAAAAAGGAAGAAAAAGATGTTAATTATAAACTGCTATAAGATGAACTTTGTATCTTTATACAGTATAGTGGGATTGTGTTATTTTTGTAGCTGATAGTCCTTGTATCTGGCATTGCCCCATAATAGAGAGAATTTGTCATATATACACGACACCTGCTGAGGGTTTGAGCATTAGGTTGTCTTGTGACCTGATTAAAATTAACCTGTAGAATTTCTGAGTGCCGCCATATGGTGTCTCCCCAAGGAGCTACATTCCTTAATAATATGACATTAGCTGCAGCGTGCCGCAGTGTTCTCATAGAATCAATGAGATAAAACTTCAGTGTAACATAAGGCCATAAATAGGATCAGTATGGGCCCATAGTGAGCCACCATCACACTATTCAGGATCAGTTTGGCAAAAATCTATATGGCCACTTATGCATAACATGAATGAATGAGAAGTTTTATACAATGAAGTGCTGGACTGTACATCATTTTTAGGGCACATCAAATAGTGATTTTTTTAGCTTTCACGTGGACGTTCACATTACAATTTTGGATCCTAAGCCTATAGACCTGAACATACCTGGCAATGAGGATGAGGATGACTTGCTGCTTTTAGCAGTGGCGCTCTGATTGTCTCCATCAGTCCTGCAAGAAGAAGATTTTTTCTGCCTGTTTGGCAGAAGAAAAACAAGCAAATTACATGTAAAAACAATAAAAAAGGGAAACTTTACCATTTGTAAAGCCAATAATATTGGCCTGTAATGAGCTGGAAATGAATAGCTGGTTGCAATAATCACCTATTACCATCACAAGCCAGACCCACAGTGATCAGCAGTCATAGGGTGGTGGACGCTGGATTTAGTTCTGTGTTACACGTCTCTTGTATTTGATGTACTGATCATTTATCAGAACTAAATCCCATAATAATAATAATCTACTCACATGTCTGAGTGTTTTGTGCTGTTCTCTGATGAACACCCTGGAGGTGACTTAGGACCCTCAGTTTTCATCATCCCAGTATTGGCGATATAAGTCTGAAACACATACAGTAAAAAAAAAATATATGTATAAACTTTTTTTCTTAATTGGTTTTATGTTTTTTTTTAGGTAAAATACTTACTTTAGAAAGCCTGTGAGAAGATGATGCAAAGTTTAGGCTTTCTGGCAAGTCATTGTCCTCACTTGTGTCGCCCTCATATGAATCCATATGTAACCCACAGCTATCTGCAAAGTGCCAATGTTATTAGAGACTATTAGTATAAAACCAGTTCACAGAAAGTCACCAATTACCACTTTTAATGATGGGAACTGATTGTCACATAAAATGAAGGACAAGACAAACAGCAGCTTGCTCCAAATGACGTCTCATTCTACTTACTGGGAAAGTAATGGGTGTCTGCGTCTGACAGGAGATGTGGAACAAACAGTGGTTTCTGACTTAGAAGGTTCTTAAAGTCTAAGTCACTCAGGAATGGATGATTCTTGATCTCATTTGCTCCTCCTAGAAAATGAAGATCAGGAAAAAAGAAATATAGTTATTATCAGCGAGACTGCTCCATATCTGTACAGCTTATGTTAAAGGGGTATTTTCAAGTTTGAAAGTTATACAGGTAGATAGGTAGCTGAGTACTGTGCTCGGCTGGTCATTGGTGATCCCATTAGAATGAACAGAGCAACAGTGTGCATGTTGGACCACCGTTGCATCCACATGATGCACTTCAGACCACCAAATCTCCAAGCCGGTGAAGCAGAGACCCTCAGTACTGGTCCTCTTGGACATGACCAATTTGTCAGGTTACAAAGATGTAATAAGTTTTTAGTAATACTATCATATACATTACCTGTCCCAAGCCTATGGGCTGGATTTTTTCTGAGCAGCTCATTGATGATGTCTTGAGCATCGGGTGGAGGACTGCACTTATCAAATCTCCAAGTTATTTCATCTGTTATATAAAAAAGCAAATATTACAGAAAAAAATCTCATTTATTTTCATAGGAAAAGCTTTGAAGCAAATAAAAATGGTGTCACATAACACTGGGATTATTTCACTTACCCTTGAGGATGCTGTGGAAAACCCTATATAAGGAAGACCCACGAAATGGTTCATATCCCAGAAGGAATTTATGTAGGATGATCCCTATTGACCACCAGTCAACAGGTCTTCCATAGCCGTTCTGTAAGATGACTTCTGGGGCCATGTATTCAGGGGTGCCAACCATCTGGAAACCAAAAGAAGAATGAGATATTGATCAGTGATTATAATTGTACCAAATAATATCAGTGAAAATGTTTCCTATATGCAAAAATATTAGAGAAATTGAGGGAAATGGAAATAGATGAGAAGAATATAGAAGAAGATCCTGTGGGTAAAGCCGACCTGTTCATCAAGGTCCTCAGTTGGAGCCTTGTAGATGTTTGTTGTTTGTCTCATGAGGCCGAGTTTTGAAACCCCCAAATCAGTGACCTTAATATGTCCTGTTGATGTTATCATTAGGCTGTAAAAGAAAAGATGGTGTCAGCCCAAGTAATAACACAGGCTGTATAACAAAATATACCTTTCTTCCACTAGAAGGGTCACTTACTTCTCGGGCGTCATGTTTCTGTGCAGCACACCATAGCTGTGCAGGTATTCCACAGCAAGAACAGTTTCTGCAATGTACATCTGGGCCAAGAGGACTGGTAAAGGACCCCTGTCCTGTATAAGACCGCCACAGTCTCCTCCTACAGCAGAAAGAAAATATGACAGGAGAGGGTTTGTTACAATGTTACTAACACATGATGAGTGAGAATGAGAAATAAGCAGAGACATTGGGGCAGGATGTCATACACAGAGATATACTGTATACTGTAGAGTGCTGTATACTGCAGAGTGACCCCATACAAAGAGACAGAGCCGGGGGGCGTCTGATTTACTTCGCTGTGAAAGTTCTCATCTATGCAAACTGTTAAAGGCATATCCTCCTCTTATCCATAGTGGAAATTGCTGCCGTGCTCAGTGAGGACATAGACGGGAGACATTCGCAGAGATCAATGATGTTTCAGGCTTCTTGGTAATGGATACGTTATAGTAAATGCAGTGCGGACATGTATCCGTCCATGTCTGCACATTCTGATTATGGATAAGCTGCGAGGATTAAGCTGACAAGGGCTGGATATAGATGCAATGTATATGTCCTACCTGCTACAAACTCTATCACCATACATAGCAGATGGGAAGGAGCAGAACATGGGAACCACAAAGGGACAATCAGCGAATGTTAAGATGTCCCTCTCTAGAAAGACCTGTCCAAGTTCTAATGGATCAGTCAGGTTCCGCTTCTCCACTTTCTTCATTGCGAATATCTTGTCGGTGCCTTTTTGGAGCACTAAGTCGATGGCCCTGGAGAGGAGGAAAATCAGTGATATATAATTAATCTTTACTAGCAGTCTATAGACCTCACCAAATGATCTCCTGGACTAATGGTTATCACTAGAGATCCACAACAATGTGCCTGGGATCTGGGACAATTGTGAGGTATGCACAAGGATCCATGGGAAATGTATATTCTGCCAACATAAAACTCACCCAAATTCTCCACTGCAGAGCAGTTTGATATCTCTATAGTCTTTCTTACACGGTTCTCTCACCGGGGTCAATGATCCGATAGAGGCCTAGAATAGAATAAGAATTGACATTTACACATACAAATTGCAAGAAAATAAAAGCTGCAGATAGAGGAATTTATTATGTCCCTGCTGATTATGTGGAGGACGAGATACAAGCCGAACCCTCCACAGACACTATATTATATTATGGGCGATAGCACTGTACTGGAGAGGACTATGAGCGGCCTCCCTCTGTGTATAGATGGCTACGTGCGGCCTCCTGCTGTGTATAGATTGCTACATGCGGCCTCCTGCTGTGTATAGATGGCTACGTGCGGCCTCCTGCTGTGTATAGATGGCTACGTGCAGCCTCCTGCTGTGTATAGATGGCTACGTGCGGCCTCCTGCTGTGTTTAGATGGCTACGTGCGGCCTCCTGCTGTGTATAGATGGCTACGTGTGCGGCCTCCCGCCGTGTATAGATGGCTACGTGTGCTCAATATTGAGTCATACAATTAATGTCAGGCTATGTGTCCACGATGCAGAAATGCTCCGGATTTTTTTTTAGCGTTTCTGCATCTCCCTGGCAGAAAAAACGCATGTGGATTGTACATGTGGATTGTACATGTGGATTGTACATGCGGATTGTACATGTGGATTGTACATGCGGATTGTACATGTGGATTGTACATGCGTTTTTCCTGCCAGGGACTTGCGGATGTGAAGCGTTCTTCACATGCATTTCCGCATGCAGGTTGACAAGCGCTTTCCACACGATTTTAGCATCACTTGGAAAGTGCTTGACAACTTGGTCACACTACACTGTGTTCCAAATTATTATGCAAATAATATTTTCTCAGATTTTCCCAAATTACCTATATGAATTGCAGTCATTGAAATTTTCCAGTCAAATAACTATTAGAGTACAATTGAAAGGTTTTTGTACAAACTGCCTATGACAACAGCATATTTTTAAAAAATAAAAAACTCAAACTGCACTCAAAATGCATGTTCCAAATTATTATGCACAGCAGAGTTTTCAACCTTTTCATTTTAATAAAGAACAAAAAAATGGTAGTTTCTGAAATTATAAGCATTAGCAGGTTATTAGAAACTGAAATCAAACAGCTTTCAACTCAAAACTTTATTCTAGGTGATGTTACATTTGCACATAGGACCCCTTGTTCGAAAGGAGCTTCTGAACTCTCTCGTCCATTGAATTTGTCAGGTTTTGGATGGTTTCTGCTTCAATTGTTTTGCATGAGGACAGAATACCCTCCCAGAGCTGTTGCTTAGATGTGAACTGCCTCCCGCCATCATAGACACTCCTTTTGATGATGCTCCAGATGTTCTCAATGGGGTTGAGGTCAGGGGAGCATGGGTGCTACACCATAAGTTTGTCCCCTTTTATGCCCATAGCAGCCAGAGATGCAGATGTGTTATGTGCAGCATGAGACGGGGCATTATCATGCATGAAATGATCTCGATGGTCCAGATGGATGGAGTGGAGGATGGCTGGTTGATGGACACCCCATGCAAACACGGCTGCGGCGCTAACAAGGAGGAGGTGGAGTAATGTTTTGGGCTGGAATCATGGGGAGAGAGATTGTCGGCCCTTTTAGGATCCCTGAAGGGGTAAAGATGAACTCCATAATGTATGTTGAGTTTCTCAAACAGCACTTCCTTCCATGGTTCAAGAAGAAGAACATGCATTCCGCAGCAAGATCATTTTCATGCATGATAATGCCCCGTCTCATGCTGCACATAACACATCTGCATCTCTGGCTGATATGGGCATAAAAGGGGACAAACTTATTGTGTGGCCCCCATGCTCCCCTGACCTGGGGTTGTATTCATCCTTCTTCCTCCAAACACAACGAGTGGGGTTGATACCAAAAAGTTCTATTTTGGTCTCATCTGACCACATGACCTTCTCCCATGCTTCCTCTGGATAATCCAAATGGTCATTGGCGAACTTTAAATGGGCCTGGACATGTGCTGGCGTGATTAGGGGGACCTTGTGTGCCCTGCAGAAATTTAATCCATGATTGCGTAGTGTGTTACTAACGATAATATTTGAGACTGTGATCCCAGCTCTCTTCAGGTCATTGACGAGGTCCTCCTGTGTAGTCCAGGGCTGATTCCTGACCTTTCTCAGAATCAGAAGTACCCCACAAGACGAGAACTTGCATGGGGCCCCAGACCAAGGAAGATTGACAATCATCTTGTGTTTCTTCCATATTCTAATAATTGTGCCAACAGTTGTTGTCTTCTCACCAAGCTGCTTGCCTATTGTCCTGTAGCCCATCCCAGCCTTGTGCAGGTCTACAATATTGTCCCTGGTGTCCTTAAACAGCTTTTTGGTCTTGGCCATGATGGAGAGGTTGGAGTGATTGATTGAGTGTGTGGACAGGTGTCTTTTATACCGGTAATGAGTTCAAACAGGTGCAATTAAAAGAGGTAATGAGTGCAGAGTAGGAGGACTTCTTAAAGAGAACATGTCTGTGAGAGGCAGAATTCTTGCTGATTGATAAGTGAGCAAATACTTATTTCATGCAATAAAATGCAATTTAATTATTTAAAAATCATACAATGTGATTTTCCGGTTTGTAGTTTTAGATTCTGTCTCTCACAGTCAGGGCTTTCACCAGGAATTTCAAGGCCCTATACTGGCAAAATTGTCGAGCCCCCTTGAGACTCCACCCAGGCTCCACCCCAGCTCCGCCTCCATGAGAACCTTCCACAGTCCCACCACCCACTCCTGGAAAAACTCCACTTCTGCACCACGTCCTCCTCACCAATCATACATTAACAGTTCTCATCGAGCACCATATCACATATATAGCCAGCAGCTTTTGTTTTGGTCAAAAGATTTTTTAATGACAAGGTAGATTCTTCTGGCCGGGCCCTACTCTACTCTAACCTATTAAACATTTCTTAAAATATGTAATACTCTTTTTAGGTATATTTTTATTTATTTTTCTTGAAGGGAATGTGTCACATACATTTTTTAAAATGACCAATATTAACACATACAAGGGACAAATACTGTCACACCATGACCAGACCACATATTACCACCACATAGTGACTGAATAATACCACATACAAGGAACAAATATTGCCACACCATGACCAGACCACATATTACCACCACATAGTGACTGAATAATACCACATACAAGGAACAAATATTGCCACACCATGACCAGACCACATATTACCACCACATAGTGACTGAATAATACCACATACAAAGGACAAATACTGTCACACCATGAACCGATCACATAATACTACCACATAGTGACCGAATAGTACCACATACAAGGAACAAATATTGCCACACCATGACCAGACCACATATTACCACCATATAGTGACCGAATAGTACCACATACAAGGGACAAATACTGCCACACTATCACCAGATCACATATTACCACCACATAGTGACTGAATAATACCACATACAAAGGACAAATACTGTCACACCAAGAACTGATCACATAATACTACAACATAGTGACCGAATAGTACCACATACAAGGAACAAATATTGCCACACTATCACCAGATCACATATTACCACCACGTAGTGACAGAATAATACCACATACAAACACAATATTAAGTGCCATTGTACACAGGAGCTCTATATATAGTGTCAGTTTATAGGTAATACAGTGATCAGTGACATTATACACAGGAGTTTTGTATATAGTGTCAGTGTACAGGTAAATACAGTGATCATCGATGACATTATACACAGAAGCTCTGTATATAGTGTCATTGTACAGGTAATACAGTGAACACCAGTGACATTATACACAGGAGCTCTGTATACTGTGTACAGGTAATACAGGGATCACCAGTGACATTATACACAGAAGCTCTGTATATAGTGTATAGTGTACAGGTAATACAGTGATCACCAGTGACATTATACACAGGAGCTCGGTATATAGTGTACAGGTAATACAGTGATCACCAGTGACATCATACACAGGAGCTCTGTATATAGTGTATAGTGTACAGGTAATATCATGAACACCAGTGACATTATACACAGAAGCTCTGTATATAGTGTATAGTGTACAGGTAATACCGTGAACACCAGTGACATTATACACAGGAGCTCTGTATATAGTGTACAGGTAATACCGTGAACACCAGTGACACTATACACAGGAGCTCTGTATATAGTGTATAGTGTACAGGTAATACAGTGAACACCAGTGACATTATACGCAGGAGCTCTGTATGTAGTGTACACTGTACAGGTAATACAGTGAACACCAGTGACATTATACACAGGAGCTCTGTATATAGTGTACAGGTAATACCTTGAACACCAGTGACATTATACACAGGAGCTCTGTATATAGTGTATAGTGTACAGGTAATACAGTGATCACCAGTGACATTATACACAGGAGCTCTGTATATAGTGTATAGTGTACAGGTAATACAGTGAACACCAGCGACATTATACACAGGAGCTCTGTATATAGTGTACAGGTAATACAGTGAACACCAGTGACATTATACACAGGAGCTCTGTATATAGTGTACAGGTAATACAGTGATCACCAGTGACATTATACAAAGGAGCTGTGTATATAGTGTATAGTGTACAGGTAATACAGTGAACACCAGTGACATTATACACAGGAGCTCAATATATAGTGTATAGTGTACAGGTAATACCGTGATCACCAGTGATATTATTCACGGGAGCTATGTCATAGTATATAGTGTAAATGTACAGGTAATACACTGACTCACCAGTGACGTCTCTAGTTGAAGATATTCATCTTTGCTTTTCTTCATCCAGCGCAGTCCGCCATCACTTCTTCCAGCCAGGACTCGTCTCTGCAGAAAATAACACACACATATCTAGAGCACCGCTTCCAGAGCACATTGCCAACTTTTTCCCCTTCTGAATACAGACGTGAACCCACCATTAATATATAATTAGTTATTATGCAACCCACCATTCCAAATATAAATTGTAATCCACCACTGCGCCCCCACTAACTATAAATAGACATTTTTCCCACCTAATAAATATATAAATTAATTAGAATCTGTACTCTTTCCCCAATTCTATACCAGTCACATTCCTGTATCCTCAAAACCCCCAATCTGTACCTTCTGCTCCCCCGATTCATTATATTTACATGCAGGGCTGGCGTCAGCACCCGGCGCACCCGGGCGAATGCCGGGGCCCTGAGCAGGCGGGGGGGGGCCCACTGGCGGTCGCGCACCCCGCTGAGCTATGGGAGGAGGAGAGCGGTGCCAGCGCCCGCTCCCTCCCGCTTGTTCAGGGCCCCGGCAGCCGGATACTTACCTCTCCCCGTGCCTCTGCAGATCCGCTGTCTTCCTGCTCTGCGCTCCCTGTGACGTCCCAGGTCAGAGGGCGCGGTGACGTCTTTCCACCGCGCCGTCCCCCTGAGCCGTCACAGGGAGCGCAGAGCGGGAAGACGCCGACAACGCTGGAGTCCGGACCCGAGCAGCTGCAGCAGGAAGCAGGTGAGAAGGAGGGAGGTGAGTATTTGATTTTTTTTTTTTTAATGTATGGAGGCATGGGGCATTATATGGGGGGGTGACATCCTGCATGGGGAATTATGGAGAGAGTGGGTGACAGCCTGCATGGGGCATTATAGAGAGAGGGGGTGACAGCCTGCATGGGGCATTATAGAGAGAGGGAGTGACAGCCTGCATGGGGCATTATAGAGAGAGGGGGTGACAGCCTGCATGGGGCATTATGGAGAGAGGGGGTGACAGCCTGCATGGGGCATTATAAAGAGAGGGGGTGACATCCTGCATGGGGCATTATGGAGAGAGGGGGTGACAGCCTGCATGGGGCATTATAGAGATAGGGGGTGACAGCCTACATGGGGCATTATGGAGAGAGAGAGGGTGACATCCTGCATGGGGCATTATAAAGAGAGGGGGTGACAGCCTGCATGGGGCATTATAAAGAGAGGGGGTGACAGCCTGCATGGGGCATTATGGAGAGAGGGGGTGACAGCCTGCATGGGGCATTATGGAGAGAGGGGGTGACATCCTGCATGGGGCATTATAGAGAGAGGGGGTGACAGCCTGCATGGGGCATTATGGAGAGAGGGGGTGACAGCCTGCATGGGGCATTATGGAGAGAGGGGGTGACATCCTGCATGGGGCATTATGGAGAGAGGGGGTGACAGCCTGCATGGCGCATTATAGAGAGAGAGGGTGACATCCTGCATGGGGCATTATGGAGAGAGGGGGTGACAGCCTGCATGGGCATTATAGAGAGAAGGGGGTACATCTTGCATGGGGCATTATAGAGAGAGGGGGTGACAGCCAGCATGGGGCATTATAGAGAGAGGGGGTGACAGCCTGCATGGGGCATTACAAAGAGAGGGGGGGTGACATCCTGCATGGGGCATTATAGAGAGAGAGGGGGTGACATCCTGCATGGGGCATTATAGAGAGAGGGGGTGACAGCCTGCATGGGGAATTATAAGGGGGGAACAGCCTGCATGGGGCATTATAAGGGGGAGGGGAAAGCCTGCATAGTGCATTATGTGGGGGGAACAGCCTGCATGGAGCATTATAAGGGGGGGGGCAGCCTGTATGGGGCATTATGTGGGGGGTAACAGCCTGCATGGAGCATTATAAGGGGGGGGACAGCCTGTATGGGGCATTATGTGGGGAGTAACAGCCTGTATGGGGCATTATGTGGGGGGGGGGGGTAACAGCCTGCATGCAGCATTATATGGGGACCAGTATCCTGTATGGAGCGTTATATGGGGGCCAGTATCCTGTATGGAGCGTTATATGGGGGCCAGTATCCTGTATGGAGCTTTATAAGGGGGCCAGTATCCTGTATGGAGCGTTATATGGGGGCCAGTATTCCGTATGGAGCGTTATATGGGGGCCAGTATTCCGTATGGAGCCTTATATGGGGGCCAGTATTCCGTATGGAGCCTTATATGGGGGCCAGTATTCCGTATTGAGCCTTATATGGGGGCCAGTATTCCGTATGGGGCCTTATATGGGGGCCAGTATTCCGTATGGGGCCTTATATGGGGGCCAGTATTCCGTATGGGGCCTTATATGGGGGCCAGTATTCCGTATGGGGCCTTATATTGGGGCCAGTATTCGGTATGGGGCCTTATATGGGGGCCAGTATACTGTGTGGAGCGATTCGCCGGTTTCTGTGCTATTATAGAATTTACAATAGATATCACTCATGTAATGTAAGAAGTGAAATCTTTGCATTGTACTATATATATATTTCTCTGCGGTATCTGTGCATCATGAATCGTGGTATGTGTTAAAGGGGCCACTGAGACTCTTTCGCCCGGGGCCCAGAAAAACCTGGAGCCAGCCCTGTTTACATGTCCCCCTCCACCCTAATTCACTATGTCATGTCCTCACTCTCTCCCACCCCCACCCTCTATTCATTATCAACTGCTCTCCCCCACATTAAATACATCATTTACACTCCCCACCTTCAATTTATGTTTATTTGCTGCCCCACTCCCAATTCATCATTTGGTGTCCCCCACCCTCAATTCATCATCATTTACTGCAACCATCCACCTGTCTCAATACATCATCATTTTCTCCCCCCACCCTCAAAATTCATCATTATTTGCTCTCCCCCAACACCCCAAGTCATCATTTGCACTCACCACCCCCCACCTTCAATTCAAATGATGTCTCCCGTCCCTCCCTCACTTCATCATTTGCTGTCCCCCCTTGTCCTCTCTCTTCATCATTTGCTGTCCCCCTCCCCCTCTCACTTTATCATTTGCTGTCCCCCCTTGCCCTCTCACTTCATCATTTGCTGTCCCCCCTCCCCCTCTCACTTTATCATTTGCAGTCCTCCTCCCCCTCTCATTTCATCATTTGCAGTCCTCCTCCCCCTCTCACTTCATCATTTGTAGTCCTCCTCCCCCTCTCACTTCATGATTTGCTGTCCCCCCTCCCCCACTCACTTCAACATTTGTAGTCCTCCCCCCCTCTCATTTCATCATTTGCTGTCCCCCCTCCCCCTCTCACTTTATCATTTGTTGTCCTCCTCCCCCTCTCACTTCATCATTTGCTGTCCCCCCTCCCCCTCTCACTTTATCATTTGCTGTCCCCCCTCCCCCTCTCACTTTATCATTTGCTGTCCCCCTCCACCTCTCACTTTATCATTTGAAGTCCCCCCTCTCCCTCTCACTTCATCATTTGCTGTCCCCCCTCCCCCTCTCACTTCATCATTTGCAGTCCCCCCTCCCCCACTCACTTTATCATTTGCAGTCCTCCTCCCCCTCTCATTTCATCATTTGCAGTCCTCCTCCCCCTCTCACTTTATCATTTGCAGCCCCCCTTGCCCTCTCACTTCATCATTTGTAGTCCCCCTTGCCCTCTCACTTCATCATTTGCAGTCCCCCCTCCCCCTCTCACTTCATCATTTGCTGTCCCCCCTCCCCCACTCACTTCATCATTTGCTGTCCCCCCTCCCCCTCTCACTTCATCATTTGTAGTCCTCCTCTCCCTCTCACTTCATCACTTGAAGTCCCCCCTCCCCCTCTCACTTCATCATTTGAAGTCCCCCTTCCGTCTCTGACGCGCCCCCTGGGCCGTGGGGTACTCGGCAGCCGGGCCTCTGGTTGCTGGGGGATATCACGGTAGCTGGCCCGGTCCGTGACCCAGGGCGGTCAGTGAAAAGGGGGATAGATATGGGGGATTTGGACAGTTCGTGACGCCACCTGTGGAATGAGGCTAAGAGGTACCGCCGCTGCGGAGCAGTCCTCTGGAGCTGGTGTTACTTCACAGGTAGAGCTAGCTCCAGGGCAGTGTGGGGTGTAATGGATGGTGGTGCAGGAGAGAGACGGCAGGACGGTCCCGGAGGAAAGACGGACACTCACACGGGGGTAAGCTTCAGTACCTTTACTGGTGATGCTGCAGGCACAGTCCAGGGTACTCCAGGTGAAGGGCGCACATTTGGACTCTCCCCAGTGAGCGGGTATAGGGCCTCCTGATCCGTTGCTTTCTTCTCTAAGCTTCTGACCTGCCTGGAGCTAGGCCTAGCTTGGTTACTGTCTCTCTTAGCACCTGCTGACCTGGTGGTAAGGCCTTCTCTTTGGAGATCACTCTCCCTGGACACTGGGACCTCCGTGACTCCTAGCCCTGGTACTGTAGCCAGCGTTTGGTGAACCTGGGACCTGTAGTCCTCCAGGGGTTCTGGTGGTTCCTACTGAGTATAAATGTCCCTGTAGGCGCGGACCCGGTGTCCGGTATATATATCGGGGTGAGCCTGGTATGCTCCTCTGCCCCCTTGCTACTTCTTCCTTCTCCTCTCGCCTTTGGCCCACTCAAGGCCCTCACTAGGCCTTCACACGTGCTGGAGGCCTTGGCTTGCCTAAGTACAGCAGCCAGCTCGCTGCCTCTTCACTGCTCTCTGAGCGTCAGCACGCTCTCTGCTCAACTCTGAGCTGTGTTCCTCTCTGTCTCTGAACACTGACTGAAACTAAACTCTACTGCCTAGCTCCACCCTCTATATCCCTAACGGGCTCCCTATGTTGGCCTGAGGTAGTAGGGTCGAGGTGTGTGAATGTGTGAGGGCCTCTTGTGGAGAAGTCCATCCATGCACCCTTCTGGGTTCTGTGGCACCAAAGCACAGCAGGGCGCCACATTCCCCCCTAGTAAAACTCAGTACTCCTGGACTGAAGCATTTTTTTCAAAACAGGTTAACAATTAACATTTCTTCCCTTTATGGGAGGCACTTTACTTAAACGTTACAGGTAACATTATAATACAATAATTACAATTATAAATAACAATAAAGTTACAGCAAGTTCCGTAACTTGGTGTCCATTTCACCGATGGAAGAACATGAGGGACCCGCCTGAAAACCCTCAATGTAGGCCCTGGGCGTGGCTACAGGGCATAGGTGATCCAGGTGCTGGACCACGTCTTCGGCCGCACCAAACGGGTTTTTGTTCTGTGGTCACTTAAAAGGTACTCCAGGGAATGCAGCTATATACATGACAATTTTTGGGCTGCTCACAGTCCTCAGCCACCGAGTCCTTGTACCCTTAGGCTGAGTTCACACGATGCGTTTTTAATGCGTTTCCGCTGCGTTTTTGCAGTTGCGTAAACGCATTAAAAACGAATGGTAGAAGGGCAGCAATGTTCCCCAATTGAAATCCGCATGTGCTGTGCCCATGATGCGGATTTTTCCGCAGCGTAAATGCTGCGCTCAAAAATCCACAGCATGTCAATTAATTTTGCGGAAACGCTGCTTTTTTGCCGCCATTGACTTGCATTAGACCGCATGGAATCTGCATCACTGTATATTTTGATGCGCATTCCGTGCGGTCTTATGTGCGGATGGTACCCGGGTGTGGAGGAGAGGACTCTCATCCAGACCCTGGTACCATTAAAAAAAAAAGAATAAAATAAAAAATATATATATATACTCACCTTCTGACGGCAGGCGCAGCGCTCCTGCTTGGTTCCCGTCACTTCGGGGTTGAATGAAGAAGGACCTTCGCTGAAGTCAGAGTCATGAGACGGGTCACGTGACGCTGACGTCGGCAGGTCCTAAAGTCTTCACTGCCGGCAGCCGGGACCGAGCGAAGCAGGACACCGGGGGCCATCAGAGGGTAAAGTATATATTTATTTTTTATTTTTTGACATTCACACACTATATAAATCCATGCCGGTTGCATGGATTTATATAGTGTGAAGTTGACAAGCACTTTCCAAGTGATGCTAAAATCGCTTGGGAAGCGCTTGTCAACCCGCATGCGGAAATGAAAGTGAAGAACGCTTCATTTCCGCATGTCCCTGGCAGGAAAAACGCATGTACAATCTGCATGCGTTTTTTCCTGCCAGGGAGATGCAGAAATGCTCAGGAAAAAATCCTGAGCATTTCTGCATCATGTGCACATACCCTTACGGGTAATTAAATGCAACAAGAAAAGTGTCTATGTCACCTAAATTGTCCATTGTAAGGCAAAAATACGTCAATACATACATGAAAATTACTCAAGAACAGTCATACCCCAAGGGGCAACTATTTATACTTTCAGAGTTTCTCTTCCTACTCTCTGTATCTGACAGGGGTCTGAACCTGAGTGCTACGTGTTGACCTAGGTAGTACTGGGATGCGTGTGGTACTGGTGTTTGTACTAGCTCTCATTCTGTCAGTTCTAGGTGTGGAGGGACTGCAGGGTTGCCTTAACCTCTCTACAGGACTGGCAAGTGTACCATTGGCTGGGCCTTCTTGCTCTGCTCCAACCGGGGATCCTTCTTCCGGGGATTCTTCCTGAGCAGGTTCTTCTGGGGCACCTACAGGTTCTACTTGCTGTGGAGGGTCTTCTGGCTGTTGGTAGAAGTGTAGCACAGGTATTATTACCGCTCCTCCTAGTTGGGGCCAATCTGCCGGGAAATCTCCTAATTCAGTATGTATTACTGCTTCTTTAGGCTCCTCCGGTACGATGAGAGGCACTTCTTCCTGGGATTTTAGCGGTCCTGGACACAACTTCAGATGGTCTCTAGATACCGTTGCAGTCGTTCTTCCTCCGTCCTTGGTAATTAAACAGGTCTTCCTGTTATCAAATCTTGAATTTAACACAGTGTAGGGTTCCCTCTCCCACTGGTCATCAAGTTTGTGGTTTCTTCTTTTTCTCTTTAGCACAACTTCTCCAGGTGAAAAGGGCTCTGCTGGTGCACTCTTGTTGTACTGTGCTTCCTGCTTGTCTCTTACCCTATTCAGACTGTCTTCGACACATGCTTGTACTCTCCTGTACTGTTCCTGTCGCGTTGTGTCCCAGTCTTCAGTTGACATATCTGCTTCGGGTTCTACTACACCAAGCTTCAGGTCCATGGGCAACTTTCCAGGTATTGCTCGCATGAGATATGCTGGAGTACAATTGCTGGAACTCACAGGTATGTGATTGTACAGATCTACCAGGTCAGGTAGCTTGTCTGGCCACTGGTTTCTTTCTTCTAGCGGTAAGGTCTTCAACAGGTCGATGACGATGTTATTCATCTTTTCACATAACCCATTGGTTTGGGGGTGGTACGGTGTAGTCCGGATCTTCTTACACCCGTACAGATGGCAAAACTCCTTGAACAATTCGGCTTCGAAGGCAGTGCCTTGATCTGTCAGCACCTGCTCCGGGTATCCATGGGGCCTGCAGAAGTACGCCTGAAACGTCTTCGCCACAGTTTCTGCCGTCAGATCCTTGACGGGGGCGACCACCAGGAACCGGGACTAGTGGTCAGGGCATAGGAATATCCTGAACTGCTGAGTGACAGCTTGACATGATCCAGGGCCACAATCTCCAAGGGTCGAGTTGTCTTGATGGGTTGCAGGGGTGCCTGGCTGCTGTAGTCTTTTCTTCTGAGGCTACAGGGTCCACAATCCCGGCACCATCTCTCAATGGAACTGCGCATTCCAACCCAATAAAACCGACCTTTCAGCACGGTTTCTAGCTTCTTCCAGCCAAAGTGCCCTGCCTGATCATGGTAGACCTCCAACACCATCTGGATGTCCGTCCTGAGCGCTACAATCTGTCATACCATCTCATGAGTCCTGGGGTTAATGTACCTTCGGCACAGCTTCTCTCTATAGATGAACAGCCGGCTTCTCTCATTCCACAGCTGCTTGGCTTGTGGAGACGCGTCCTTCTCCAGGGAGGAACCTCCCTGGGTTATCAGTTCTTTAATATGGCTGACAACCGGGTCGCTGTCCTGGGTCTCCTTCCAGCTGTGGTGAGGTAAAGGGTTTAACGTCTTACCGCGAGGCCTCCTGGAGGCTCGTTGCTCGTGGACCATTCCATTACGGTGGAAAGCAGGTAGCTCAATCTCCTCCAGGTCATCCACTTCTTCTTCAGTGTAAGACTGGTGAGGCATCCTGGACAGGGCATCAGCGTTGGCATTCTTGCGGCCTGCCCTGTACTTAATGGTGAACTGGTAGTTTGACAGCCGAGCCCTCCATAGTTGTTCCATGGCTCCTAACTTGGCTGTTTCCAGATGAGTCAAGGGGTTATTATCAGTGTAGGCAGTGAACTTACTGGAGGCCAGGTAGTGCTTGAACCGCTCGGTGATGGCCCAGACCAGGGCCAGGAACTCCAACTTGAAGCTGCTATAGTTCTCTGGGTTCCTCTCGGTCGAGCGGAGCTTCCTGCTTGCATAGGCGATCACCTTCTCTCGGCCATTCTGCTTCTGACTTAACACAGCTCCTAATCCCTCGTTGCTGGCATCAGTGTACAGCAGGAACGGTTGGCTGTAGTCAGGGTAGGCTAGGATCTCTTCGCCGGTCAGGATCTCCTTCATCACCTCAAAGGATTCAGCTTGCTCCTTACCCCACTGAAACGGGGGGTTTCTGCCTCTCCCGGACTGTCCTACCAGGAGATCTTGCAAAGGCGCCGCTTTCTTGGTATAGTCCTTCACAAACCTCCAGTAATACCCGACTAGTCCCAGGAACTGGCGGTGACTTTCTCCGGGTCCGGTGCTACTCCTTCTGGACTGACAATGTGCCCCAGGTACTGTACCTTTCTCTTGAGCAGGTGGCACTTGGAGGGCTTCAGCTTCATCCCATACCGGGACAGCGACTCAAATACCTCTGCCAGGTGCTTCAAATGGTCCTCGTACGTTTTGGAGTACACTATCACGTCATCTAGGTATAGCAGTACAGTCTTGAAGTTGCGGTGTCCCAGGCAGCACTCCATCAACCTCTGGAACGTTCCGGGGGCGTTGCAGAGTCCAAACGGCATACTGTTGAACTCGCAGAGTCCCATCGGGGTAGTAAAGGCCGTCTTCTCCCGATCCTCCTCAGCAACAGCTACTTGCCAGTATCCACTAGTGAGGTCAAGGGTGGAGAAGTAATTTGCAGACTTTAATGCAGCCAGGGATTCCTCTATACGAGGCAAAGGGTATGCATCTTTATGTGTTATGCGATTTACCTGTCTGTAATCTACACACATTCCCATGCTTCCATCCTTTTTCCTGACTAGCACCAGGGGAGCTGCACAGGGGCTACAGCTATCTCTTATTACCCCTGCCGTCCTCATGTTGTGCAACATCTCCTTCGCCTTCTGGTAGTGTGCTGGTGGTATGGGCCTGTAACGTTCTTTGATGGGTGGATGGTCACCTGTGGGTATATGGTGTTGTACCCCTTTAATCCTCCCAAAGTCAAGTGGGTGTTTACTGAATACCTGCTCGTATTCCCGAACCACCCGGTGTACACCCTGTTTCTGATGGGCAGGAGTGGTGACTGTCCCAACATGGAGCTGTTGACACCAATCCGCCACCTGGGTTCCTGGGTCATTATCCTCCACTTCGTATGGTGAGGTGAAGGACTCTGTCGTGTGTATGGAGTTGTTATCTACTGTGTACAGTTTGGCAACAGTGGCGTAGCGTGGTAATCTAACCTCGTCCTCCCCATAGTTTAGGAGGCGTACGGGCATAGGCGGATTATAGTGAGGGCAATCTGGGCTACTGCCCGGGGCCCCGGACCTCCAGGGGGCCCGGGGCTCCGGGGTGTCTATGGCCACATTGCCCTCATTATATGTGCGGCGCCGCGGCACATACCAGCAGACAGGAATGTAATGTATGTCCACAGTGACTGCACCAGCAGAATAGTGAGTGCAGCTCTGGAGTATAATACAGGATGTAACTCAGGATCAGTAATGTAATGTATGTACACAGTGACTGCACCAGCAGAATAGTGAGCGCAGCTCTGGAGTATAATACAGGAGGTAACTCAGGATCAGTAATGTAATGTATGTACACAGTGACTGCACCAGCAGAATAGAGAGTGCAGCTCTAGAGTATAATACAGGATGTAACTCAGGATCAGTAATGTAATGTATGTACACAGTGACTGCACCAGCAGAATAGTGAGTGCAGCTCTGGACTATAATACAGGAGGTAACTCAGGATCAGTAATGTAATGTATGTACACAGTGACTGCACCAGCAGAATAGTGAGTGCAGCTCTGGGGTGTAATACAGGAGGTAACTCAGGATCAGTAATGTAATGTATGTACACAGTGACTGCACCAGCAGAATAGTGAGTGCAGCTCCGGAGTATAGTACAGGATGTAACTCAGGATCAGTAATCTAATGTATGTACACAGTGACTGCACCAGCAGAATAGTGAGTGCAGCTCTGGAGTCTAATACAGGAGGTAACTCAGGATCAGTAAAGTAATGTATGTACACAGTGACTGCACCAGCAGAATAGTGAGCGCATCTCTGGAATATAATACAGGATGTAACTCAGGATCAGTAATGTAATGTATGTACACAGTGACTGCACCAGCAGAATAGTGAGTGCAGCTCTGGAGTATAATACAGACGGTGACTTAGGATCAGTAATGTAATGTATGTACACAGTGACTGCACCAGCAGAATAGTGAGTACAGCTCTGGGGTATAATACAGGAGGTAACTCAGGATCAGTAATGTAATGTATGTACACAGTGACTGCACCAGCAGAATAGTGAGTGCAGCTCTGGAGTATAATACAGGAGGTAACTCAGGTTCAGTAATGTAATGTATGTACACAGTGACTCCACCATCAGAATAGTGAGTGCAGCTCTGAAGTATAATACAGAATGTAACTCAGGATCAGTAATGTAATGTATGTACACAGTTACTGCTCCAGCAGAATAGTGAGTACAGCTCTGGAGTATAATACAGGCGGTAACTCAGGATCAGTAATGTAATGTATGTTCCCAGTGACTGCTCCAGCAGAATAGTGAGTGCAGCTCTGGAGTATAATACAGGATGTAACTCAGGATCAGTAATGTATGTACACAGTGACTGCACCAGCAGAATAGTGAGTGCAGCTCTGGAGTATAATACAGGAGGTAACTCAGGATCAGTAATGTAATGTATGTACACAGTGACTGCACCAGCAGAATAGTGAGTGCAGCTCTGGAGGATAATACAGAATGTAACTCAGGATCAGTAATGTCATGTATGTACACAGTGACTGCACCAGCAGAATAGTGAGCTCAGCTCTGGAGTATAATACAGGATGTAACTCAGGATCAGTAATGTAATATATGTACACAGTGACTGCACCAGCAAAATAATGAGTACAGCTCTGGAGTATAATACAGGATGTAACTCAGGATCAGTAATGTAATGTATGTACACAGTGACTGCACCAGCAGAATAGTGAGTGCAGCTCTGGAGTATAATACAGGATATAACTCAGCATCAGTAATGTAATGCATGTACACAGTGACTGCACCAGCAGAATAGTGAGTGCAGCTCTGGAGTATAATACAGGATATAACTCAGGATCAGTAATGTAATGTATGTACACAGTGACTGCTCCAGCAGAATAGTGAGTGCAGCTCTGGGGTATAATACAGGATGTAACTCAGGATCAGTAATGTCATGCATGTACACAGTGACTGCACCAGCAGAATAGTGAGTGCAGCTCTGGAGTATAATACAGGATGTAACTCAGGATCAGTAATGTAATGTATGTACACAGTGACTGCACCAGCAGAACAGTGAGTGCAGCTCCGGAGTATAATACAGGAGGTAACTCAGGATCAGTAATGTAATGTATGTACACAGTGACTGCACCAGCAGAATAGTGAGTTCAGCTCTGGAGTATAATACAGGATGTAACTCAGGATCAGTACATAGTTACATAGTTTATAAGGCCGAAAAAAGACAAGCGTCCATCCAGTTCAGCCTATTTCTTGTGCACTGCAGCTATTCCGCAGCGTTGATCCAGGGGAAGGCAAAAAAACCCATGCGGTATAGGCCAATTTACATCATTGAGGAAAAATTCACTTCCCGACTCCAATCTGGCAGTCAGATTAAATCCCTGGATTAATTAACTATCACTAAGCATAAGATGTAATTTTATTGTTCTCCAGAAAGGCGTCCAGGCCTCTCTTGAACTCATTAAGTGAGTTGGACATCACCACTTTCTCTCCCAGAGAGTTCCAGAGTCTCACGGCTCTGACCGTAAAGAATCCCCTTCTATGCTGGTGCAGGAACCTCCTTTCCTCCAGACGCATAGTGTGCCCCCTCGTCTTTGTCACCATCCTTGGTATAAACAGGTCATGGGAGAGATCTCTGTACTGCCCCCTGATGTATTTATACATGTTTATGAGGTCTCCCCTAAGCCTTCTCTTTTCCAACGTAAATAGGCCTAATTTTGACAACCTCTCTGGGTATTCTAGTCCCTCCATTCCCTTTATTACCTTAGTCGCCCTCCTTTGTACCCTCTCTAGCTCCAATATGTCTTTCCTGAGCACCGGAGCCCAGAACTGTGCACAATATTCTAAGTGCGGCCTTACCAGCGCTTTATACAGAGGAAGAACAATGTTCTCATCATATGCCCCTATTCCTCTTCTGATGCATGCCTTCTATTTGCCTTCGCAGCTGCTGCCTGACACTGGGCACTCCAATTTAATTTGCTGTTAACCAAGACGCCCAGGTCCTTCTCCATGTCAGATTTCCCCAACAGTTTCCCATTTAATATGTATGGGTGACTGCTGTTTTTCTTTCCCATGTGCATGACCTTACATTTATTGCCATTGAACCCCATTTGCCATTTTTTGGCCCAGCTCCCCAATTTATCTAAATCCTCCTGTAGCTGTGCCCTATCCTCATCTGTATTAACTACTTTACAAAGTTTAGTATCATCTGCAAATATTGCTATTTTACTATGCAACCCTTCCACTAGATCTTTAATAAATATATTAAATAATATAGGGCCCAAGACAGACCCTTGAGGCACCCCGCTAGTAACCCTGACACCCCCTGAGCTTACTCCATTGATAACCACCCTCTGCTTTGTATCACTCAGCCAGCTATTTACCCACTTGCACACATTATCCCCCAGACCAAGCATTCTCATTTTATATACCAACCTTTTGTGTGGCACGGTATCAAACGCTTTGGAGAAGTCAAGGTCTACAACATCCACTGACTCTCCCCGGTCCAGCTGTGAGCTCACCTCCTCGTAGAAGGCCATCAGGTTTGTTTGGCAGGAGCGAACCCTCATGAATCCATGTTGATATGGAGTTAGACAGTTATTATCATTAAGATATTCTACAATAGCATCTCTAAGAAATCCTTCAAACAATTTACCCACAACAGACGTTAAGCTGACTGGTCTATAGTTCCCAGGGTCACTTTTAGACCCCTTTTTGAATATTGGTACCACATTTGCTTGGCGCCAGTCTAGTGGGACAGTCCCTGTCCATAAAGAGTGCTTGAATATAAGATACAGCGGTCTGTCTATCACATTACTTAATTTTTTTAGTACCCGGGGGTGTATGCCATCTGGGCCTGGTGACTTGTCTATTTTGATATTATTTAGGCGTTTCTGAACTTCCTCCTGGGTTAGGTGGATGATATTTAGCGGAGGGTTTACTTTATCACTCTGCATTTCCTCCGATAAATTGTTTTCTTTTGTGAACTATAAAAAACTATAAACTATAAACTATTGGGTTAAGAGGAAGACCGTTAGAGGCATACACAGAGAGGTTCAGGGCTGGCGGGTGGAGTTCATCTATGGACCTGTATCTTTTGTGAAAACAGTGGAGAAGAAGCTATTGAGTAGGTTTGCTTTACCCTCATCACCCTCTAGGATTTTACCCAGGTTATTTTTCAATGGGCCAACTCCATCAGTTTTAATCCTTTTACTGTTTATATAGTTAAAGAACAGTTTGGGATTCGTTTTACTTTCCTTGGCAATTAGTCTCTCTGTCTCCTCTTTTGCTATTCTTATTTGTTTTTTACAGATTTTGTTTTTTCCCTATAAGATATTAGCGCTTCCTCGCTGCCTTCTTGTTTAAGTTTACCGAAAGCGCTTTTTTTGTTTTTCATTGCCCTCTTGACTTCCTTATTTAGCCACATTGGCTTCCTCCTATTCCTAGCCCTTTTATTCCCATAAGGTATGTACCTTCTACAGTGACTATGTAGGACTGTTTTGAAAATTTCCCATTTTCTATCCGTGCTCCTATTACTGAAGATACTATCCCAGTCTATAAGGTGAAGGGCATCTCTTAGCTGATGAAACTTTGCCCTCCTGAAGTCCCCCATAATAATCACCTCGTTATTTTTTGCTACTTCGTCTATTTGTCTCATTAATAGACTTTCCGTGGCTTCTGCTATATTTGGTGGTTTATAACAGACTCCTATGATAATTTTATTATTGTTTTTTGCACCATGTATCTCCACCCATAAGGACTCAACCTCTTCATTTCCCTCCCATACATCCTCCCGTATTGTAGGCTTTAGACACGTCTTTACATATAGACAGACTCCACCCCCTTTCCGATTTCTTCCATCCCTTCTAAACAGACTGTAACCCTGTAAGTTAACTGCCCAGTCATAGCTTTCATCTAACAATGTCTCGGTTATTCCCACTATGTCATAGTTACCTGTAGATATTTCTGCTTCCAGTTCATCCATCTTGTTTGTCAGGCTCCTGGCATTTGCTAGCACGCAGTTTACACGATTTTGTTTTGTTCCAATCTTCTCCCTGTGGATTGTATTAGAAATTTTCTTACCTCCCTTCCAAGTATCTTGTCTTGGACCTTCTTTGTAGACAGTGGAGCTGGAGTCAGCATGGTTGATGCTGAGTTTGGGAGAACTCGTGTTCTTGCTTGCTGTACTTTATCTAAGCCCATTCCTATTTATGCCATCGACTCAGAAAGCTCTGACTCAGATTGTACATAATATAAGACTGATGGTGGGGTCTTTTCATTATGAGGTAATTCCTTGTTATGTTCTGGAGGGCCTACCCACTCCTGTTGCACTGGGACTACCCTGGTTGGTGAAACATAATCCAATAGTGGATTGGCAATCCAGGGAAATTGTGAAATTGGAGAGATTACTGTCATGAAAACTGTTTAAGGCTGTGTGCCCACGATGCGTTTTTTAAGCGTTTCCGCAGCGGCAAAAACGCTGCAGAAATGCTTAAAAAATGCATGGTAGAAGGCCTGCCATGTTCCCCAATGATAATCCATATGTGCTGTGCACATGCTGCGGAAACTTCCGCTGCGGATTATCATTGCGGAAAAAAACGCAGCACTACCAATTATTTTGCAGAAGTGCTGCGTTTTCGCCGCCATTGACTTGCATTAGACCGCATAGATTACGCATCACTGCATAAGTAGATGTGCATTCCATGCGTTCTAATGTGCAGATGGTACCCAGGTCTAGAGAAGAGGAGACTCTCCTCCAGACCCGGGTACCATAGAAAACTGTAAAAAAAAGAATAAAATAAAAAATAAATATATACTTACCTTCTGTCGGCCCGCGGTGCGCTCCTCCTTGCTTGGCAGCAGTTCGCGATGGAATGAAGGACCTGCGCTGACGTCAGAGTCATGTGACGGGTCACACGACGCTGACGTCGGCAGGTCCTTCACTCTACCGCTGCCGGCAGCCGGGACGGAGGAAATCAAGACTCCGGGGGCCATCGGAGGGTAAGTATATATTTATTTTTTTATTTTTTGACATTCTCTCGGGTCACAGTAAATAAATCCATGCAGTTTGCATGGATTTATATAGTGTGACCAGGTTGACAAGCACTTTCCAAGTGATGCTAAAATCGCTTGTCAACCCGCATGTGGAACTGCAAGTGAAGAACGCTTCACTTCCGCATGTCCCTGGCAGGAAAACGCATGCAGAATCCGCATGTACAATCCGCATGTACAATCCGCATGAACAATCCGCATGCGTTTTTTTCTGCCAGGGAGATGCAGAAACGCTCAGTCAAAAATCCGGAGCATTTCTGCATCGTGGGCACATAGCCTAAACATTTCCATTTCTGCTGCCTCTATGGAGACCTTATCTGAGCTTTTGTCTGGTTTTGAGGATGTATTTTCTGAGAAGGGGTGTCAGGATTTGCCTTCTCATCATGCATATGACTGTCCTATTAACCTGACCCCCGAAGGTAAACTACCAAAATCCAGACTGTATAATCTTTCTGGCCCTGAGAGACAAGCCATGAAGGATTTCATTGCTGAGAGTCTGGAGAAGGGACATATCAGACCCTCATCTTCGCCAATGACGGCAGGGTTCTTTTCGTGAAGAAGAAAGATGGCGGTCTCTGTCCCTGTTTACATTTCTAGGAATTTAATCAAATTACCATCCTAGATCCATACCCTCTTCCTCTGTTTCCAGATTTGTTCAGCCAGGTTGTGAGTGCCAAGGTGTTCTCCAAGTTGGATTTAACAGGAGCCTACAATCTGGTTAGAATCAGAGAAGGGGATTAATGGAAAACCGCATTCAATACTCCTGAGGGGCATTTCGAGAGTCTGGTTATGCCTTCGGGTCTGACCAATGCACCCGTGATGTTCCTGCATTTCATAAATTATATTTTCCATCATTTAGTTAGGCAGGTTTGTGGTGGTCTATCTGAATGATATTTTGGTTTACTCACCTGATTTTGAGACACATCAGGGACATGTTAAACAGGTGCTTCAGATATTAAGATACCAAACTATATGCCAAACTAGAGAAATGTGTTTTCGCATTTCAGGAGGTGCAGTTTTTGGGGTACCTGTTGTCATCTTCGGGTTTTCGGATGTATCCAGAGAAGATCCGTGCAGTTCTTGATTGGGACTGTCCCGAGAACCTGAAGGCATTGCAGGCAAAGCTTTCTGGGCTTTACTAATTTTTACCGGAATTGTGTCCAAAATTATTCGGTAATTGTGAAACCCCTCACTGACATGACAAGGAAGGGTTTGTTTTTTATCTCTTCCCATATAATATGTTTCTATATCTTCTTCATCCTCATCACTGTCACCATCTTGCTCTGTTTTAGAATCAATTTCACATACTTCCACCTCAACCTTACTTATTTCTATGAAATATCCACAAACTTTGATCTATCCATTCATAAAACAAGCTAAATTAACAATTGTGATGACTAAAAACATAAAATACCAACATTATATAGTGTGACATGTTTGGGAACAATGTGCCAGCACAGTTATATCTGCTCTCCTGACCAGGGGAGTACATAGGAATCATGGGGCCCCATAGCAGAAGTTCTAATTTGGCCCCCCTCCCCACCCAAAACAAATGTAAATAGTTGTCAGGGTCACAGAAGATCATATCTCACAACCTTCCTTCTTTTACATAGTAATTTTCCTCCTGCTGAAGTCCTAGATTCCATTTTCATTGCCCCATAAAATATGATGACAACAAAAGTGTCCCCCAAACACAGTATGATACCCCCATGGTGAATTCCTCCACATGTGCAGTATAATGACCCTACTGTACCCCACCTCAACTCCCAGGGCAAAGTATGGTGACCCCAACACAGTATGCTCCTCCAACTGTGACCCCCACACAGCCCTGCATACAGTATAATGGGCCTACATATAGTATAATGGCCCCACACCTCTCCACACTCCACACAGTATAATGCACTCGCCATGGTCCTCCACACAGTATAAGTCACTCGCCATGGTCCTCCAGACAGTATAAGACACTCGCCATGGTCCTCCAGACAGTATAGGACACTTGACATGGTCCTCCACACAGTATAATGCACTCGCCATGGTCCTCCACACAGTATAAGACACCCGCCATGGTCCTCCTCACAGTATAAGACACTCACCATGGTCCTCAACACAGTATAATGCACTCCCTATTGTCCTCCATGCAGTATAATGCACTCCCTATGGTCCTCCATGCAATATAATGAACTCCCTATGGTCCTCCATGCAGTATAATGAACTCCCTATGGTCCTGCACACAGTATAATGAACTCCCTATGGTCCTCCACACAGTATAATGCACCCCCCATGGTCCTCCACACAGTATAATGCACTCGCCATGGTCCTCCACACAGCATAATGCACTCGCCATGGTCCTCCATGCAGTATAATGCACTCGCCATGGTCCTCCAAGCAGTATAATGCACTCCCCATGGTCCTGCACGCAGTTTAATACACTCCCCATGGTCCTCCATGCAGTATAATGAACTCCCTATGGTCCTCCATGCAGTATAATGCACTCCCCATGATCCTCCATGCTGTATAATGCACTCCCCATGGTCCTGCACACAGTACAATGCTGCCCCCCATGGTCCTCCACACAGTATAATGCATCCCCCCATGGTCCTCCACACAGTATAATGCACTCGCCATGGTCCTCCATGTAGTATAATGCACTCGCCATGGTCCTCCACGTAGTATAATGCACTCACCATGGTCCTCCACACAGTATAATGCACCCCATGCTCCAGTATATAGTATAATGCAGCCCCCCATAGGGTAAAATGCAGCCCCAGTCCTCCAGTATTATCCGTCTACACTGATTTAAAAATAAATAAATACATACTCACTGCTCCTCGTTTCCTGCTGCTTCAGTCTCTGCAGCGCGTCTCTCTCATCACCTCGGCAGCTGCCAACTCCACTGTCTGACACAGCGTGGCCTGTCATCACGCCACTGAGTCAGACGCAGAGGAGGAATGATGGCAGAGGGAGTGTCACATGACCCTCCCTCCTCCATCATTGCTTTCAACCAGGGCCAGCTCCTGGTTTTCGTGGACCTTGGGAGAAAGAGTCTCAGTGGCCACTTTAACACATATCCAACGATTCATGATGCACAGATACAGTGGAGAAATATAGGTATACAACACAGGGCCCAGCCTGCCCCCTCATCCTTCACATATGTAAACATGTGTAGCGCCCCAAGGGTTCGGCCTCTACAGGGGTATTGCACCTCAGCCAGAGGTGTGATATAGAATGGAGTATGGACCAGGGCTCAGGTAGCTGCATACATCACACACACCCCATTTCCGGGGGACAGCTCTACAGTGCTCCCATTTATATAGTAATGCAGGCACATCTGACCATGTCCCTGGCTGGAGGGGGGAGGAAAACCCAGTGATGTAGGAGCAGAAGGGGACGGTTTCTGGAGCATAGGAAGGAGCTCATTGGGTGCTGGTCACCTGGGCTCACACTCAGAGGAGGAGGTATAAAAGGTGGGCACCATCTTAGTTCAGTGTTCAGTACAGTGGAGAGGTGACAGGGAGCGGAGGCTCTGTAGGAGCTCTGCTCAGAAGGCAGGCCTAGGGTGAAGGCCGGAGCCTGTGAGGAGAAGGAGAAGTGGGCCTGGAGAAGAGGCTGAGGGAAGGAGGAGAAGAAGGAACAGGAAAGAAGGAGAAAAGACAGAGGAGTAGAAAGGCTCAGAAGGAAGAAGGGACCCTAAGAACCCACGAGATCACGGGTGAAGGGTCAGGCAGAATAAGGGTACCGGATCCCAAATTGGTGGAGGTAAATTATCCCTCAGCCAAGAACCGGAGGTCGTGATCATTTATTGGTGCGACCCCCCGCCAAACCTGCTAGGAAGGCACCATATAGGATAGCGGGAAACGGGGCCCACGTTTGCCTGCATAGATCCGCGGCAGCTGGACAGAAGTTTGGTCACTGGTGGGGCACGAGCCAGAGAGAGGACAGAAGGGAGTCCTGTGCCATACTCCTGAATTGCCTGGGGGTTGACCGAGCCCCTCACCTGGTGGACGCAGCACGGCTTGGGCAGTCATTGCTGACAGAAGTGACTTGGAGTATACGAACTGTGAGTAAAAGACCCTGGACTGCAACACGTTGTCGTTGTGTTTCTTACCGCGCCAGCACTAACTGTACTGGGACGCCCAGCACTACAACCCCCTTAATCTACGCTCTCTGCCCTGAGGCTACACTCCTCCCGTGGGGAGTTGTACTATTCCCTGCTGCACCCACAACACCAGCCTCAGCGGTCTGCTCTGCAGTGGCGGTTCACTCTGACCGCAATCCACGGGTGGTGTAGTCGGACATTGCAAAACGTATAGAAGACTGCCACTGGTCTGACTACCCTGAGCCACGGGATCTGGTTGCCACTACTACTCCCAGCATTGCCCTGAAGCCCGGTTCCGAGTGCCCTACGGCCCAGGGGGCGAGTCAGCTTTGGCGTAGTGGGCAGGATTGTGACCAACCCGCCACAAATGGGTATTGCGTGCCTGAAAAGACTGTTTGCGTACCTTGAGAAGGAAGTTTCCTGCCATCCAGAGCTGTTTCCCGCCATCTTCAGTCGTCTCCTGCCATCTTCAGCCGTTTTCCCGCCATCGGACGCCATCTTCAGGACGCTGCGAAAGAAGAAGAGGGGCGTGAGCACAGAAAACGCGTGAAGTCCGAAGCCCCGCCCCACGCGCTGACGCCGCACAAGGTCCTGGAAGGAGCCCAGCGAGCGCTGACGTCAGCAGTGCGCGACGCCAGGTCCTCAACGCAGACCATCGCCAGCGGAGCCGCAGCCTACAGAAGAGGATCGCCGGAAGGTAGGCCACGGTTAACCAGGGGGAGGAAGACAACAAGAATGGTGGACAAGATGGCGGACCGGCAGCAGACTAAGCTGCCCAGCATCGGCAGTGCCCCAGCCGTCGCGGGCCACGACCAGCGCCAGGAGAAGACGCATGACACAGGAGCGGTCGCGGGAGCAGGTAAGAGGAGTCTCCCTGTCCCGGACGCTGCCAGCGTCAGCCTGTTCCCGGGCCCCCTGGTGGAGCCGCCGATCCCGGGCGTCATCAACAGCGGCCCTCTCCAGGCCCGGTCGCAAGGCCTGATCTCCCCAGGTGCCTCGCAACCGTGTGCGCCCCCGGTCCCGAAGCCACCGCCCCTTGGGACTGACCTGTACAGCCAGCTCGCCGGACCCGAGTACCAAGAGGACCCGGACGGGTCTGAAGATCGTCACCATGAGGAACAAGGCACGGCTGGAGGGTATCGCTACCAGTGAACAGTAGCATACCATTGTGTATTGTTACCCGACAGAGTACGTGGGACTGTTTCAGATTTGAGTGTGGTCCCCGTTGGGACTGTTATGGGACTGTTAATTGTGCAAAGTTATCCCCTCTTCCTTACCTGGCTGAGGACTGAGAGCAGCCATCCCTCTTCCCTACCTGGCTGAGGACTGAAAGCAGCCATCCCCTTTCCAAACTGGCTGAGGACTGAGAACGGCCGCCCCTGTAAATAGTTGCGCTTCCTAAAGCGCCCCCTACTGGTTTTATAAAAAGACTGCAACGTCTACTTCGGGACAGAGAGTCCCTCATGTTTAAAAGTTTGCTGAAGTTTTGCACTTATTGAAAAAAATGGACACCTGGTCGCAAGTTGCACAGTGGCCAGTGAAGAAGAGAACCTGCTAAGAAAATGTTTTACCTGAAAAAGTTTGATATACTGAATAGTTTTATATGCTGCTGGAAAATGTTATATGACAAAAGAGTTCCAGTGATATTAAAAGTGCAGTATAATGTCTAGTAAAGAGAAAGTGTTTCCAATAAAGGGAATTGATTAATGTCGGTCATTTTCTAATGTAAAAAGTTTTGAAAAAGTTTTGCATGTCTTGTTAAATCAAATGTCTTTACTCTTTTCCAGCCCGAGGACGTGCTGTGGTTTACCGGGGGGGGGATGTAGCGCCCCAAGGGTTCGGCCGCTACAGGGGTATTGCACCTCAGCCAGAGGTGTGATATTCCACTCCCGGGTAAGAATGGAGTATGGACCAGGGCTCAGGTAGCTGCATGCATCACACACACCCCATTTCCGGGGACAGCTCTACAGTGCTCCCATTTATATAGTTATGCAGGCACATCTGACCATGTCCCTGGCTGGAGGGGGGAGGAAAACCCAGTGATGTAGGAGCAGAAGGGGACGGTTTCTGGAGCATAGGAAGGAGCTCATTGGGTGCTGGTCACCTGGGCTCACACTCAGAGGAGGAGGTATAAAAGGTGGGCACCATCTTAGTTCAGTGTTCAGTACAGTGGAGAGGTGACAGGGAGCGGAGGCTCTGTAGGAGCTCTGCTCAGATGGCAGGCCTAGGGTGAAGGCCGGAGCCTGTGAGGAGAAGGAGAAGTGGGCCTGGAGAAGAGGCTGAGGGAAGGAGGAGAAGAAGGAACAGGAAAGAAGGAGAAAAGACAGAGGAGTAGAAAGGCTCAGAAGGAAGAAGGGACCCTAAGAACCCACGAGATCACGGGTGAAGGGTCAGGCAGAATAAGGGTACCGGATCCCAAATTGGTGGAGGTAAATTATCCCTCAGCCAAGAACTGGAGGTCGTGATCATTTATTGGTGCGACCCTCCGCCAAACCTGCTAGGAAGGCACCATATAGGATAGCGGGAAACGGGGCCCACGTTTGCCTGCATAGATCCGCGGCAGCTGGACAGAAGTTTGGTCACTGGTGGGGCACGAGCCAGAGAGAGGACAGAAGGGAGTCCTGTGCCATACTCCTGAATTGCCTGGGGGTTGACCGAGCCCCTCACCTGGTGGAGGCTACACTCCTCCCGTGGGGAGTTGTACTATTCCCTGCTGCACCCACAACACCAGCCTCAGCGATCTGCTCTGCAGCGGCGGTTCACTCTGACCGCAATCCACTGGTGGCGTAGTCGGACATTGCAAAACGTATAGAAGACTGCCACTGGTCTGACCACCCTGAGCCACGAGATCGGGTTGCCACTACTACTCCCAGCATTGCCCTGAAGCCCGGTTCCGAGTGCCCTACGGCCCAGGGGGCGAGTCACATGCATACACACACACAGTACGCAGACATACACGCATACAGTAAGCAGACATACATGCACATGGTACACAGATATGCACACATACAACACGCAGACACGCACATACACTGTTAAAAATACTTAGTTACGTATATTTTTATAGAGGACTTCTTATCAGATGTGATTGATTAAAGAATATATATCACAATATTCTTATTAAAAACTGTATTGATTTATTCTTGGATTGTCCATTAAAAAGAATAATTGCAGTAGTTACATAAAATAGGTGAAATAGTTACAAAGTGATTGTCCATTTGTCCATAGATTCACCCATCGTTTCCTGGGAACCTGGATGATAGGTTCCGTCTGTCTGTGTCCCGCACGTGTGTCAGGGCCTATATGTCATCTCCTTCCTTCACACGTACAGTACAGACCAAAAATTTGGACACACCTCATTTAAAGATTTTTATGTATTTTCATGACTATGAAAATTGTACATTCACACTCAAGGCATCAAAACTATGAATTAACACATGTGGAATTATATACTTAACAAAAAAGTGTGAAACAACTGAAAATATGTCTTATATTCTAGGTTCTTCACAGTAGCCACCTTTTGCTTTGATGACTGCTTTGCACACTCTTGGCATTCTCTTGATGAGCTTCAAGAGGTAGTCACCATAAATGGTTTTCATTTCACAGGTGAGCCCTGTCAGGTTTAATAAGTGGGATTTTTTGCCTTATAAATGGGGTTGGGACCATCAGTTGTGTTGTGCAGAAGTCTGGTGGATACACAGCTGATAGTCCTACTGAATAGACTGTTAGAATTTGTATTATGGCAAGAAAAAAGCAGCTAAGTAAAGAAAGACGAGTGGTCATCATTACTTTAAGCAATGAAGGTCAGTCAGTGCGAAAAATTGGGAAAACTTTGAAAGTGTCCCCAAGTGCAGTTGCAAAAACCATCCAGCACTACAAAGAAACTGGCTCACATGAGGACCGCCCAAGGAAAGGAAGACCAAGAGTCACCTCTGCTTCTAAGGATAAGCAGCTCAGATTAGAGACCAGGTCAATGCCACACAGAGTTCTAGCAGCAGACACATCTCTTCAACAACTGTTAAGAGGAGACTTTGTGCAGCAGGCCTTCATTGTAAAATAGCTGCTAGAAAACCACTGCTAAGGACAGGCAACAAGCAGAAGAGACAAGTTTGGGCTAAAGAACACAAGGAATGGACTTTAGACCAGTGGAAATCTGTGCTTTGGTCTGATGAGTCCAAATTTGAGATCTTTGGTTCCAACCACAGTGTCTTTGTGCGACGCAGAAAAGGTGAACGGATGGACTCTACATGCCTGGTTTCCACCGTGAAGCATGGAGGAAGAGGTGTAATGTTGTGGGGGTGCTTTGCTGGTGACTGTAACATACCTGGCGGCGTCTTTGCATAGTGGTCCATCTCCCACTGTGCAAGAGCGCGCACTTGATCTCCAATCCAGAATGTCTCTCTGGCTTCCCTTCATGCTGTCTGTTTGCTTCTCTTTCTGCTGCTTAAGGGCGGCGCCCAATCACTTCCTGCTTTTTGTACCTGCTGCAGGCACACCCCTTGTGCGTCCTCAGCCTATTGCTGTCTGTCTCCTGGTATTTAACCCAGCTGCTCCAATTAACCCATGCCTGAGCATTGTGTTTCATTCAGTGTGGTCTTTCACTCTGAATGTGCCAGGTCCCCTTCTGTGTTCTCTTGTCTGCCTATCCTGGAGGCTGTATTTCCAGGCCTGTCTGAACACGCTCCTAGCTTGTTCTTCCCGCCTTCTAGGGGCTATATTCCTAGACCCGCTCCTGTACCTAGTCTGTCCTGTCTGAACACGCTCCTGGCTTGTTCCTCCCGCCTTCTAGGGGCTGCATTCCTAGACCCGCTCCTGTATCTTGCTACTGTGTCTGTTCTTGTCTGTATACTCTTCTAGCCTGTTTTCCCGTGTTTCTCTATGTCCTTGCCTTTCCTTTTTCTGCAGAGTCTGAACTCGTACCTAACTCCTGCTCGTTGTCACTGTACTCCCGTTTGTGAGTTTGTGGTCCACTCGCTACTTCACTGCAAGTACCCTGTGGGTATCTGGTTCTGCCTTTCCCTTCCTGTCTGTTCCGTGTGAACAGAGCCCTGTCTCCCCTGCTCTGCCTTGCTCACCGCTCCGGCGGTTCTAGCCTGCTCTGCCTTTGCTCAGCGCTCCGGCAGTTCTAGCCTGCTCTGCCTTTGCTCACCGCTCCGGAGGTTCTAGCCTGCTCTGCCTTTGCTCACCGCTCCGGCGGTTCTAGCCTGCTCTGCCTTTGCTCAACGCTCCTGCGGTTCTAGCCTGCTCTGCCTTTGCTCACCGCTCCGGCGATTCTAGCCTGCTCTGCCTTTGCTCACCGCTCCGGCGGTTCTAGTCTGCTCTGCCTTTGCTCACCGCTCCGGCGGTTCTAGCCTGCTCTGCCTTTGCTCACCGCTCCGGCGGTTCTAGCCTGCTCTACTCTTGCTCACCGCTCCAGGCGGCCTCGTCCTGCTCTACTCTTGCTCACCGCTCCAGGCGGCCTCGTCCTGCTCTACTCTTGCTCACCGCTCCTGGCGGCCTCGTCCTGTTCTACTCTTGCTCACCGCTCCAGGTGGCCTCGTCCTGCTCTACTCTTGCTCACCGCTCCTGGCAGCCTCGTCCTGCTCTACTCTCGCTCACCGCTCTAGGCGGTCTCGTCTTGCCCTGCTCTCGCTCACCACTCTGGGCGGCCTTACTCTGCTGTGTTTGTCCGCCACATCTGTGGTTCTGTTCCTGAGTCCCAGTGTGTACTGGGTCCTATCCCGCCTGTGTTCCTACCTGCTAGTGCCTTCCTGTCTGCACTCTAGCCGTGCTTGCCTGTACCCCCCTGCCTGCATACCCGCCTGCCTGCATACCAGTCGTGCCTGCCTGCATACCAGTCGTGCCTGCCTGCAGACCAGTCGTGCCTGCCTATTCCCACCAGTCTGTGTGCCAGCTTAACCAGTCTGTTCCTGTATTCCCCTGTGTGGGTCAACAGCCGTGTCCGGGGTCTGTCCTGGAGTAGCACCTGGTCCCTCTGCTCGGTTCCTCCTTGGTGCACTGGCGTCGTATGCCGTCATGCGACCCTGGTCGGATCGGGTGAATACCTAGTTACGCCCCTGCAGGCATTCACTCTCCGGCACGGTCCAGTGGAATCACACGCACACGCCGCTCAGCCCGGGCGTGTGCATTACAGCGACACTGTCGGGGATTTATTCAAAATTGAAGGCATACTGAACCAGCATGGCTACCACAGCATCTTGCAGCAGCATGCTATTCCATCCGGTTTGCGTTTAGTTGGACCATCATTTATTTTTCAACAGGACAATGACCCCAAACACAACTCCAGGCTGTGTAAGGGCTATTTGACCAAGAAGGAGAGTGATAGGGGGCTACGCCAGATGACCTGGCCTCCACAGTCACCAGACCTGAACCCAATCGAGATGGTTTGGGGTGAGCTGGACCCCAGAGTGAAGGCAAAAGGGCCAACAAGTGCTAAGCATCTCTGGGAACTCCTTCAAGATAGTTGGAAGACCATTTCCGGTGACTACCTCTAGAAGCTCATCAAGAGAATGCCAAGAGGGAACCAGGGGAGGAGTCCTGAGGAGATAATTTGCATATTCCCACTGCATTTTGGGGTAAGTGAAGAGTCTCCGCGAGCTCAAAGAACACTGGATTTTGGCTGTTGGAGCTGAAAAGAGGACATTGGTAAACCAGGGGAGGAGTCCTGAGGAGATAATTTGCATATTCCCACTGCATTTTGGGGTAAGTGAAGAGTCTCCGCGAGCTCAAAGAACACTGGATTTTGGCTGTTGGAGCTGAAAAGAGGACATCGGTAAACCAGGGGAGGAGTCCTGAGGAGATAATTTGCATATTCCCACTGCATTTTGAGGTAAGTGAAGAGTCTCCGCGAGCTCAAAGAACACTGGATTTTGGCTGTTGGAGCTGAAAAGAGGACATCGGTAAACCACGCGCCGGTAGGCGCGCGCATTTTGAAACTTTTTTTTTAAGCTTTTTTCACTGTTTTCAGAACATTAACAGTAAGAACATGGAAGAGTCCAGGAGCCATTTGGTGAGCTGCATATCCTGCTACATGTTCACAGACTTGCCAGTGGAAAAGCCAAACTTCACATGCCAGAAATGCAAGCTTGTGTCCCTGTTGGAGGAAAAGTTGCGAAATCTAGAAGAGAGGTTAACTACCTTTAAAATCATTAAGGAAGGTGAAGAGTTCTTAGACAGAGCAGAATTATCTCTTCATGATTCAGAAAGAGAAGAAATTCGAACTGCACCTGACGAAACAGAGGAATGGAAGCATGTGACCCACAGAAGCAGGAGGATCGAGAGGCAGTCAGCACCCATACTGCTCAGGAACCAGTACCAGGCTCTCACGCAGGAGAACCATGAAGAAATACAGCAAAATAAGACTTTGCCAGCAATGAATAACCTTGTAAGCCCTCAGAATTCTCCTGGATGGAGAAAGAAGAATGTTGTGAAGAAAAAACGGAGAGTGGTGGTCATGGGGGATTCCCTGTTAAGAGGAACTGAGGCCGCTATCTGCAGACCAGACATAACCTCAAGAGAAATGTGCTGTCTTCCAGGAGCAAAAATTAAAGATGTGTCTGACAGGATATCAAGACTCTTCAGACCTACAGATCACTACCCATTCCTGCTAATACATGTGGGGACAAATGACACCGCAAGAAAGGACCTGGAAACCATCTGCAGTGACTTTGAAGACTTAGGCAAGAAAGTGAAAGAATTGGGAGCGCAGGTGGTCTTCTCATCCATCCTCCCAGTGGATGGCCATGGAACAATGAGGTGGAATAAGATTCTACAGGTGAACAACTGGCTACGTCGATGGTGCCGTCAACAAGGATTTGGATTTCTGGATCACGGAATGAATTACCTATACGATGGACTACTTGCTAGAGATGGGGTGCACCTTACGAAGACTGGAAAACATGTATTTGGAAGCTGCCTTGCTACACTCATCAGGAGAGCTTTAAACTAGAACAATGTGGGAAGGGAAGCAAAAGGCCAGAAAAAGCCATACAGCTGACAAATACTATTGAGATCTCTGCTACTCGAAGTGGAAAGGAAGAACAAAGACAAAACAATTTAAATAATAAAAATATGGGAGGAAGAGAAACCAATCACAAACTAAAATGTTTTTATACAAATGCACAAAGCATGGGCAACAAACAAGGAGAATTGGAACTACTAATGCAGGAAAAGAAATATGATGTCATTGGAATCACTGAAACTTGGTGGAACGATACACATGATTGGAATAAAAGGCTAAAAGGATACAACTTATTTGCAAGAAACAGACTTGATAAACGAGGAGGAGGTGTCGCATTGTATGTTAGAAAAGCGTATATCTGCACAGAGATTGAAGCTTCAGAGACTGGGAGTTCTGTGGAAACTGTTTGGGTAAGAATACAAGGAGAGAACAACGGAAAGGACACCATTGTAGGCATTTACTACAGGCCACCTGGGCAAGCTGAAGATATGGATGAACTCTTTATGTATCAAATGACCAAGTTCTCCAAAAAATATGACGTAGTGGTCATGGGAGATTTCAACTATCCAGACATTTGTTGGGAATCTCTCTCAAGTAAAACTAACAGGTCAAGCAAATTCTTATCCTCTCTTGCTGACAACTTTATCTTCCAAAAGGTAGGGGAGAAAACAAGGGGATCTGCTACTTTGGATCTAATCCTTATAAACAGGGAGGAAATGGTTGAGGAGGTAAAGGTGGCTGGGACCCTAGGAGGCAGCGATCATGCTATTATAGAATTTTGGATAACTAGAGGAGGAAGACATGTGAAGACTCAAACTTCAAGGTTAGATTTTAGAAAGGCAGATTTTAAGAGACTCAGAAAGAGAATAGGAGGGATCCAATGGCTGGATGTCCTTAAGGACAAAAATGTCCAGGAAGGATGGGAAATTATTAAAAATGAGATTCTCAAAGCACAATCGTTAACAATCCCAAAAAGTAGGAAGAATGAGAAGCATTTAAGGAAACCAGGATGGATGAACACAGAACTTAAACACATGCTAAAAAGAAAGAAAGAAATGTTTATTAAATGGAAAGAGGGAGGCATATCTAAAGAAGATTATAATGCAGTCTGCAGATCCTGCAGGGCACGTATCAGGTTAGCTAAAGCTGACAATGAATTAAGGCTTGCAAGAGATGTCAAAAGCAATAAAAAAGGATTTTGGGGGTATGTCAAAAGTAAAAGAAAAGTCAAAGATGCTATAGGATTTTTACAGGATGAAAATGGAGAAATGGTAAGAGAGGATGTTGAGAAGGCCGAACTTTTTAATTCCTATTTTGCATCTGTTTTCTCTCAGAAAGAAAATGTAACATCAACTGATCTTCACTGTCCTTTTAAAGGAATAGAGGAATCCAAGTTATCTGTAAACAGAAAGATTGTGAGGAAATATTTAGCTAACATAAATGAGTTCAAGTCTCCAGGTCCAGATGAATTACACCCCAGAGTACTGAAGGAGATCGTAGAAGAAATTTTAGAACCACTCTCCATAATCTTTGAAAATTCTTGGAGAACAGGAGAAGTCCCAGAAGACTGGAGAAGAGCAAATGTTGTTCCTATCTTCAAAAAGGGGAAGAAGGTGGACCCAGGGAACTATAGGCCGGTGAGTCTGACTTCTATACCAGGAAAGATCTTTGAACAAATTATTAAACAACATGTATGTAAGTACCTGGATAAGAATGAAGTGATTAACCAGAGTCAGCATGGGTTTGTCACTAACAAGTCATGTCAGACTAACTTAATTTTCTTCTATGACAGAATCACTGACTGGGTGGATCAGGGAAATGCTGTTGATATAGTATATCTTGACTTCAGCAAAGCATTTGACAAAGTATCTCACACCATCCTTATTGAAAAAATGACCAAGTATGCAATGGACCAGGCAACTGTTAGGTGGATTCATAACTGGCTTAGTGATCGGACTCAAAGGGTGGTTGTAAATGGCTTCACATCCAGCTGGATGAATGTCTCAAGTGGGGTACCACAGGGCTCCGTCCTGGGACCTGTATTGTTCAACATCTTTATCAATGATTTAGATGAAGGAATTGAGGGTAAACTGATTAAATTTGCTGATGACACAAAGCTAGGAGGGATAGCTAATACTAGAGAAGAGAGAGAGAGGATTCAAAAAGACCTAAATAAACTGGAGCAGTGGGCAGCAACCAACAGAATGGTTTTTAACAGGGAAAAATGCAAAGTACTACATCTGGGCAATAAAAATGAAAAAAGCATATACAGAATGGGAGGAATAGAGTTAAGCAACAGTACATGTGAAAAAGACTTAGGTATACTAATAGATCATAGACTGAACATGAGTCAACAGTGTGATGCAGCAGCAAAAAAGGCAAATACAATTCTGGGATGTATTAACAGAAGCATACAGTCTAGATCACGTGAAGTCATTATCGGTCTTTACTCCTCTTTGGTCAGACCTCATCTGGAATACTGTGTACAGTTTTGGGCACCACATTTTAAAAAAGACATAGACAAACTGGAGCAAGTTCAGAGAAGAGCGACCAGAATGGTGACTGGTCTGCAAACCATGTCCTATGAGGAACGGTTGCAGGATTTGGGAATGTTTAGCTTGCAAAAAAGAAGACTGAGAGGAGACTTAATAGCTGTATACAAATATGTCAAGGGCTGTCACATTGTAGAAGGATCATCTTTATTCTCATTTGCACAAGGAAAGACTAGAAGCAATGGGATGAAACTAAATGGGAGGAGACACAGATTAGATATTAGAAAAAACTTTTTGACAGTTAGGGTGATTAATGAGTGGAACAGGCTGCCACGAGAGGTGGTGAGTTCCTCTTCAATGGACGTCTTCAAACAGAGACTGGACAGACATCTGTCTGAGATGATTTAGTGAATCCTGCTTTGAGCAGGGGGTTGGACCAGATGACCCAGGAGGTCCCTTCCAACTCTACCATTCTATGATTCTATGATTCTAAGAGTGTGCAAAGCAGTCATCAAAGCAAAAGGTGGCTACTTTGAAGAATCTAGAATATAAGACATATTTTCAGCTGTTTCACACTTTTTTGTTAAGTATATAATTCCACATGTGTTAATTCATAGTTTTGATGCCTTCAGTGTGAATGTACAATTTTCATAGTCATGAAAATACAGAAAAATCTTTAAATGAGAAGGTGTGTCCAAACTTTTGGTCTGTACTGTAGATCCTCCTTCTGGTGTCATGTGTAGTGCAAGAGCCCACCCTGTCTCTAACATGGGGTTATACAGCCCCTTCACAACACCTGTTCTGCATATGGCACTAACTTACACTGAACTAAAAATACACAAATAGCGCATGTCATCTAGAAACCCTATCACGATGGCGGATGCAATCTTATGCAATGTATGAGATACAGAATTCAGAATGCAAAAATGAATATCCGTAATTAATATTTCACAATTCCCCCTTTTGAGTGTGACAGACATCAACTGGAATCCTCAAAGTAGATAGGTTCATAACAGGATCATCTTTCTTCTTTGCTTCTTCTTTGGCAATATAATTTAATATCCATACTAATAATAATATCAATATTGGATTATTGTTATACACATTCAATAGCATAATGATGTGAATCCATGTTATGGTAAGCCATGACCAATATAAAATTTATAATTATTAGTGATGGGCGAGCACTAAAATGCTCGGGTGCTCGATGCTCGGGTCGAGCACATTGGAATACTCGGGTGCTGACCCGAGCAACGAGCCCAATGTAAGTCTATAGGAAACTCGAGCATTTTTCAGGCGGCTCCCCCGGCGGTCTGCAGGGGGCCTAAAAATTGCCCAAATCGATGGGAACAGTGCTCAAATGACATGGGAACAGCATGTGGAAGACCCCTGGAAGCATTTCTGACTCCCAGGTCACTGCTGTCAACAATGTTGTCAGAGGTATTACACCACTTTTACCGACTCACAATAGAACATACTAAAACGAAACCAAAATGGATTTTCCTGGGAAATATGTTAAGGAACATTCTTTCCAGGGTAATGACTTGTATATAAGGCAAAATAAATAACCGAAAACAAAAATACTCCTCCACACCTTGGGCTATGTTCACACATAGCGTTTGTGATTCGTTTTTGCACTTTTGCATTGCTTTCAACTGTGACAAATGCATTCACCGGGAAATGGGGCCATCAGCCGGCCTTTACTATTCTTAAAGGGCCAGCAGGGGGCCCTCACTATTCTTAGAGCCATCAGCCGGCCAGGCTTTGTTCTTCCCATTACTAAAGAGTGGGCCTCCTATACTGTTATTGCGTATGCAGTGAGTGGTAGGGCTGCCCAAATTTGGACGCAGCCCAATACCCCTTTGTAAATTTAGACGCACCCCAATACCCCTTTGAAGAGACTTAGAGGAGTGCCTCCTGAAAACAATGTTCCCATTTTTAGGAAATGGGTCTCTCATTGTGTTTGCCTATGCAGTTAATGCAAGGGTTGCCAAAAATTTGGAGGCACTCCAATGCCCCTTGGAAGAGACGTGGAGGTCAGAGGGCCTCCTAAAAACAATATTCCCATTATTAGGAAGTGGGTTTCCCATTGTGTTTGCCTATGCAGTGAATGCAAGGGTTGCCAAAAATTGGGAGGCAGTCCAATGCCCCTTGGAAGAGACGTAGAGAGCCTCATGAAAAAATGTTCCCATTATTAGGAAGTGGGTCTCCAAGAGTGTTGGCCTATGCAGTGAATGCAAGGGTTGCCAAAAATTTGGAGGCACTCCAATGCCCCTTGGAATAGACATGGAGGAGGGGCTCATAAAAAAATGTTCCCATTAGAAAGGAGCGGGTCTCCTATACTTGTAATGCCCATGCACTAAGTGTATGGGCTGACAAACATTTACCCCTGGGGGGTATACATGAACATACTGTATAAAAATTTTTTTTACAGGCATCATAAACACCCTTTAAAAAAATTATGTGGATGTTGCATCACGGACCACGGTCCCCCATCGTGATATCGTGGTGGAGAATGAGGATGAGGAGAAGGAGGAGGACAAGAGCAAAAAGCCAAAATCAGGAAGCGTATACACATGTGTGGGTGTGAAAAGGTGCATGGGAATACTCCTCCCAAAAAAAGACACTCAATCGGTGGTGTTGAGAAGTCTGGCCCAATCCAGCCCTTGTTCATTTTTATAAGAGTCAGCCTGTCAGCATTTTCAGTTGACAGGCGGGTGCGCTTATCAGTTATAATTCCACCAGCGGCACTAAAAACCCGCTCTGATAAAATGCTAGTGGCAGGGCAGGCCAGGACCTCTGAGGCGTAAAGAGCGAGTTCATTCCACGTATCCAGCTTGGATACCAAGAATTAAAGGCACAGAGGAATCACAGAGGACGTTGGTACAGTCGGCAAGGTACTCCTTCACCATCTTCCCAAACTTTCCACTTCTTGTGAGAGTACCCCATGCCTCAGGGCCTGAGCGATGGGAGGGGCTGAGAAAATTCTTTCAGAACTTTGACAGTGTTCCCCTGCCTCTGCATGATTGGAGTTGTGTCTCTCACCTGTAGTCCTTGGTTATCCAACGAACTGTGCTCTCTGCCGCCAGCATTTTCAGATGGGAATTTTTTTAATAGTTCCGCAACAAGGGCCTTCTGGTATTGCCCCATTTTTTTAGACCTGTCCACCTCAGGAATAAGAGATAGAAAGTTCTCCTTGTAGCATGGGTCTAGAAGTGTCACCAACCAGTAATGACTGTCACGCAAAATTTTGAGAACGCGAGGGTCATTGGAAAGGCAGCGTAACATAAACTCAGCTATGCATGCCAGACTGCTAACAGGCAAGACTTCTGTGTCCTCACCAAGAGGACGAGTGACCATGCTCTCCTCCTCCTCTCTGTCCTCAGGCCAACAAACGGTATGACAGTTGTGCAGGTAGTACCGTCTATAGCGCATGAAACTAGCTCCTGTTCTTCCTCCTCCTCCTCCTCTTCCTGATTGTCACCCAATTCACGTTGGGATGAGATGAGGCTGGGCTGTGTGTAATTACCCTGTATGGTTCCTTGCTCCATCTCATCGTACTCCGCCTGCAATGCATCCTCTTTGATTGTGAGCAGAGAGCGTTTCAGAAGACAGAGAAGCGGGATGGTGACCCTAATTATGGCATCATCGCCGCTCACCATCTTGGTTGAGTCCTCAAAGTTTTTGAGGATGGTACATATGTCTGACATCCATGTCCACTCCTGAGGTCTTATGTGTGGAGTCTGAACTGAATACCGACGGCCTTGTTGATGCTGGTACTCAACAACTGCCCTCTTCTGCTCACAAATCCTTCCCAACATCTGCAGTGTAGAGTTCCAATGCGTGGGGACATCACACACCAGTCTGTGAGCCGGAAGCTGCAAGCACTGCCTAAACACGGAAAGGGCGGCGGAAGCTGTAGGTGACTTTCTAAAATGGGCACACAGGTGGCATACTTTAACAAGCAGATCCGGCAGCTCTGGGTAGGATTTGAGAAACCTTTGAACCACGAGGTTAAGCACATGGGCCAGGCATTGTACGTGTGTGAGCTCGCCTTGCCTCAGAGCTGCCACCAGGTTCCGGCCATTGTCACACACTACCATGTCTGGCTGTAGGTTCAGCGGTGTGAGCCACAGATCTGCCTGCTCTTTCAGAGCTGTCCACAACTCTTCAGCATTGTGTGGTTTGTCACCTAAGCATACTAGCTTCAGCACAGCCTGTTGCCGTTTGGCCGAGGCAGTGCTGCAGTGCTGGATTTGAGTTTGTCACTGATTTGGTCATTGGATTTGAGTTTGTGACTGATGTGGTCATTTCGGAGATGGAGGCTGAAGAAGAGGAGGAGGATGAGGTGCAGGAGCTGTAGACTGTGAGGGCAACTCTGATTGACCTAGGGCCAGCAATCCTTGGCGACGGGAGGACGTGTTCCGTCCCAAGGTCCGACTGGATCTCGGCTTCCACTATGTTAACTCAGTGTGCCTTCAGCGAGATGTACCGTCCTTGCCCACAAGCACTTGTCCACGTGTCCGTGGTTAGGTGGACTTTTCCGGTAACTGCGTTGTTGAGGGCATGGCTAATGTTTTGGGACAAGTGCTTGTGTAATGCGGTGACCGGGAGAAATAGTGGCGGCTTGGGACCGAGTACCGAGGGACAACCGCCGCCATCAGGTTGCGGAATGCTTCCGACTCCACGAGCCTAAAAGGCAACATTTCGAGCACAAGCAGTCGCAAAATGTGTGAATTTAGTAGTGTGGCCTGTGGGGCGTTGGCTGCGTATTTGCGCTTGCGTTCCAAGGACTGGGGTATGGACAACTGAACACTGCGCTGGGACAAGGACATGGACGTGCGTCCTGATGCTGCTACTTGAGAGTGTGCAACGACAGGTGCAGGGCAGGAGGCATCTTCGCATGCACCATGGACAGGGGATTGGCTTGCATGCACAACAGCGGAAGAAACAGTGGTGCCACCCGCAGACACTGTTCCTGTACCCTGGGGTTCGGCTCACAAAGTCGGGTGCTTTGCTGCCATGTGCCTGATCATGCTGGTGGTGGTCAGGCTGGTCGTTTTGCCACCCCTGCTGATGCTGGCCTGGCAGGTGGTGCAAATGGCCTTGTTGGGGTTATCGGCAGAGTCTTTAAAAAACAACCAGACTCAGGAAGACCTAACAGTTGTACTGGCAACTTCCTTCGTGTTGGTTTTACGGGGAATGGTTGCCTGCCTTCTGTCTGCGGCCACCACACTGCTTCTTCCTGCCTGTTGGGGTGCTCTGCCTCCGTCCCCCTGTGTGCTGCTGTCCTCGCTCAGCATGTCCTCCTGCCAGGTTGGGTCAGTTACTATATCATCCACCACCTCGTCTTCCACTTCCGCACCCTGGTCCTCCTCCTGACTTTCTGGCAATTGTGTCTCATCATCGTCCACCTCTTGTGACATTTTCCCACTGTCACCTTTGTGTGACCGTGGCTGCTCAAATATTTGGGCATTGCTACATGCGATCTCCTCTTGTCACGCTTCAAGTGGACTGGGCGAGAGGCCCGAATCTATAAATGGAAAAGTGAACATCTCTTCGGAGTGTCCAAATGTGGGATCAGTTGTCTCTGGCAACTCGGCTTGGTGGGAGGAAGGAGGTTCAGGGTGAGGAATATGCGGTCCAGACTCATAGCTACTGAGACTTGACCGTGTGGAAGACAAGGTGGTGGTGGTGGTGGCTAAGGGACTGGAAGCATTATCTGCTATCCAACCAATTACCTTTTCACACTGCTCTGTGTTCAATAGTGTTGTTCTGGGGCCCCTATTAATTGGGACAGGAAGGTCAAAAAAGAAGATGTGGGTGATTTTTGTGGCACAATTTCAGCTTGCCCACGGCCTTGGCCTCTGCATGCATCATCACCATCACGTCCAGTTCCCCGTCCCTTGCGACGTACTTTGTCCATTTTAAATGGAGGACAATATCTTCCATGCTCACTACAAATGGCTGAATTTGGAGCGAACTTATATGTGATCCGTGTGAAGGACAAACCACAGTTTTAAATAGCTGTCCTGTAGGTAACTATTTTGAACAGCAAACCAGTGTCAATAGCCTCACTGACACACTGAAACAAATTTTTAATGGAGGCCAGAAATGGCAGTATTTTCTGAAAGCGTATATGTGATCCGTGTGACGGAGAAAACACAGTTTTAAATAGCTGGCCTGTAGGTAACTATTTTTAACAGCAAACTGGTGTCAATAGCTTCACTGACACACTGAAACACTAACCAAACAAAATTTCAATGGAGGCCTGAAATGGCAATATTTTCAGCGCAAATATATGTGATCCGTGTGACAGACAAACCACAGTTTTAAATAGCTGGATTTTTAGCGCTGTAATATGGAAAGGACCTGGCTGTATTCTGCAGTGCCAAAAGCAAATGGCGCAGAAAAACAGTGTACCCTGGATTGCTTTTTAAGCAAATAATGAGGATTAAGATCCCCAAAAAAATTATTCCTGGCCCCTGAGACCTGGGCCTATGTCTAGATATATCTAGCAGCAGCAGCAGACAAAACTGGAATGGAGCCTCTTGTGCTATATGCACTGCAGTCTGCTATATACCCTCCCTGCCTATATACACTGCCTGCCTGATATCTCTGCAGATGGATTAGTCCTCAGAAGGACTGTTTGTTGAGATGGATATGTGTAATATACTTCTGTTCTACCTACACTACCTAATAAACAAGCGAATCTCTCCCTAGCTCAGCAGCTCTCCCTACACTGTCTGATTCCGGAGTGACTGGGACGAGCACGGCAGCGCCATGTCTGATATAGACCAACATGGCTGCGGCATTACAGTGAGTGGCAGGCAATCCCTGCATGTTCATTGGCTCTGTAAAGAGCGCCAAACATGCAGGGAGGGGACCCGAGCTCCTGCCGAGCAACCCCGGAAATACTCAGTGAGCGACGAGCATCTCAAGCAGGGAGATGCTCGGGCGAGCACCGAGCAGTAGCGAGCATGCTCGCTCATCACTAATAATTATATACTTCCCTAAATCTAAATTTAAGCAATCACGGGTCCAATCGTCATCATCTCATGTCATTGGGTCTTCGTCTCGTCTTCTTTTTGGTTCTTTTAAAAAACAGTCTTTTTGTAACTTTTGTGGAATAAATTATAGCGTGTAGATATTGAACAGTCCATAATTGTATTCATTATTGTCCAGTCCATAAACTGTACTCTTTATTAGAAAGATCATGTGTCAATTAAATGATAAGAAAACAAAGTCCATTGATGAAATGTAGCTTTAATATCTGTGCAGTGTCACTTGGACTTACGTTGGATTGTCTTTAGATAGTTCTGGAATCCTCCGTGTTGTCCGCACTGGTCTCATGTCACTTTTGGAACAGATGTGATGTCTTTGGTCAGCAAAGCAAGGGTTAACTTAGCACTTCCCTGCTTTATATAGCACCATAACCAGTACTTAGTCCTTAATGTACAGGACATATGTCAGGCTGGCTGAATCCTGACACTCCTTCATTATTCACCAGCTTTCAGGTGATAAGAAACCATGAAAACTTGAACACAACACAGTTCATATAGGATCATCGTCCTCTGCAGTCCTGGTTATCAGTGGTGAGAATTGTATTTGACACAGTCTAGTATAACACTCAGCATTCACAACATCTTTACCTTCTGAGACTTCCAGATATCGGTTGCTTCTTCTTGTAACTTTTGAGAATCTCTTTGATTTAGAAATATAAAAAGTCTTTATTAAGACAGAATTCATAATTGAGGTATTTTGATTGAAGTCTTCATTCCCTAATCTGATACCAAATCTGTCAATTTCTTAACCTATAATATCAAAGCGTACCATAGCAATCAGTAATATCCATCTAATTATTATCAAAATATGAATATAAATTATGTTTGGAATAATAAAGCAATAATAGATAATAATTCATTATTAATCAAGTTCTTCATGTGATAGAATATTTTTATGTCATAGGTGTAATTACCTTTTCAAACCCATAGATGTCAGTGTATTTTGATGTAACAAGTGTTTATACCCTTATTACTCAACCTTAGGGTTAGGGTTAAATATCATATATATCTAGTTAATAAACTAGATATATATGATATTTAATAAATATATAAATTTATATATATATTTTTATATATATATATATATATATATATATATATATATATTTAATATATATATTTATTAAACCAGTAATACCAAAGAATGTATACTCATTAACCAAAATGAATAAATATATGAATAAATGTATGAATGAATGCAAAAATCACTTGTTTTTACTCAGAAAATTGAAACATTTTTCTTCTTATATTAATTCATATCATTATATTTAATGTCATCTCCCGGCTGCTCGCAGCGGAAGTACCCGCTCAGGCAGCGCCGCTCCCCGGTCCTCACTAATACGATTCGCTGATATCAGCAATATTGGCGCCAAATTTAAACACCGCTCTGCTGATTGGTTGCGACCGCCGGTCGCGACCAATCAGCGATTTTGGCGCCTAATTTAAACATGCTCTCCGGTCCTCACTAACAGGGTTCGCTGATTGGTTGCAGCCGCCGGCCGCGACCAATCAGCAATATTGGTGCCAAATTTAAACACCGCTCTGCTAATTGGTCGCGACCGTAGGCCGTGACCAATCAGCGATTTTGGCGCCAAATTTAAACACGCTCTCCTCACTAATATGGTTCGCTGATTGGTCGCGGTCGCCGGCCGCGACCAATCAGCGATTTGGGTGCCAAATTTAAACACCGCTCTGCTGATTGTGCCCGGTCGGCCGCATACATATTCTAGAATACCCGATGCGTTAGAATCGGGCCACCATCTAGTATATATATATATATATATATATATATATATATATATATATGTATATATCTATATATATGTATATGTATATATCTATATATATGTATATATCTATATATATATATATGTATATATCTATATATATATTATGCAGATAATACTCAATTATGTATCATAATTTTCTCAGAATGAAATGTATTTTTTGTTACTTCACATAAAGAAACAGCTTTTTTTCCAAACATACATGAGGTCTCAGGCACACAAATCTTACTTAGCAGCTGCTCATTTATTTTTTCTGTCATTTCACTCTGACATTCACAGATCTGTTCAACCATACATTCCACATACAAAGGTATGAATATATATACATTTAACCCAAAATTTCTGTATCCTAATTATCAATGCGCATTGTAAACTATTACATTTAATATCTTAATATTTATTTGAATATTCCCCAAATACATATAATATCATATAACATTTTTCTTTACTGGCTACCAGGTTTAAATTACACAAACTAAAGATAGGAAGAATGGAAATCCATATTATTTGCTCAAAGTTCAGATGCTGCAGCTGTCACATGTCATGCAGTAAAGTAACTTTAGTTACAAAGCACAAACACTTCATGCACAGAAAATATTAGCAGCACAAAAGAATTAATTAATAATTGTTACACATAATATAGTTCAACTAGTTATATTGTTATTATTTTAAAAATGTTATGCACATAAAATCATGCAGTTTTTTTCAACTTCCTGTGTCAATAAAGAAATAAATCCATGTAAGAGTTGTTTGATCAAATCCTACTTTGCAATGAAAATTCTAAGGAAACATAAAAGATAAGATTACATATCAAATTCATACAGAAAATCATTTAAATATCTTATACATATATTGGCTCTAATGTAATCCGAAATATTGCTACTTTAATTTATATATTAAGTTCTAATTTAATTAATGAATTAACTATATGACTATACTTGTATAAATAAAATTTTACACAATCTCTACTTAGACAAATGTAAATACACTGCTCAAAAAAATAAAGGGAACACTTAAACAACAGAATATAACTCCAAGTAAATCAAACTTCTGTGAAATCAAACTGTCCACTTAGGAAGCAACACTGATTGACAATCAATTTCACATGCTGTTGTGCAAATGGAATAGACAATAGATGGAAATTATTGGCAATTATCAGGACACCCTCAATAAAGGAGTGGTTCTGCAGGTGGGGACCACAGACCACATCTCAGTACCAATGCTTTCTGGCTGATGTTTTGGTCACTTTTGAATGTTGGTTGTGGTTTCACACTTGTGGTAGCATGAAACGGACTCTACAACCCACAGAAGTTCCTCAGGTAGTGCAGCTCATCCAGGATGGCAAATCAATGCGAGCTGTGGCAAGAAGGTTTGCTGTGTCTGTCAGCGTAGTGTCCAGAGGCTGGAGGCACTACAAGGAGACAGGCTCGTACACCAGGAGACGTGGAGGTGGCCATAGGAGGGCAACAACCCAGCAGCAGGACCACTACCTCCGCCTTTGTGCAAGGAGAAACAGGAGGAGCACTGCCAGAGCCCTGCAAAATGACCTCCAGCAGGCCACAAATGTGCATGTGTCTGCACAAATGGTTAGAAACAGACTCCATGAGGGTGGTATGAGGGCCCGACGTCCACAGATGAGGGTTCTGCTCACAGCCCAACACCGTGCAGGGCGCTTTGCATTTGTCACAGAACACCAGGATTGGCAAAGTCGCCACTGGTGCCCTGTGCTCTTCACAGATGAAAGCAGGTTCACACTGAGCACGTTTCAGATGCGACAGAGTTTGGAGACGCCGTGGAGAGCGATCTGCTGCCTGCAACATCCTTCAGCATGACCAGTTTGGCAGTGGGTCAGTATTGGTGTGGGGTGGCATTTCTTTGGAGGGCCGCACAGCTCTCCATGTGCTCACCAGCAGTAGCCTGACTGGCATTAGTTACCGAGATGAGATCCTCAGACCCCTTGTGAGACCATATGCTGTTGCGGTTGGCCCTGGGTTCCTCCTAATTCAGGACAATGCCAGACCTCATGTGGCTGGAGTGTGTCAGCAGTTCCTGCAAGATGAAGGCATTGAAACTATGGACTGGCCTGCCCGTTCCCCAGACCTGAATCCGATTGAGCACATCTGGGACATTATGCCATACCATCCACCAACGTCACGTTGCACCACAGACTGTCCAGCAGTTCATGGATGCTTTAGTCCAGGTCTGGGAGGAGAGCCCACAGGAGACCATCTGCAACCTACTCAGGAGCATGCCCAGGCGTTGTAGGGAGGTCATCCAGGCATGTGGAGGCCACACACAATACTGAGCCTCATTTTGACTTGTTTTAAGGACATTACATCAAAGTTGGATTAGCCTGTAGTGTGTTTTTCCACTTTAATTTTGGGGGTGACTCCATATCCAGGCCTCTATTGGTTAATAAATTTGATTTCCAGTGATGATTTTTGTGTGATTTTGTTGTCAGCACATTCAACTTTGTACAGAACAAAGTATTCAATGAGAATATTTCATTCATTCAGATCTAGGATGTGTTAATTGAGTGTTCCCTTTATTTTTTTGAGCAGTCTATATATTGTAGAGATATACAGGGTGGTCCAAAAGTAGGTGGCCAGAAAATAATAACATTTATTTTGATTTATATATAAAATTATATTTACTAACACAAGCATAACATTGACAATTAAATTTTATTCTGAACAATAATACAAAAGCCCTTCAATTTTATCAGCGCAGGTGCTCAAACTGTTTTCCATTACAATTTGCACAGCTTTGAAGCCTGCCTCTTACGCTTCGATAAACTTTTTTGCACAAGTCTCTTTGGGTATTAATTTCTTGAAATGTATCTCTTATGTAATTTTTCAAATCACTGACACTTTTTGGTTTTCGACTATGAACTTTGTCCTTGAGTACTCCCCAAAATAAAAAATCCATTGGGGTCAAGTCTGGTGAACGTGCCGGCCAATCAAGTGGGCCTCTTCGGCCAATCCATTTATTAGGAAATGTTTCATCAAGATACTCGTGGACTACTCTTGAATAATGTGCAGGGGCCCCATCCTGTTGGAAATAAAGGTCATTTGAATTAGGCTGTTGCTGTAACTGGGGAACAACTTGATTCATTAGAATTTCAAGATACTTATCTCCTGTGACAGTTCCATAACCTTCATAACCTTATTACACTTTCTGTCCACCTACTTTTGGACCACCCTGTATATATATACATATATATATATATATACATTATATATATACCATATATATATTTATAGAAACTATGTAACTACACAATTTTACTGTATAAGATTATATGGGAGCAAATGGGAGACATTTATTAGCATCCTGAATAGGACCTGTGCACAATATATCCCCTATGGGAATAAACATGCTAGAAATAGGAGGAAACCACTATGGCTAAATAGAGATGTAAGGGGTTAGGGTTAACCCTAAGTGACAAAATGAAAGCATTTAGAGAACTAAAGCACGTAGGTAGTCATGAGGCATTAAATAAATACAGAAAATTAAATAAATTCTGTAAAAACCAAACCAAGGCAGCAAAGATTGAGACAGAGCGACTCATTGCCAGAGAAAGTAAAAATAATCCCAAAATATTGTTTAACTGCATAAATAGTAAGAAACTAAAAAATCATAGTGTTGGCCCCCTTAAAGATAGTCTGGGTGAAATGGTGGATGAGGATGAGGAAAAAGCCAATATGCTAAATGATTTTTTTTCAACAGTATTTACACAAGAAAATCGCATGACAGAAAACATGATCACTGATGACAAAAATTCTCCATTAAATGTCACTTGCTTAACCCAGCTGGAAGTACGGCGGCGTCTAAAAATCCCCGGGCCCGGATGGGATACACCTGCGAGTACTGCAGGAATTAAGTAACGTCATAGATAGACCATTATTTTTAATCTTTAAAGATTCCATAATAACAGGGTCTGTACCACAGGACTGGCATTTAGCAAATGTGGTGCCAATATTCAAAAAGGGGACAAAAACCGAACTTGGAAATTATAGGCCATTAAGCTTAACCTCTACCATGGGTAAAATCCTGGAGGGTTTCCTAAGAGATGCTATACTAGAGTATCTGAAGAAGAAGAACCTCATGACCCAATATCAGCATGGGTTTACGAGGGACCGTTCCTGTCAAACTAATCTGATCAGCTTTTAAGAAGAGGTAAGTTCCGGACTGGACCAAGGAAATGCAGTGGATGTTGTGTATATGGACTTTTCAAAAGCTTTTGATACGGTTCCACACAAAAGGTTGATACATAATGTTACGCACACGCCCGGACTGACTGGCGTGAGCATGATTAGTGATCCCACTGGACCATGAACCGAGGAGTGCCTGGAGGGGCGTAACTAAGTATCAACTCGGTCCGACCAAAGTCACACGGCGGCGCAGTCGACTCCGTGAACTAGGGAGGAACCGAGCAGAGGGACCAGGTGCTACTCCAGGTCAGACCCCAGTCACAGCTGTTGACCCACACCGGGGAATGCAGGAACAGGCAGGTTAGGCTGGCATACAGACAGGTGGGAACAGGCAGGCACGGCTGGTATGCAGACAGGTGGAGACTGGCAGGCACGGCTGGCATGCAGACAGGCGGGTACTGGCAGGTAGGAACACAAGCAGGATAGGTACCAGTACAGACACAGGAACGGAGCCGCAGGTATGGTAGACAAGCAGAGCAAAACCCGCAGACGCGGTAGACAAGCAGAGCAAAAACCCGCAGGTTCGGTAGACAAGCAGAGCAGAGCAAAACCCGCAGGTGCGGTAGACAAGCAGAGCAGAGCAAAACCCACAGGTGTATTAGACAAGCAGAGCAGAGCAAAACCCGCAGATACGGTAGACAAGCAGAGCGGAGCAAAACCCTCAGATGCGGTGGACAAGCAGAGCGGAGCAAAACCCGCAGGTGCGGTGAACAAGCAGGGCAGAGCAAAACCGCAGGTGCGATGAACAAGCAGAACCTGATACACACAAGGTACTTACAATGAAGTAGCGAGTGTACACAAAACTCACAAACAGAAGTTCAGAGACAACGAGTTGGAGTTAGGTGTAGGTTCAGACACTGCAGGAAAAGGGAAGGTTCGGACATAGAGAGAAACAGGTAACAGGCTAGGACACAGTTCAGACAGGAACTGAACCAGGAATAAGATACAGGAACGAGCCTGGGAACTCAGCCCTCAGGGTGGTGGAGACAGACTAGAAGTCACAGATACAGGTAACAGGCCTGGGTATACAGCCCCCAGTGGTGGAAACAGACAAGATACAGGACAGGACCTGGCAACTCAGTTGCACAGAACACACTGAATGAAAGTGTTGCTCAGGCACCCCCTACTGGGTGGAGGGGGTTTAAGTATCCAGTGACTCACAGCAATAGTCTGGGGAGGCATTAGGAGTGCGCACACAGTAAATATAAGAATCAGGCGGTAGCCGCGCCGCCACCCTGAGCAATCAGAAAAGAGACAGAGCAGGTACTGGAGCAAAGTGTGAAGCCTGGATTGATAGGTAAGATGGCGGTCTTGCATGGTGGGAGGTGGTAAGCCATGCCAGCACGCCGCCAGGGATGTTACAGTGCCCCCCCCTTTACGCCCCCTCTTCTTCAAGCCCGGACTGACTGGCATGAGCATGATTAGTGATCCCACTGGACCATGAACCGAGGAGTGCCTGGAGGGGCATAACAAAGTATCAACTTGGTCCGACCAAGGTCACACGGCGGCTCAGTCAACTCCATGAACCAGGGAGGAACCGAGCAGAGGGACCAGGTGCTACTCCAGGTAAGACCCCGGTCACAGCTGTTGACCCACACCGGGGAATGCAAGAACAGACAGGTTAGGCTGGCATACAGACAGGTGGGTACTGGCAGGCACGGCTGGTATGCAGACAGGTGGGTATTGGCAGGCATGGCTGGTATGCAGACAGGTGGACACTGGCAGGCACAGCTGGCATGCAGACAGGTGGGCACTAGTAGACATGGTTGGCATGCAGACAGGCGGGTACTGGCAGGTAGGAACACAAGCAGGATAGGGACCAGTACAGACTGGGACACAGGAACGGAGCCGCAGGTGCAGTAGACAAGCAGAGCAAAACCTGCAGATGTGGTAGACAAGCAGAGAGAGCAAAACACGCAGGTGCGGTAGACGAGCAGAGCAAAACCCGCAGGTGTGGTAGACAAGCAGAGCAGAGCAAAACCCGCAGGTGCGGTAGACAAGCAGACCATAGCAAAACCTGCAGGTGCGGTGAACGAACAGAGCAGAGCAAAATCCGCAGGTGCAGTGAACAAGCTGAGCAGAGCGAAACCGCCAGTGCAGTGAACAAGCAGAGTGGAGCAGAGCGAAACCGCAAGTGCGTTGAACAAGCAGGGCAGAGCAAAACCACAGGTGCGGTGAACAAGCAGAACCAGATACACACAAGGTACTTACAATGAAGTAGCGAGTGTACACAAAACTCACAAACAGAAGTTCAGAGACAACAAGTTGGAGTTAGGTGCAGGTTCAGACACTGCAGGAAAAGGGAAGGTTCGGACATAGAGAGAAACAGATAACGGGCTAGGACACAGTTCAGACAGGAACTGAACCAGGAATAAGATACAGGAACGAGCCTGGGAACTCAGCCCCCATGGTGGCGGAGACAGACTAGAAGTCACAGATACAGGTAACAGGCCTGGGTATACAGCCCCCAGGGGCGGAAACAGACAAGATACAGGACAGGACCTGGCAACTCAGTTGCACAGAACACACTGAATGAAAGTGTTGCTCAGGCACCCCCTGCTGGGTGGAGGGGGTTTAAGTATCCAGTGATTCACAGCAATAGGCTGGGGAGGCATTAGGAGTGCGCACACAGTAACTATAAGAATCTGGCAGTAGCCGCGCCGCCGCCCTAAGCAATCAGACAAGAGACACAGCAGGTACTGGAGCAAAGTGTGCAGCCTGGATTGATAAGTAAGATGGCGATCTTGCATGGTGGGAGGTGGTAAGCCATGCCAGCACGCCGCCAGGGATGTTACACATAAAATGAGAACAATGGGGATAGGGGAAAATATATGTATGTGGGTTAAGAACTGGCTCAGTGATAGGAAACAAAGGGTGGTTATTAATGGAACACACTCAGACTGAGTCACAGTTAACAGTGGGGTACCACAGGGGTCAGTATTGTGCCCGCTTCTTTTTAACATATTTATTAATGACCTTGTAGGGGGCATACAGAGGCAGCACGGTGGCTCAGTGGTTAGCGCTGGGATCAAATCCCACCAAGGACAACATCTGCAAGGAGTTTGTATGTTCTCTCCGTGTTTGCGTGGGTTTCCTCCAGGTTCTCTGTTTTCCTCCCACACGCCAAAGACATACTGATAGGGAATGTAGATTGTGAACCCCAATGAGGACAGCGCCCATAATGTCTATAAAGCGCTGTCGAATTAATGGCGCTATATAAGTGAGTAAAATAAATAAATAAATACAGAGTAGTATTTCAATATTTGCAGATGACACTAAACTCTGCAGGGTAATCAATACAGAGGAGGACAATTTTATATTACAGGAGGATCTATGTAAACTACAAGCTTGGGCTGATAAATGGCAAATGAACTTTAATGGGGATAAATGTAAGGTAATGCACTCGGGCAGAGCAAATAAAATGTATAATTATATGCTGAATTGTAAAACACTGGGCAAAAGTGTCACTGAAAAAGACCTGGGTGTATTGGTGGATGACAAGCTCATGTTTGGTGGCCAGTGTCAGGCAGCTGCTGCAAAGACAAATAAAATAATGGGATGCATTAAAAGAGGCATAGATGCTCATGAGGAGAAGATAATTTTACCTCTATACAAGTCACTAGTGCGACCACACTTAGAATACTGTGTACAGTTCTGGTCTCCAGTGTGTAAGAAAGACATAGCTGAACTAGAGCGGGTGCAGAGAAGAGCGACCAAGGTTATTAGAGGACTGGGGGGTCTGCAATACCAAGACAGGTTATTACACTTGGGGTTATTTACCGTGGAAAAACGAAGGCTTAGGGGTGATCTTATTACTATGCACAAGTATATGAAGGGACAGTACAAAGACCTTTCTACTGATCTTTTTACTCTGAGGCCAGAGACGGGGACAAGGGGGCATCTTCTACGCCTGGAGGAAAGAAGGTTTAATCATAATCACAGACGCGGATTCTTTACTGTAACAGCAGTGAGACTGTGGAGCTCTCTGCCGCATGATGTTGTAATGAGGGATTCACTACTAACATTTAAGAAGGGCCTGGATGCCTTTCCTGAAAAGTATAATATTACAGGTTATATATACTAGATTCCTTGATAGGGCATTGATCCAGGGAACTAGTCTTATTGCCGTATGCAGTCAGGAAGGAATTTTTTTCCCCAATGTGGAGCTTAGTGTTTGCCACATGTTTTTTTTTTGCCTTCCTCTGGATCAACATGTTAGGCTATGGGGTGAACTAGATGGAATTAGCTTTCCTTCAACCTTCAAAACTATGTTACTATGTTACTATATATAAATAATGATACATTGTAACACTTTGATACAATATCTAATTACAGTTTTTTCTTAGCCATTCCCTAAACCAAATCTTTTCTCTTTCTCAAAAATTTCCAGAAACGCTCTATTTAGAAATTACATTTTCTCATCCTTAAACAGATCAGATGACTGAGCCTTCAGTTTACATTGCATTATGTCACTGTGAGCTGGTCCCACCTGCCTCTGTCCGTCAATTCCGGCCATTTTTCTTTTTAGGGAGAGGTCACAGCTTTGAATTTTTAACTCTTTCTGTGAAGAAATTGACTTTTGAATCATCTGATATAGCTTATAATATATATAAAATCTTCTGCGTATTTCATAGATTTCATTTCAAGGATGACTCATTGGCTTTTGATATAATTTTACCTTTTCTGGTTTTACAAATTTAGCTTGATTTATTTTCTTTTCACAATTTTCATGTTTTCTAGCAAAATCAAGCAACTGTTCACATTTACAATAAAGATTCCTTTTGTGACGCAATAACTCGAGATACCGGATTTAAAAATTTTAATTTTTGTACAAAAGTTGTTATCATTTGTTGTAATTTTCCATTTTTGATGAGAATTTTGTACAACCGTTCAAATATGGACATGAATGTATATATACATTCTTTCCTACCAATTTTTACATTTTGTAGATCATCTATGTCTGGGAAATCCTTAATGGCACAGTAAATCAAATATTTTAAGCTGTCAGCATCATGCCATTCATTAGGAGAGTTATGTTCAGAGGACATTAAATTTAGGCATCTGAAAAATGTTACAGGAATCCACATTTTAAATAATTGATTCCTCTCCTCATTGGTTAAATCAAACTTATCAGAAAAGCTCTCAAATATCTCTACATTTCTACAGACATAGATTTTGACATCATATTTTGGCATGATTTTGTAAAATTTTAGCAAATTTTTCCTAACTTTAATTTAGAGTTGGGCCTCTGTAGCTTCTAAATTTTCTGCTATTTTTAGTAGGCCTTTTACGTCAGCTCAACCTACATCACTCACGTCTCCTTCCAAAACACCTAATATGTAAGCTTCTCGCACGTCAATCATGTCTCCTCCCATGTCAGTTTTTTGTATATCGGTATCTTCGGCAAACACAAGGTCACCTTCAGTAGTTGTCACGGACACGTGTCTCACATCTTGCTCAATTTCCACATTACAGTCAGAATCAGTATCACCATTTGACACTATTTCTACACAATTGACCTTCTTAGACTTTTCTGACACAAGACTATGAAATACGTCAACCAACTGTATAATATTTTAACATTTTTCGTTGTCTTTTTGAAAGGACATTAGCTTAGATTCTAGCTGTAAATTATGCAATTCACATTCTCTATATAAGCTAAGCCATAAAACATCTAAGTCAGTTTCATGAGTAGCCTTGAATTTAAGCTTACTTTGTTTAGCAAAAGAAGAAATTATATCCATATTTTGCTTACATTTTTCAACTTCTCTTTTACGCTGGGCTTTGATCAGCACGTCTTATCCTCAGCTCGTCTGATCTTTGTAGTACCTCTGGTGCCTGTCAATCCATCTGGAGAATATATCAGTCCTCAATCTATAGGTTCTTTCTGATTCTTGAAGTTAGTGGATTTCCTGACACTTGAACAACAGCTGCAAGCCTCTTCTCTCCCCCCTTTGTTCAAGAAGGAAATTCCACTTGAAAAATCAGGACTGGATGCTCACCAAATGGACTTCTTATCAGATGCGATTGAGTAAAGAATATATATCACAATATTCTTATTAAAAAATTTATCGATTTATTCTTGGATTGTCCATTAAAAAGAATAATTGCAATAGTTACATAAAATAGATGAAATAGTTACAAAGTGATTGTCCATTTGTCCATAGATTCACCCATCGTTTCCTGGGATCCTGGATGATAGGTTGCATCTGTCTGTGTCCAGCACGTGTGTCAGGGCTTATATGTAATCTCCTTCCTTCACACGTAGATCCTCCTTCTGGTGTCATGTGTAGTGCAAGAGCCCACCCTGTCTCTAACATGGGGTTATATAGCCCCATTACAACACCTGTTCTTCTGCATATGGCACTAACTTACACTGAACTAAAAATACACAAATAGCGCATGTCATCTAGAAACCCTATCACGATGGTGGATGCAATCTTATGCAATGTATGATACAGAATTCAGAATACAAAAATGAATATCCGTAATTAATATTTAACATACAGTACAGACCAAAACTTTGGACACACCTTGTCATTAAATGATTTTTCTGTATTTTCATGACTTTGAAAATTGTACATTCACACTGAAGGCATCAAAACTATGAATTAACACATGTTGAATTATATACTTAACAAAAAAGTGTGAAACAACTGAAAATATGTCTTATATTCTAGGTTCTTCAAAGTAGCCACCTTTTGCTTTGATGACTGCTTTGCACACTCTTGGCATTCTCTTGATGAGCTTCAAGAGGTAGTCACCAGAAATGGTTTTCACTTCACAGGTGTGCCCTGTCAGGTTTAATAAGTGGGATTTCTTGCCTTATAAATGGGGTTGGAACCATCAGTTGTGTTGTGCAGAAGTCTGGTGGATACACAGCTGATAGTCCTACTGAATAGACTGTTAGAATTTGTATTATGGCAAGAAAAAAGCAGCTAAGTAAAGAAAAACGAGTGGCTTTCATTACTTTAAGAAATGAAGGTCAGTCAGTGCGAACAATTGGGCAAACTTTGAAAGTGTCCCCAAGTGCAGTTGCAAAAACCATCAAGCGCTACAAAGAAACTGGCTCACATGAGGACAGCCCAAGGAAAGGAAAACCAAGAGTCAACTCTGCTTTTGAGAGCCTCAGAAATCACAGGTTAACAGCAGCTCAGATTAGAGACCAGGTCAATGCCACACAGAGTTCTAGCAGCAGACACATCTCTACAACAACTGTTAAGAGGAGACTTTGTGCAGCAGACCTTCATGGTAAAATAGCTGCTAGGAAACCACTGCTAAGGACAGGCAACAAGCAGAAGAGACTTGTTTGGGCTAAAGAACACAAGGAATGGACATTAGACCAGTGGAAATCTGTGCTTTGGTCTGATGAGTCCAAATTTGAGATCTTTGGTTCCAACCACAGTGTCTTTGTGCAACACAGAAAAGGTGAACGGATGGACTCTACATGCCTGGTTCCCACCGTGAAGCATGGAGGAGGAGGTGTGATGGTGTGGGGGTGCTTTGCTGGTGACACTGTCGGGGATTTATTCAAAATTGAAGGCATACTGAACCAGCATGGCTACCACAGCATCTTGCAGCGGCATGCTATTCCATCCGGTTGGCGTTTAGTTGGACCATCATTTATTTTTCAACAGGACAATGACCCCAAACACAACTCCAGGCTGTGTAAGGGCTATTTGACCAAGGAGGAGAGTGATGGGTTGCTACGCCATATGACCTGGCCTCCACAGTCACCAGACCTGAACCCAATCGAGATGGTTTGGGGTGAGCTGGACCGCAGAGTGAAGCCAAAAGGGCCAACAAGTGCTAAGCATCTCTGGGAACTCCTTCAAGATTGTTGGAAGACCATTTCCGGTGACTACCTCTTGAAGCTCATCAAGAGAATGCCAAGAGTGTGCAAAGCAGTCATCAAAGCAAAAGGTGGCTACTTTGAAGAACCTAGAATATAAGACATATTTTCAGTTGTTTCACACTTTTTTAAGTATATAATTCCACATGTGTTAATTCATAGTTTTGATGCCTTCAGTGTGAATGTACAATTTTCATAGTCATGAAAATACAGACAAATCTTTAAATGAGAAGGTATGTCCAAACTTTTGGTCTGTACTGTACATAGATACGTGCACATGTGTACATATTTGAACACATTCTTAAAAACACATAAAACAGACATAAATATATATACTCAGTTATACACACACACACACACACATACATTAGAAATATATTTAATATGGGAATTGGGCAATCTGGCGACAAGCCTCACTCACCTGCCCGCAGCCTGTGTACCGTCCAGCTGTGCAGGGCCGCGGCATGTCTTATGGCCATCACAGACATGGCACCAGATCATCAGGGGGGCACCCTCTTCATCGGGGCCCTGGACCATCAGGGGGGCCCCCTCGCCGTCGAAGCCCAGGTTGCTCCCCCAGGATCTGTACAGCCAGAACCTCACTCCGGAGCTGCAGCTTGTTTGCCGCCACTTCTTCAGATATGGCCGTGCACAGTGTGCGGCTGTGTCTGGTAGTAATCACGCGGCAGGGGTGACACACAAGCACAATTAAAGGTGCAGTGTCGCCCCTGCCGTGTCATTACTACCAGACACAGCCGCACAGCGCACTGCACAACTTGATAACCCACAGTACAGCAGCTATAAGGACTGACTAAGTCCCAGCACAACCGTCCAGAAAAATGCTTAATCTTTGTCTTATTGGATGCTCCAAGACTCCAAGACCCAGCAGCCATCACTAAATCAGATGTAAAGTCTGAGGTTTTCTCCAGCTGCAGCTCTCGGTGCAGACGTGGCTGAGCTCAGTTTGTCATTTAGCACAACATATGCCAATACCACAATCTGGCTTTACATAGGACTGCATAATCTGAGCCCAAGAGTCCCCCAATGTCCAATGCAGAACATCATCCTCAGTGCACCAACACTACAATGCTGAAAGACACACTCCACTCTGCTCCATCTGCATAGGAATGCACAGCCGGTGAGTCCCAGAAAGAAAGTCTCATTCCCAGGTCACAAGGTCACATCAGAGACAGAGATAAGTGATGAAAACTGTCAGAACTCACTCTTGTTTGAGGGCACTTCTTCAGACATGGCCACACGCAGTGCAATGCTCTGCGGCTGTGTCTGGTAGTAATGACACGACAGAGTTGACACACAAGCACAATTAAAGGTGCAGTGTCGCCTCTGCCATGTCATTACTACCAGACACAGCCGCACAGCATTGCACTGCGTGCGGCTATGTCTGGGAGTCTTGGGAAGTGCCGGCAATCTAGCTGCAGCCTGCAGTGACGGCAGACCTGGGGGGGGCAGGAGCCAGAGGGGGGCCTGATGCAGGGGCGGCAGGCCCCCTGGCTCACAGACCCCATTGCAGTTGCGTGGCCTGCCGCCATTGGTGGTACGCCACTGCTCCTGAGTCTCTGCAGTACAACTGTGATATCAGGTTTCACAAAACATCAAGAGTCAGGAAGGTATTGGGGGGTGGGGGATTTTCTGACAATCTGACGAGGAGGGAGAAATTAAACTAAAAGAGCTGCGCTTGTCAGATCAGTTGTTCCTGACGGAGGGTTAAAGAGATGTGTTGCCACAGCACCTATACTGAGTCAACAGCACTGCAGCCTTGCAGCGCTGGGGTCCTGGGTTCAAATCCCACCAAGGACAACATCTGCAAGGAGTTTGTATGTCCTCCCCGTGTTTGCGTGGGTTTCCTCCTGGTTCTCCGGTTTCCTCCCACACGCCAAAGACTGATAGAGAATCTAGATTGTGAGCCCCAATGGGGACAGTGCCCATAATATCTGTAAATTGTTTGAATTGTAAAGCGCTGCGGAATATGTTGGCGCTATGTAAATAAAAAGATTACTATTATTAACCAAATGTTTCCCAATCTTTTATTGTAGAAGTTGATGCATCAGAGGTGGAGGTTGGGGCTGTGTTGTCTCAGGGTCCGTCCCCTGGTAAATGGCGTCCATGCGCTTTCTTTTCCAAAAAATTATCTTCGGCTGAGAGAAATTATGACGTGGGTAATAGGGAACTTTTGGCGATTAAATTGGCGTTTGAAGAGTGGCGACATGGGTTGGAGGGGGCAGCCCATCCTATAACCTGTCATATCTTTAGTCTGCTAAACGTCTTAATCCTAGGCAAGCTAGATGGTCCCTGTATTTTACTAGGTTCAATTTTGTTGTCACTTTCCATCCAGGGATTAAAAACATCAAGGCTGATGCTTTGTCCCGGAGCTTCCCTGGTGGTGGTGACCATGAGAATCCTGCCCCAATTTTGCAGAAGGGGCAGTCATTTCGATATTGTACCCTGACCTGGAGGGTGAGGTGTTGGAGGCTCAGGGGGACGCCCCTGCCTCCTGCGCTTTGGGGACGTTATTTGTACCATCTAATCTGCGTCGTAAAATAATCAGGGAACATCATAACTCGGTGCTTGCTGGACATCCAGGTGGTAAGGCAACTGCGGACCTCCTTTCTCATCGTTTTTGAGGGCCGGGATTGCATCATGATGTGGTTGAACATGTGTCTGCTTGTAGTGTTTGTGCACCTTCTAAAGTATCAAATATCCGTCCGTCTGGTCCCCTTCTTCCGCTGCCTATTCCTAGCAGGCCATGGACACACTTGTCCATGGATTTTATTACTGACCTACCGGTATCTGCAGGTAAGGCTGTGGTCCTAATGGTTGTAGATAGGTTCATAAAATGGTTCACTTCATCGCATTACCGGCACTTCCGAATACCAAGACTCTTGCTCAGGTATTTAAAAATGAGATTGTGAATCTTCACGGCGTTCCCTCCGATGTGGTGTCAGATTGGGGAACCCAGTTTGTTTCTAAGTTCTGGAAAACTTTCGTTCACCTAACCACAGACACGTGGACAAGTGCTTGTGGGCAGGGACGGTACATCTCGCTGATGGCACACTGGGTTAATATAGTGGAAGCTGGGACCCAGTCGGACCTTGGGACGGAACACATCCTCCCGACGCCGAGGATTGTGGGCCCTGGGTTGCCTCCACAATATACAGCTCCTGCACCTCCTCCTCTTCAGCCTCCATCTCCAAAATGACCACATCAGTCGCAAGCTGGAAGCACTGCAGCACTGCCTCGGCCAAGCGGCAACAGGCTGTGCTGAAGCTAATATGCTTAGGTGACAAACCGCACAATGCTGAAGAGTTGTGGACAGCTCTGAAAGAGCAGGCAGATCTGTGGCTCACACCGCTGCACCTACAGCCAGGCATGGTCGTGTGTGACAATGGCCGGAACCTAGTGGTGGCTCTGAGGCGAGGCGAGCTCACACACGTACCATGCCTGGCCCATGTGCTTAACCTTGTGGTTCAGTGGTTTCTTAAAACCTACCCGGATCTGTCGGATCTGCTTGTCAAAGTACGCCACCTGTGTGCCCACTTTAGAAAGTCAGCTAAAGCTTCCGCCTCCCTTTCCGTGCTTCAGCAGCGTTTATAGCTTCCTGCTCACCAACTGATCTGCGATGTCCCCACACATTGGAACTCTACATTGTAGATATTGGGAAGGATTTGTGAACAGAAGATGGTGTTATGATCTGCAACATGTACTAAGGAAAGATAGGGGAAAGCTGTCCCTACAGTAAGACTAAGCTGAATCCCTACGATGTAGCGGGCTGCCTGTTCCTAGTGAATAGACCCACCTTAGTCCTCGGCTAGTCTGAACGAAGACCTATAGAATTAAGGGAGGGGTCCCTAAAAGAACTAAGGACTGGGACAAAAATGTGACACCTCCTAAACTGAGAATTTGTTGCAGAACACAAAAAGACAAACTGACAAAAATGTACTAGAGGTCCCAGAGGACCAAGCGAACTTGACAGAGAAAGGCACCGAAGCACCAGGCAGGTTCTAACAGTACCCCCTCTTTTATGAGGCTCCTCCGGACCCTCCAGGCCCAGGCCTATCCGGAAACCTCCTGTGGAAAGCTTTAACAAGCCTAAGAGCAGAGACATCATCCGTCCTTACCCAGGAGTTGTCTTCGGGACCGAAACCCTTCCAGGAGACAAGATACTGTAATCTCCCTCTATGCCATCTAGAATTCAAGATACGAGAAATTTCATATTCGCCGTCTTTCACAACTGGAGGAACTGTGACAGTGGCGTCCCTATCAGATACATGAGCCTTTTTCAACAAGGAAACATGAAACACAGGATTAATCTTCCAGGAAGTAGGGACATCCAACCTAACAGCAGACGGGTTAAGAACCTGATGCACTTTAAATGGACCCACAAACTTAGGACCCAGTTTTTTAGAGGGAATCGTCAACCGCAGGTTCTTCGAGGACAACAAAACCATGTCACCCACAGTAAACAAAACCTCCTTATGTTTCCTGTCAAAATACTTCTTGGACTTCTTGTTAGCCTCTTGAAGGTTGCAACATACATTAGTCCAAACTCTCTCCAAATCATCAGAAAAATTCTCCTCCTCCGGCACCGCCGACCCCAATTTGGAGAACGAACCAAAAGACGGATGTCTCCCAGTACAACAAAAAAAAGGAGAACACCCAGCAGAGGAGGATGTATGATTATTAAGAGCAAATTCTGCGAGAGGCAGAAACTCAGACAACACCTCTTAATTGTCCGCCACAAAACAACACAAAACTGTTCAACATCCTGGTTCTTTCTTTCAGTCTGTCCATTAGACTCAGGAGGGTTAAATAGCAAAAAAGAGGCATTCAAGAGATTAAAACAGGAAAACAGTAAGGAGGCACTAAAGTGTTACAAGGAAAAAACGAGAACCTGCAAAAAACAAATAAAAATAGTGAAGGAGGAAACAGAGAGACGTATTGCTAGGGAAAGTAGATCAAATCCCAAACTGTTCTTTACGTATATAAATAGTAAAAGGATTAAATCGGATAATATTGGACCGATAAAAAGTGAGGAAGGCAAAATCATAGAGAAAGATGAGGATAAAGCTAATCTATTAAATAATTTTTTTTCGACAACTTTCACAAAGGAAATCGAACTAACAGGAGAAATGAGAAGTGACAAGCTTAATCCTCCACTAAGTATGACAAATCTAACCCAAGTTGAGGTACAGAAACGCCTCAGTAACATTAAAATAAACAAATCACCAGGACCTGATGGCATACACCCACGGGTACTAAGGGAACTAAGTAATGTGATAGACAGACCGTTATATCTTATATTTAAGGACTCTGTTGAGACTGGGTCTGTGCCACTTGATTGGCGACAGGCGAATGTAGTGCCAATATTCAAAAAGGGAGCGAAAAGTGACGCCGGAAACTATCGGCCGGTGAGTCTGACGTCCGTTGTGGGCAAAATTTTTGAAAGCTTCATTAAAGAGGCAATTACGGAGCATCTTGATGCTAATAATCTTTTAATCCCGAACCAACATGGATTCATGAGGAATCGCTCCTGCCAAACAAACCTGATTGACTTCTATGAGGAGGTTAGCTCTCGAGTAGATCAGGGGGAACCAGTGGATGTCGTGTATCTCGACTTCTCAAAAGCGTTCGATAGCGTGCCACATAATAGGTTGGTATACAAAATGAGAATGATGGGGCTGGGGGAAAATGTCTGCAAGTGGGTAGCAAACTGGCTAAGGGATAGAAGGCAGAGGGTGGTTATAAATGGAATATACTCAGATTGGGTAAGCGTCACTAGTGGGGTACCACAGGGGTCTGTACTAGGCCCAATGTTATTTAATATCTTTATTAACGACATAGTCAACGGGATAAATAGTAAAATATCAATATTTGCAGATGACACAAAGTTATGTAAAACAATTAATACAAAAGAGGACAGTGCAGACCTACAGAGGGATTTGGATAAGCTGGGTAGGTGGAGCATTAAATGGCAAATGAGGTTTAATGAGTAGAAATGTAAGGTCATACATATGGGAAGGAAAAATGGAAGTCACCAGTACTCACTGAATGGGAAATCATTGGGGAATTCAGAGATGGAGAAGGACTTGGGCATCTTGATTGATAGCAAACTAAATTGGAGTGCCCAAAGTCAGGCCGCTGCTGTAAGGGCAAACAGGGTAATGGGATGTATCAGAAGAGGTATAGCTGCAAAGGATGAGAACATTGTTCTTCCACTGTACAAAGCACTTGTCAGACCACACTTGGAATACTGTGCTCAGTTATGGGCCCCAATATATAGAAAGGATATAAACGAGCTTGAAAAGGTACAAAGGACGGCAACAAAATTAATAAAGGGAATGGAGGGACTGCAATACCCAGAGAGGTTGTCAAAACTAGAACTATTCAGCCTGGAAAAGAGAAGGTTGAGGGGGGACATAATAAATGTGTACAAATATGTTAGGGGACAGTATAGAGATCTTGCCAGGGATTTGTTCAAAAGGAGGAATATTATGGTAACAAGAGGGCATTCACTAAGACTGGAAGAGAAAAGGTTTCAGCACCAGCATAGGAAGGGGTTCTTTACGGTAAGAGCAGTGAGAATATGGAATTCACTGAGTGAGGAGACGGTAATGTCGGATTCACTACACCAGTTCAAGCGGGGACTGGATGCATTTCTAGATACCAGGCAGATTTCAGCGTATACTTAAAAATAAAATAAAATAGTAGGTTGATACAGGGATTTATTCTGACTGCTGGTTTCAGAGTCGGGAGGGAATTTTTCCTCAGGTGAAGATTGGCCAAATCATTTGGGGTTTTTGCCCTCCTCTGGATCAACTTTAGCAATTACAGAACTAACAGGTCGAACTTGATGGACGCAAGTCTTTATTCGGCTTTACAAACTATGTTACTATGTTACCCTCTCCTTTCTAATGGGAATATGTCATTACTGAGGCCCACCTCTATGTGTCTTTAAATTGTTCGTGTTTTTTTTTTCTAAATTTTGGCAGCCGTTGGACTCACTGCATACCCTATAACTGAATAGCAGACCCTCTCCTTTCTAATGGGAACATGTCGTACTCTTTACTGTGGCCCAGCTGTATGTCTTTAAATTGTTAGTGGGGTTTTTCCCAAATTTTGGCAGCCCTTCCAGTCACAGCATGGGTATTACCACTATAGGAGACCCGCTCCTTTATAATGGGAACATTTTTTTTACTGAGACCCTCCTCTATGTCTCTTCAAAGGGGCATTGAGTTGCATCCAAGCTTTTGGCAGCCCTTGCAGTCACTGTATACGCAATAACAGTATAGGAGACCCATTCATTAATAACGGGATCAACAAAACATAGCCGACTGCTGGCTCATTAAGAATAGTAAGGGCCGCCTGATGGCCCTATAAAAATAGTCTTTGTGACTTTCAGAGTCCCTCCATCATAAATGAAACAGGATGTGTCTGATGATGTGTCACACACCACATTGCCAGATAAGGTTGTAAAATGTTAAAAATCCTGGTGAATGCATTTGTCTTGGTTGAAAGCAATGCAAAAGTGCTACGTGTGAACATAGCCCAAGTTGTGGAGGAGCATTTTTGTTTTTAGTTATTTATTTTGTCTTATATACAAGTCATTACTTGGAAAGGATGTTCCTTAACATATTTCCCAGGAAAATCCATTTTGCTTTTATTTTTGTATGTTTTATTGTGAGTCCGTAAAAGTGGCGTAAAGCCTCTGATTTATGTTGACCGCAGTGACCTGGGAGTCAGAAATGCTTCCAGGGGTCTTCCCCATGCTGTTCCCATGTCATTTGAGCACTGTTCCCATCGATTTTTAGGCCCTCTGCAGACCACCAGGGGGTGTCGCCGGAAAAATGCTTGAGTTTCCCATAGACTTACATTGGACTCGTTACTCGGTCCAAGCACTACAGCATTCCAATTTTCTTGACTCGAACAACGAGTATCCAAGCATTTTAGTGCTCGCTCATCACTAGTGTTTATGATCCCGGTAGGAAAGATTTTAGAGTCCTACCTCTACCATTCTGTGTTATACAGTATGTTCATGTGTACCCCCAGGGGTAAATGTTTTTTCAGCCCATGCACTTAGTGCATGGGCATTATCAGTATAGGAGACACACTCCATAACAATGTTAACAATGTTTTGAATGAGGACCTCCTCTACATCTCTTCAAAGGGGTATTGGAGAGCATCCAAATTTTTGGCAGCCCTTGCAGTCACTGCATACGCAATAACAATATAGGAGACCCGCTCCTTTATGATGGGAACATTTTTTTTTACTGAGACCCTCTTCTATGTCTCTTCAAAAAGGTATTGGGGTGCGTCCAGATTTTTGGCAGCCATTGTAGTCACTGCATACCCAATAACAGTATAGGAGACCCGCTCCTTAATAATGGAAACAGCAAAGCAAAGCCAGCTGATGGCCCTCTAACAATAGTGAGGGCCGACTGCTGGGCCTTTAACAATGGTAAGGGCCGACTGATGACCCTGTAAAAATAGGTTTTGTTACTTTCAGAGTCCCTCCTTCATAAATGCAACAGGATGTGTCTGATCATGTCTCACATACCACATGGGCAGATAAGGTGGTAAAATGTTAAAATGACATTTACTGGTGAATGTATTTTTCACCATTGAAAGCAATGCAAAAGTGCAAAAACGCATGAAAAACACTATGTGTAAACTTAGCCCAAGGCTCGGAAGAGCATTTTTTTGCCTTATATACAAGTCATTACCCTGGAAAGAATGTCCCTTAACGTTTTTCCAGGAAAATCCATTTTGGCTTTGTTTTTGTATGTTTTATTGTGAATCCGTAAAAGTGGCGTAATACGCTGACAACATTGTTCACAGCAGTGGCTTGGGAGTCAGAGATGCTTCCCGGGGTCCTCCTCATGCTGGTCCCATGTCATTTCAGCACTGTTCCCATCGATTTGGACAATTTTTAGGTCCCCTGCAGACTTCCACTGGGGGGCCAACTGAAAAATGCTCGAGTTTCCCATTGACTTATATTGGGATCGTTGCTCGGGTCGAGCACCTGAGCATTACGATTTGCTCGACCAGAGCAACGAGCACCCGAGCATTTTAGTGCTCACTCTTCACTAATAATTTCTTTTTTTACTAATGTGATACATACAGCAAGCCACATCTCAGCTTGTCATTTTTTTGCGCAGAGATTCAGCTGTAAACAGGGTTCGTCCACAGTAAAAAAAATTGAATTTCTTCTGTTACTACCGTGATGTATACTGCAAGTCACATCTCAGCTTGTAATTTTTTGGTGCTGAGATTCAGCTGTATACAGGGCATGTTCACAGTAAAAAAAATCTAATTTCTTCTGTTACTACCGTGATACAAACAGCAGGCCACATCTCAGCTTGTATTTTTTTTTGCACGGATATTATGCTGTTTACAGTCCTCATCCACAGTAACAAAAATCTAATTTCTTCTGTTAGTACCATGATACTTTGCACTGAGATTCTGCTGTTTCCAGGACTCCACAATATAAAATCAAAATTTTGGTTGCTAATAGCGTGCTCCAGCCACACTATCTGAGCAAAGAAATACTGATTGGTAAATTACTAACAGGTGACTCACATGTCTGGGCTTAGGCTTATTAAACAGCTGGTTTAGAAAGGAGAAGGGTACATCCAACTAATTTTTGGAAATGTGAAGACTCTTGATTGGGCCTCCATCTGCTAGGTTGGCTGTAGTGAAAGAGGTGTCAGTCCCCGTTATACTATTTTTACACTGGTGAAATTGATGCCACTTTGGTGGTGTCTGCCACTAATTTTTGGAAATGTGGAGAATCATGATTGGGTCTCCTTCTGCTGGGTTGGCTGCAGTGAAAGAGGTTTTGATCTCCATTATACTACTTCTACTCTAGTGAAATTGAAGCCACTTTGGTGGTGTCTGCCACTAATTTTCAGAAATGTGGAGATTCCTGATTGGGTCTCCTTCATGTCTGTTGCCTGTAGCAGTAGATCGTCAGGCCTCCACTTACTTTCAGTCAACTACCTGTGTTACTATGCTTAAATTTTTGTACCAATGGTAGTCCATGAAAATTATATTTGTGCCACCTGAGTGTGGCTGATCAGAAAAGTAGCTTGAGCTGTTGCATGAGGTATCAGGGCTCCAAGTACAGCAGACCTACACCAATCCCTCCTTGTCTTAATTTGAAGTTAAATTCAAAGCTGTAAATGCTGGCCCAGGCCCTGATACCTCATGCACGGCCCATGGCTGATTGCTGCTGTGCAATTGGAAAATGTGTACTGTGGGTAAATTGATGCCACTTTTCATGGTGTCTGCCTCTAATTTGAGCTGTTTTGGCAGCTATTGGGCCCCTTTGAAGGTGTTCTGTATGCGTTTAGTTTTGCTTCCCATTGAATCCAATGGGGTTCGGATATGTTTGATGAACTGTTCGACAAACATTGGGAAGTTTGTCAATCTGAATTGAATCGAACCTTCAAAGATTTGCTCACCTCTACTTGCAACCAATTATTCATAGTTTTTGCAACCTTTTGCCTATACCTATCAAATGGCCTATTTACTGGTGTCCTTTCTTTGTCAACTGTGTGTTGATCCACAGACATTAATGACCAGATGTCAGTGTATTATTACTATTATTATGAAAAAAGGGGGTATACATAGCAAAAACACTTACAATAATTTTAACAATACAAGTCGGCGACTGGTACAGGAGGAGAGAGGACCCTGCCCGCGAGGTCTCACAATCTACAAGGAATGGGTGAGGATACAGTGGGTGAGGGTAGGGCTGGTTGTGCAGCGGTATGGTGGAGCGAGAACCCTGCCCGCGAGGGCTCACAGTCTACAGGGGATGGGTGAGGATACAGTGGGTGGGGGTAGAGCTGGTCGTGCAGCGGTATGGTGGAGCGGTGGTTACTGCAGGTTGTAGGATTGTCGGAAGAGGTCGGTCTTCAGGTTCCTTTTGAAGGTTTCCGTGGTAGGCGAGAGTCTGATATGTTGGGGTAGAGTTCCAGAGTAGGTGGGATACACGGGAGAAATCTTGCATGTGATTGTGGGAAGAGGAGATAAGAGGGGAGTAGAGTAGGAGATCTTGTGAGGATCGGAGGTTGCGTGTAGGTATGTACCGGGAGACTAGGTCACAGATGTATGAAGGAGACAGGTTGTGGATGGCTTTGTATGCACTCTAACTCCACCTACAAAGTACATCCTGATGCTGGCACTGGTGTCAGGACATAATGTTTCATTGCACGTGCCTCAACGTTCAGTAGTGAATACTGCGTGCTCATGCTCACAGAACAAGAACAATTTAATAGGCCGGTGACCCTTAAAATACAGCTGCTGGCCCAAGATCTGCGGTTCCCGGGAATCTGCCTGGGGGCCGGATAAAAGGTCATCGAGGGCCGTAAATGGTCGGTGGGCCTGAGGTTCCCCACCCCTGGGTTAAAGCTTTATCATGTAATGTAGTCATTATTCCAAAATTTTATGTCTTGTCTTATCATGTAAATGAGACCCCAGAGGACTAATCCGACAGAAAAATGCATCCTTATGCATACTAACTAAAGGCAGTATCACTTTATTACTTGTCATTACTGGAGCGGATAATTGCTGTAATAGTGCCTTGAGGGCAGTAACCAATTTGGAAGCTTCACTTTTCCCCTTTTCCCTTAAATCTCACTCACAAAAGTCTGCAGCTGGAGGAGGAACTCCAACTGAGGGAGGAACTCCGGCACCAGAATGGACGGATGTATATGAAAGGTCCAGACTGGAAGCCCTGGAGGATGCCCTCAGCTCGTGTCTCTCTTTTATATGTACCGACTTTTCTCTTTTCTTATGTTACTTAGATATTGGTACATGATGACGCACCCTTATTTACATTGAGGTTGTGTACCCTTTTTTCTGTGTTCTCTGTTACTTGTGTTAATAAAAGCAAATGCTGAACTATGATCTTTGTCAGTCCTGGTAGACACAATGCACTGTGGTTGTGTATCGATACCCCCCAAAAAAGAAAAGCTCCCCCTCATGAGAGACAACTCTCCGACATGAGGTTTAGTATATTTGTTCTGTTTATCCCTTTTTATTTTATGTGATATATACTGCATTGTTTTGTCCATTTTGTATCATCTTTATATATTTTTATAAACACTGCCTACTTTTCAGATTAAGTATATAAAATTGAATAGCTCAGTTCCTCAGGGGTGTACCACACCCTTGAAGCAACACACTATCTGTAATGGGTGTCCAATTGGCCTATATAAACAATAGGTGGTGGCAGCAGCTAGTTCCTTTTATTATTGTGGAGTTTGTCAGTGACTGTACCAGGGTGTATATATAGATATATTCCATGGGCTGAAATCTTATGTGTATATACTATAGGCTCACTGTGAGATCCCCAATAACTGGCCTAGTAGTGAAAACAGCTGCGGCCTCGTCCATCACTCGCCAGTCAATTGCGTAATTCTCCTGACGATTGGAGGCGGCGGTGTGTTGTTCATCGTTGTGGAATCTGCGTCATCTCTCCGGGTGTTCTCCTTGAATAATTGGTGCCAGTGGTGGGATCTGTGCATGATCCCCCTGCTCTTTTTAACTTGAGAGGTGCCATAAATGCAAACCATCAATTTAATAGAGCAAATCAAGGGTTCATTCACACGTCCGTGAAGGTCAGTCCACACACACACCGCAAACAAAACCAAGCATCACAGCTTCATATGTTTCTATAAGGCTGTCACACTAAGGTTGAGAGACTCGCACCCAGTCCATGGATTGTGGTCCATGCTCAGTGCATCATGATGGTCAAACATTTAAGTGCTCCAATTAGTAACAGATCTGATTTTTATGCCCAGGGTTAGGTCTGTGACCAGGTATAATATAGGGTTGGCATCTCCATGGTGAGGTAGGTCAGTGACAGGTTAGGGAAGCAGCCACAGTCACATTTTCCAGGTTTTAGGAGCAGTTCAATGAACTTACTGATTTAATATGAGATTTTAGGGCTCAAACAATGCAAACTACCCATAAGAATTGTTTACATGGTTATTATTTGTCCAGCCTTGTAACTGCAACCCAGCAGGACCCAATAGTGTTAAAGGGGTTGTCTACTACTGCACAATCCGTTCTTAAATGTTATAGCACCTCATGTAAGATAATAAAAACGTATGCTCACCTCCTGGACCATGAATGTTGGTGCTGTGTCTACCAGCACTCACATGACATTGTTACAGGGCGTCAGTGCTATGACAGAACAATGGCAGACATCGCATCGGTCGAGGAGACGAGTATAAATATATTTTTCATTTTTCATTTCACATTTGGCATTTTAATATTTAAGAAGGCTTGTCTTACCTGACTTTCTGAGCCTGCTCTCCTGACAGAGAGAATAACTGCAGATCTTACTATCACTACTAACAACTAATTACCTCTTTCCAATTACATACAGATGGGCGCTGAAGACTACCCACAAGACTACAATAATATGAATGATGATAATCATACAGTCGATGACCACCCTTGGCTCCACAGCTTGTTCTCACACATTGCCTATTCCGTGACTTGTGTCCTCGGACTTATAGGAAATGTGCTCATTATACTCGTGTTTGTGTTCTACGAGAAGATAAAGACTCTGACCGACACCTTTTTGGTGAATTTGGCCATTGCAGACATCTTGTTTCTGCTCACCCTCCCATTCTTGGCATATGAATCGGCACATGCCTGGGTTTTTGGAGACTTCCTGTGTAAGATCATAAGGATCACATACAGGGTGAATTTATTTACGTCCATGCTCACGCTCACCTCAATCACATTTGACAGGTTTATTTCTATCACTAAAGTCACTAAGGCAGCTAAATACCAGGTGACTAAACACAAGTGGCGGTACGGGGTGTGCGTCCTCCTCTGGACCCTGGCTCTGCTCCTTTCCATTCCCCAGTTCATATACAGCAACAGCCGTGACCGGAAGGAATGTTTTGAAGAATACTACCCTCCCATCATGGAGATCGTGGTGGTTTCATTCTAGATGACAGTGGGATTTCTAATTCCCTTGGCCTCAATGGTGCTTTGTTACAGCTTTATTCTCCGGACCTTGGTTAATGCCAGAGGCGTTCAGAAGAGGAAGTCAATGAACATAATTGTGGTCATAGTGGTTGTATTTATAGCTACACAGTTGCCTCATAATGCCCTTGTCCTGGCTAAAGTCCTCAATAAGGGATTCACATCAGATTCCTTTACAATTACGAGCGTTGTAATGGAAGCTATAGCTTACTTCCACGCTTGTCTCAACCCTGTCCTGTACTTTTTTGTTGGTACAAAATTTAGAAAGCATTTTTGGAAAATGCTGAAAGGTTTAGGTCTTAACCGGATGCAAGATGAAACCACAGATCATCTGCGGACGACTGATGGAGACTCCAGAAACGTTTCTGCTTCAACAAACATCTGTGCAACAAGTGTGTAAATGGTTTCTCGGGACGAGCAGACACAATTATGGCTGACGAGTGAAGCAGTTAAAGAGTTATTTCTATTATTGGATAGTGCTTGTGTAGCACCCTGAGGACTCGGTTGCTACAGGGGTATTACACCTCAAGCCAGAGGTGTGGTATTCCACTCCTGGGTAAGGATGGAGTGTGGAACTGAGCTCAGATAGCTGCATACACTACATACATCCCATTTCCGGGGGACAGACCGACGGTACTCCCACCAGTATATGTGCAGGTACGACAGTGTCTGTCCCTGGCTGGAGTGGGAGGGGGGTGGAACATCCCAGTAGTGTAGGGGCAGATAGGGGGAGCAGTCTGGGTAAGGCTAGGAGCTCATTGGGTGCTGGTCACCTGAGCTCACACATAGAGGGAGTATATAAGGTGGGCACCATCTTAGATCAGGGTCAGTCTTCTGTAGAGGGTCAGTCAGTCCTGAGAGAGGTCCAGGAGCGCCTGCAGAGAGAAGAGAGAGAGGAGAAGAGAAGGACCCAGAGGGGAAGAAGAAGGAACCCCAAGAACCCAGTATACAACCAGAAGGGTGAAGGGTTGGCACGCAAGGGAACCGGATCCCAAATTAGTGGAGGAGAGAAACTACCCTCAACTAAGAACCGGAGGCTGCGACATTACATGTGGAGCAGCCCCTCACCAAGTCCACTAAGAAGGCACACCGAGCATAGGGTCAGGGAAGCCAAAGAAGGTTCACCCAACAGGAGACCCGAGGGAGCCGGACATAAGTGGACCCCTGGTGGGAACGGCCAGTAGAGAGGACAGTCAGAAAGGGAGCTCAGGACCACGCTCCAGAATTGCTTGGGGGTTGGCCGAGTCCAGGACCTGGTGGACGCAGCACGGCTCGGGCGGTCACTCAAGGCCAGAGTGACCAACAGAACAGCAGTAAGTAAAAACCCTGAACTGCACAGCCCGACTCTGAGTCTTCTTACCATCCACACTGCACCACCACTACCACCATCCTCTACACCTGACCCCCTGAGGCTATACCCCTCCCGTTGGGGGTTATACTACCACAGCTGCACATATACCACCAGCCTCAGCAGACCCTGCTGCAGCGGCGGCCTTTTGACCGCAAATCAACGGGTGGCGTAGTCGACACTAAGAACAACTAATAACATCTGTAAAGACTGCCACACACTGAGTTTGACACCCTGGGCACGGACCGGGTCGCCGCCACTCGGAGACTACAACCCCCATCTGATCCGGCTCCGGGTAATCCCCAAACAGCACTGGCCCAGGGGGCGCGTCAACTTTTGGCGTAGTCGGCAGGATTTCGTGCCCGCAACCACCGGGTACTGCGTGCCTGAAGAAAAGTTTAAATTTACCTCAAGAAGAAGTCTCCCGCCGGTTCCAGAGGGTCCCCGCCATGGGACGCCATCACGGATCGTTTCCCGCCGGTTGCCCGCCATCTGCAGCTTTTTCCCGCCATCCACGGAGTTTCCCGCCACTGGGAGGCGATTCCCGCCATTTCCAGAAGATTTCCCGCCTTGGAAGAGCAGACGCCATTATGGGCGTGCCAGAGGGTGGCAAGAGGTCACCTCCCATCGTGGGCCAGGTCAAGGAATGGCGCCAAAAGCGGAAACCGCCCCCACCAACGGAGACTGTGATGCTAGAGATGTCCATCAGCGTCAGAGAACTGCCCCTGGAACTGACAATCACAAAGTTGCCCCGGGACCACCTTCAATGTGGGTGGAGACAGAACAAAAGAGCGAAGATGGGTGCAGCCTGGAGGAGTCTGGAGAGAGCGCACCCGGAGACAAGAAGTCTGGAGAGGACTCCGGAGAAGTCGTACCCGGAGATGGAAGGAGAGTCAGGCAGCACCGACCCTGTGGTCAGGAGCCTGCTGCAAGCAACAACCCCACTAGGCTTAGTGGAGATCCTGGCACAGCTCCCCCGAGACCGGGAGTGTGCGCAGACCGCGCTGGAGCGCCTCGCATGGAGGATGGCCCAGGTGCAGCGAGAGACGCTGACGGAGTGGAGCTGAGAGATGGCCCTGCAGGCAAGAACCCGCCAGCGAAGCACGCCACCCGAGACGAGGAGACAGACCGCCTCTGAGGATGGTGCAGGAGGAGTGAAGGCCGGAGACGGCGCCGAGAAGGGAGCTGGACAGATGGAGGCAGGTAAAGGGGACGTCACTACCCCGAGCCGAGAAACCGCGTGCCTGCCCCAGCTCCCCGTCGCAGAGCCCGAAATTCCCCCTGCCGTGCCCGTCGCTGCATCGTCACCGCTCCAGACAAGGCCTCAAGCAGAAGCCGCGGCCGCGACCCCTGTGACGTCACGCGCCTCAACCCTGAGCGCGGCAAAGCAGGAAACACCACCGGCCTGGTCGCAAGGTCTAGTAACCCCGGGCGCCGCCGTCTTCACGGTGCCCTTTACGTTCAGGGTACCCCAGGCCTGGTCGCAAGGCCTGGCGAACCCGGGCGCCGCTACCACCACCGCGCCCTCAACATCCACAGCGCCACACCTGGGTGAAGACCTATTTGCCCAACATACGTGCCCGGATGGGCAGCCCTTTAGATGGCCACCGGAGTACTACCAACTGGAACTCCAAAAAGCAAGGCCCCTGTGCGAGCCCCTGATTCCGGCTCCGAAGCCCGTTAAGAGGACCCCGCTCCCGCTGGAAGAAGCGCAGTTCGAGTGGGACCCCACCGGAGGAGACCTCATGGGGTTCACTCAGGAAACTCGGGCAGCCGCAGCGGAGCGTGTGGAGTGCTGCCGCCAGCAGTTGGCAGTCTTCGAGCAAGAACGGAGAGAGAGGCGGGTCCGTGAGCAGCGGCTGCAGGAACAGAGCGCAGGGCAGAAGAGCAGGACCAGGAGAGACCCCCGTGCAGCTCATGGTCCCCGTACCACCGGGACTGTGATTAAGTTTCAATTGCAGCACGGGTGGGGCTTCATCAGGGATCACCACACCCCCGGCGACGTCTTTGTGACCAGAAGAGACGTGGAGTACCATCTGCCGGAGGGACACAGAGGTCGTGACCTATATGTAGGGGACGAGGTCACGTTCACCCGGCACAAGTGTTCCAAAGGACCCTACGCCCTCCATGTACACCGGCTGACGGAGGAGGAGCTACGGTGTGAAGAGGAGCAAGAGGACCCGGACGGGTCTGAAGGAGGAGCAGGAGTACGCCGTCATTAAAGTACGGTAAAGAGACTGTACATAGTTACCCGTCAGGGTATAAGAACTGTTACTGCTGCTAGTTAAATTATAGTCCCCGTTGGGACCAGCAAATTGAACTGAAACCCGTGTGTCCCTATTCCCACTGACCGAGGACTGAGAGCGGTCATTCCTTTCCTAATACCTGGCCGAGGACTGAGAGCGGCCATATTTCCCCTTGTATATAGTTGCGCTTTTTAAGGCGCCCCCTACTGGTTTTATAGGAAAGCTGTGTTATTCTACAAGAGACTGTCGCACTTTACCCGGTCACAAGTTGCACCGTGGCCGGAGGAACAAGAAAGTTTACAAGAATGTTTATTATGAAAAAGTTTTATGCTGCAGATATATATATATAATGTTTTATATGTTTATGTTGTTATGAAAAAAAATTGTATGTTTATGGATGTTTTATTCTCTTACAGCCCGAGGACGTGCTGTGATTTACCAGGGGGGAATGTAGCACCCTGAGGACTCGGTTGCTACAGGGGTATTACACCTCAAGCCAGAGGTGTGGTATTCCACTCCCGGGTAAGGATGGAGTGTGGAACTGAGCTCAGATAGCTGCATACACTACATACATCCCATTTCCGGGGGACAGACCGACGGTACTCCCACCAGTATATGTGCAGGTACGACAGTGTCTGTCCCTGGCTGGAGTGGGAGGGGGGTGGAACATCCCAGTAGTGTAGGGGCAGATAGGGGGAGCAGTCTGGGTAAGGCTAGGAGCTCATTGGGTGCTGGTCACCTGAGCTCACACATAGAGGGAGTATATAAGGTGGGCACCATCTTAGATCAGGGTCAGTCTTCTGTAGAGGGTCAGTCAGTCCTGAGAGAGGTCCAGGAGCGCATGCAGAGAGAAGAGAGAGAGGAGAAGAGAAGGACCCAGAGGGGAAGAAGAAGGAACCCCAAGAACCCAGTATACAACCAGAAGGGTGAAGGGTTGGCACGCAAGGGAACCGGATCCCAAATTAGTGGAGGAGAGAAACTACCCTCAACTAAGAACCGGAGGCTGCGACATTACATGTGGAGCAGCCCCTCACCAAGTCCACTAAGAAGGCACACCGAGCATAGGGTCAGGGAAGCCAAAGAAGGTTCACCCAACAGGAGACCCGAGGGAGCCGGACATAAGTGGACCCCTGGTGGGAACGGCCAGTAGAGAGGACAGTCAGAAAGGGAGCTCAGGACCACGCTCCAGAATTGCTTGGGGGTTGGCCGAGTCCAGGACCTGGTGGACGCAGCACGGCTCGGGCGGTCACTCAAGGCCAGAGTGACCAACAGAACAGCAGTAAGTAAAAACCCTGAACTGCACAGCCCGACTCTGAGTCTTCTTACCATCCACACTGCACCACCACTACCACCATCCTCTACACCTGACCCCCTGAGGCTATACCCCTCCCGTTGGGGGTTATACTACCACAGCTGCACATATACCACCAGCCTCAGCGGACCCTGCTGCAGCGGCGGCCTTTTGACCGCAAATCAACGGGTGACGTAGTCGACACTAAGAACAACTAATAACATCTGTAAAGACTGCCACACACTGAGTTTGACACCCTGGGCACGGACCGGGTCGCCGCCACTCGGAGACTACAACCCCCATCTGATCCGGCTCCGGGTAATCCCCAAACAGCACTGGCCCAGGGGGCGCGTCACTTGTAAAAAGTAATCCCTTTGTAAATGTTATTAAAAGGTAAATTGCAAGCCATTCTTGTGATATTATCACTTTTGTTGACAACTTGTTGCCTTGGAGACCGACCACCACTGCTACAGTAAAGTTCAGGATCCATACCGAACACCTAGTGTCCGTGCACAGACCCCAAACACGGACTTCTCCAGGAAGTATATGTTAGTGTTTGTGTTCAGCAGGCTGATGAGAGTATTCATCTGCCAGCACCTGTGCTATAAATAAATAAATAAAAAAATTATGTGCAGTCCCCTCTATTTTTGCTAACTAGCGCAAGTAAAGCCGACAGTTGCGGGCTGCAGCCCCCAGCTGTCAGCTTTATGATTGCTGGTTATCAAAAATAGAGGGGTCTCAAGACTTTTTTTTTAATTATTTAAATAAAAAAATTAAAAAAATGCGTGGGGTCCCCCCTCATTTTTGACAATCAGTCAAGCTAAAGCAGACAGCTAGGGGCTGGTATTCTCAGACTGGGAAGGGGCCATGGAGATTGTCCATCCCGCACCTAAAAGTAGCAGCCCGCAGCCGCCCCAGAAAAGGCATATCTATTAGATGCGCCAATTATGGCGCTTTGCCCGGCTCTTCCCACTTACCCTGGTGTGGTGGCAAGTGGGGTAATATTTGTGGGATTGATGTCAGATGTTTTATGACCGCTGACATCAAGCCCAGGGGTTAGTTATGGAGAGGTGTCTCTAAGACAACCCCATTACTAACTCCATAGTCATATTGTAAAAAATACACAGCCAGAATAAAGTCCTTTAATTGAAAGAAAGACACAGAGTCCTTTATTTTAAATAAATGCTCCCTGTCCCTATTTTTCCCATTTATTGCTATAAAATGAAAAGTAATAAATCACCATATTCCTCACCTGTCCGCTGAGAATCATAGAAAATATTAAAATCTGTACAGCACCAGGGAGGGGGCATTCACCCCACCTTCCTCTTCCTCTTTCTTTTTTGCAGTAGGACAAGAGCTGGCATTATAGCTGACACTATTAGGCTATGTTCACACATTGCATTTTTTCAGCATTTTTTTCTGCAGCAAAAACTAATCTCTTGCCAGGAAAGTTTGTTCACGATTTTGCTAGTTTTTTGCTGCGTTTTTCACTGCATTTTTTTCACTGCAATTTTGTCTTTTTATGCATGTACATAAAGTTCAGTGAAAAAAAAAATCTCATTCTATTTCATCAGGTTTTGGCACAAAAAACGCTGAAAAAACTGACATCTGTGTTTTTTGGTGTTTTTTTTCAGCGTTTTTCACCACCCATTACTTCCAATGGGTGAAAAAGCTGAAAAAACACTGAAAGAAGTGACATGCTCTATTCTGCAAAAAACATCCAAAGCACAAAATACTGATGAAACAAAAACCAAGGTATGTGCATGAGATTTCTGGAATCTCATAAACTTTCCTGGTACTGTAAAACGCAGCAGAAAATGTGCATAAAAAAAAGCATAAAAGAACGTTGAAAAAACGCAATGTGTGAACATAGTCTTAAAGTTAGACTTGTATAATGGGCATAAAGAAGTAGGAAATTAATACACAGCAGCTCCTTTTAGGACAAAAGACCCCTGCAGTACCAACACTGGATGTCTTTTGTGCATAGACAAATAGTTATAAAATAGACAGGTAACTGAGACAGTAGAAGTTTTTTCAGAGAGTTGGACAATAAAAAGGGTACATGTGTTTACACATAAATAGCAAAGTGGAAGGAGTATTGTCTAAAGATGAGCGAACCTGTGGATGTTCGGGTTCGCTGGGTTAGACAAAAATACAGTAAAAACCTTGGCTTGGGTCCGAACTTGACCTCGATCTTGACCCTGGACCTGAACCTGCACCCAATACAAGTCAAAGGGGACCTGAACTTCGTTGCTTTAGAATGGCTGTAAAATGGTCATAGTTAGAGCTATGGGGCTACAAAAGGAAGATAAATGGGGGTAAGAGCAGGACAATTGCCTTCTTGTCCAGTTAAAATTTTCACCCACAGAGCATGTTTCCACATTTCCCCCACAGAAGCTGATAATAAATTTCACCCACAGAGCATGTTATCACATTTCCCCCACAAAAGCTGATAATAAATTTCACCCACAGAGCATGTTTTCATCTTTAACTGTGAAAGCTGATAAACAATTTCACACCAAGACAATGGGACACACTGCCCCCAACAGCTTAAAAATGTCTGCTCCAGTAGTGTATGTTACAAATGCTGCTGATGAAAAGTTGTTAGTATGATCTTGGGTCGAACTGGCGGTCCACAGCGAGGCTTGTTACCGGCAGTAGTTAGAAATTTCACCAACTGCGCATGGGGCAGAGTACCCTCTCAGAAGCAACTTTCAAATTTCACAATTTACAAAAAAAGTAATATTAGCTCACTTTTGGTGGAAACTCCCTATGAATTTCAGTGTTGTAAGTGAAGGGGGGAGGCACAGGGCCGGTATCAACATGCTGTGGGCCGGAACTGAGTTCTCTTCGCCCTGAGTCCCCTATTCTACAACCCCTGGCAAAAATTATGGAATCACCAGGCTCGGAGAATGTTCATTCAGTTGTTTAATGTTGTTGAAAAAAAGCAGATCACAGACATGGCACAAAACTAAAGTCATTTCAAATGGCAACTTTAGGGCTTTAAGAAACACTAAACGAAATCAAGATAAAAAATGTGGTACTCAGTAGAGATAATTTTTTTCAGACCAAGCAGAGGGAAAAAATTATGGAATCACTCAATTCTGAGGAAAAAAATATGGAATCATGAAAAACAAAGATACAAAAGAACACTCCAATACATCACTAGTATTTTGTTGCACCACCTCTACCTTTAATAACAGCTTTCAGTCTCTGAGGCATGTGTGTCACCCTGGCCTGGATGCCACAAATATAATAAAGCTGTGTCTGAGAGCAAGGGGGAGGTTCTCTAGTCAGGGGAACATTAGCATGCAATACCTCCTGTCTCAGGCCAGTAGGGGTAGCAGGCTGCCCCTATAAAAGCTGGAACTGGGGGCAGGGTTAGAGAGAACTGGATGACCTGTCTCAGGACTGAGAGGTGTCCCAGAGCAGAGAGAAACAGTTGTGTTGCACCCTAAGAGGACGTGTGGCAGTAGGAGAGCCACAAGCCAGGGACAAGAGGTGAAGTACGCCTGTCCTGGCAGACAAAGAACCAAATTTATCAGACTTTGGTGTCTGAGGCTGTGAGGATTCCACGTCCTGCAGCAGATAACCAGTCCACAGGAGATTGTATGTTCCTTGGCCTAAGAAGCCCGGAGGCTCCGCCACAGCAGAAGGGACCAGCAAAGCCGTACCAGGCCGAGAGTAGAAAGGGACCCACGTTGCAAACCATACGGGCGAGAGGACACGGTGAGCTCGGGAACGTGGGCTGTTACCCTATAAGGAGGAGATAGCCAGAAGGAGCGCAGAGAGCACGGTAGGCCTACACCCTCACCCTGACCAGGACCAACTTCCCATTTGCTCTCAGACATCCAGGTCCCCTCTTAGCCGGGACTGTTTGTGGGTCAGTTCACCTGTTCTAGTAAAGACCCTGGAGTGCAACCTGTTGTCTGTGTGCTCCTTGCTCCTCCAGCACTAACGGTACTGGGACTCCCTACACCATCACCCCCATCCTCCATTATACTGCCCTGGGGCCGCACTCTTCCCGTGGGGAGTCACACTACCCCAGCTGCATACATCATCAGCCCCAGCGGTCTGCCTGGCAGGGGCGGTTCGCACTGACCGCAATCCACGGGTGGCGTAGTCGGACATACCAACAGGGCATAGCAGACTACCACCGGTCTGACCACCCTGAGCCACGGAACCGGGGTGCCACCACTACCCCCATCGTTTCCCTATTGCCGGAATCCGAGTGCCCCACGGCCCAGGGGGAGAGTCACATGGACTTAATGAGTGACAAACAGTACTCATCATTAATCTCGCTGCAACTTTCTCTGATTGCGGTTGCCAGATCAGCTTTGCAGGTTGGAGCCTTGTCATGGACCATTTTCTTCAACTTCCACCAAAGATTTTCAATTGGATTGAGATCCGGACTATTTGCAGCCATGACATTGACCTTATGTGTCTTTTTTCAAGGAATGTTTTCACAGTTTTTGTTTGCTCTATGGCAGGATGCATTATCATCTTGAAAAATGATGTCATCATCCCCAAACATCCTTTCAATTGATGGGATAAGAAAACTGTCCAAAATATCAATGTAAACTTGGACATTTATTGAAGATGTAATGACAGCCATCTCCCCAGTGCCTTTACCTGACATGCAGCCCCATATCATCAATGACTGTGGAAATTTGCATGTTCTCTTCATGCCGTCATCTTTATAAATCTCATTGGAACGGCACCAAACAAAAGTTTCAGCATCATCACCTTGCCCAATGCAGATTCGCGATTCATCACTGAATATGACTTTTATCCAGTCATCCACGGTCCACGATTGCTTTTCCTTAGCCCATTGTAACCTTGTTTTTTCCTCTTTAGGTGTTAATGATGGCTTATGTTTAGCTTTTCTGTATGCAAATCCCATTTCCTTTAGGCGGTTTCTTACAGTTCGGTCACAGACATTGACTCCAGTTTCCTCCCATTCGCTCCTCATTTGTTTTGTTGTGCATTTCCTGTTTTGGAGACATATTGCTTTAAGTTTCCGGTCTTGACGCTTTGATGTCTTCCTTGGTCTACCAGTATGTTTTTGCCTTTAACAACCTTCCCATATTGTTTGCATTTGGTCCAGATTTTAGACACAGCTGACTGTGAACAACCAACATCTTTTGCAACATTGCGTGATGATTAACTTCTTTTAAGAGTTTGATAATCCTCTTCTTTGTTTCAATTGACATCTCTCGTGTTGGAGCCATGATTCATGTCAGTCCACTTGGTGCAACAGCTCTCCAAGGTGCGATCACTCCTTTATAGATGCAGACCAAAGAGCAGATCTAATTTGATGCAGGTGTTAGTTTTGGAAATAAAAATTTACAGGGTGATTCCATAATTGTTTCCTCAGAATTGAGTGATTCCATGATTTTTTCCCTCTGCTTGGTCTGAAAAAAATTACCCTTAGGCTATGTGCCCACGATGTAGAAATGCTCCGGATTTTTTCCTGAGCGTTTCTGCATCTCCCCGGCAGAAAAAAACGCATGCGGATTGTACATGCGTTTTCCTTCCAGGAACATGCGGAAATGAAGCGTTATTCACTGACATTTCCGCATGCAGATTGACAAGCGCTTTCCAAGCGATTAGCGTCACTTTGAAAGTGCTTGTGACAACTAGGTCACACTATATAAATCCATGCAAACGGGCATGGATTTATATAGTGTGACCCGAGAGAGTGGTTAAAAATAAAAAATTAAACTAATACTTACCTTCCGATGGCCCCCGAGACTTGCAGCGCTCCTGTGCTGGCTGCCGTCAGATCGTGGTACTGAAAAGACCTGCCATCACATGACTATGACGTCAGCGCAGGTCCTTCAGTCCTGCGCGATCTGTCAGCAAACGAAGAGAAGGAGTCCGGGGGCCGTCGGAAGGTGAATATAATCTTTATTTTTTACTTTATTCTTTTTTTTAATGGTACCTGGGTGTGGATGAGACTCTCCTCTCCTCTACACCCGGGTACCATCTGCACATTAGAACGCACCAATTACGCAAGTACAGATGCAGTCTTGTGGAATTGGCGCGTTCTAATGCAAGTCAATGGCGGCAAAAACACAGTGCTTCCGCAAAATTAATGGACATGCTGCGGATTTTTGAGCGCAGCATAAACGCTGGGGAAAAATACGCAGCATGGGCATTGAAAGTTCGGAATTGCATTGGAGACCATGGGGGAAGGTTTACCAAGCGTTTCCCAAGCGTTTACGCTGCGAAAATTCCGCAGCGTAAACGCTTGAAAAACGCATCGTGGGCACATAGCCTTACTGAGTACCACATTTTTTATCTTGATTTCTTTTAGTGTTTCTTAAAGCCCTAAAGTTGCCATTTGAAATTACTTTAGTTTTGTGCCATGTCTGTGATCTGCTTTTTTTCAACAACATTAAACAACTGAATGAACATCCTCCGAGCCCGGTGATTCCATAATTTTTGCCAGGGGTTGTATAAAGGATTGAGAGTGCAGTGTATTGTGTGATGGAGGATTTTCTTTACTCACTGTTACATTGTCCATGGGACCGGAACCAGCTTCAAACAGGACAGGAGATCTTAGATCTGGATTAACAGGCTCACTTTTACTGTGCAATTCTTCTACACACGGCTGCAGCATACAGATTAAGACATGGTCTTTAGTTAGTGAAATACCCTTGGTTATATGCCTTTTCAGTTTTCGTCCTCATTCTGTCCTGAGATCCACCATCTTCCACTTCCTCAGTGACCCAACTGAAATTCTCCTAATGAAGGATACAGAGGCCTGCTTCCCAGTACCTCTTGCTGGCTTTAAGCCCAGGACTGTGCTGGCATCCAAATTGAGCATCAAATGTATCCTCATTCTGTCAGAAAATGTGCGCTGATAAAACACTCTCTTCACCACTGTATCTGCTTGCTGGAACCTGTCTCCCTGTATGTTCAGCCTTCCTTCTCCACTCTACTCTCTCTTATACAGGCTGTAGCGCTGGCGTCCCTGCCCTCTGCTAGGCAGGGACGCTGCTCCCCTCACCGCTCTGCTCCGTGCCCGGCGTCCTCTCCCCGCTCTGCTGTCAGCGCGCGCTCCTTCCCGGCGTCCTCCTCCCGCTCTGCTCTCAGCGCGCGCTCCTTCCCGGCCCCTGTGCTTAGGGCGCGCGCGCGCGCGCTCCCCTCCTCTTAAAGGGACCGCGCGCGCCGTCCTAAGGAGTCCCCGGCCAATGGCCGGAGGACTTCATCATATATTAGGCACCTCCTCCAAGATGGAGGTGCCCGAGCAATGTTGTTTGCACCTGTGTCTCACCTGTGCTTCAGCCCTCAGGTCCCGTTGCCAGTTACCTGCCAGTTACCTGCCAGTTTCCTGCCAGTTTCCTGCTAGTTACCTGCCTGATTCCTGCCTGAATACTTGTTACCTGTCTGCCAGTCTGAGGTCCGACGGTCTGCCTTACTACTCCTGTCAGTCTGTCTAAAGGACCAGCCTGCCCGCTCACCTGGGAGCGCATATCAGCTACCTGCCTGCTTGCCTGAGGTCCGACGGTCTGCCTTACTACTCCGGTCAGTCTGTCTATGGACCAGCTTGCCCGCTCACCTGGGAGCGCTTCTCCGTTATCTGCCTGCTTGCCAGCCCGGAGGCTCCGTTGTCACGTGCTGTGACCACCAGCTATCTCAGAGACTCTTGCCCGCTCACCTGGGAGCGCATCTCCGTTACCTGCCTACTTGCCAGCCCGGAGGTCCCGTTGTCACGTGTGGTGACCACCAGCTATTCCAGAGACTCTTGCCCGCTCACCTGGGAGCGCTTCTCCGTTACCTACCTGCCTGCCAGCCCGGAGGTTCCGCCGTCACGTGCCGTGACCACCTGCTATTCCAGAGACTCTCGCTTGCTCACCTGGGAGCACACATCTACCATCTGCCTGCTAGCCTACCCGGAGGCTCTGCCATCACAGGTCGTACCTACCCCTTACCCAGAGACTGCCCTGATCACTTGCCGTAACTCCCTGTCCGTTCACCCAGAGACTGCCACCCGCTCCCTTACAAGGGCCGCCCCCTTGTATAATAGCTCAGAGGTTCCGCCTCCCGGACCCGTTACACAGGCACTGTACCAGTAAAGGTGTCCGTGTCATGGACTCACACCCTGACTAACTACCTGCAACCCAGATATTCTTTTCTATAAAAACTACTCTAACCCCTCCCAACTGATGAGCTAATCCCTGAGTTAACTGTCTAATGTCTAAGCAAAGTAATGTGACTATATTTTCTTGAGGTCTTGACCACTATTATATTTCAATGTGGTATACTGTTGGATTTAAGCTTTGTGCTTTTTAAATGCTTTTAATTTTTGCATGTCCGTCCGGTCTTGATGAATAATAAAATCATGTTGGTATATATTTGGTGCTCCCTGTCTTTTCATACATACCTTCTTTCCTTGTTGTGTGTTATTTATCCCTATGGCCGTTATTGTATACTGGTTCTCTTACAGGCTCTGCCTAAGGCCGTCCCTGGGAATGCGGGAGGTCTGTCCACTAGGGGAAACATACGCGTGGGGTTGTGGTCTTCTTGGCCTCTCGGGTGTACATGGGTATGTAGCGCCCCGAGGGTTTGGCCGCTACAGGGGTATTGCACCTCAGACCAGAGGTGTGATATTCCACTCCCGGGTAAGGATGGAGTGTGGACCAGGGCTCAGTTAGCTGCATACAGCACACACACCCCATTTCCGAGGGACAGCTCAACGGTGCTCCCACTAGACAGAAGTGCAGGCACGACCGACTATGTCCCTGTCTGGAGTGGGGAGGGGTGTGGAACACCCAGTGCTGTAGGGGCAGATAGGGGTTGGTTCCTGAGCGTAGGTAGGAGCCTATTGGTTGCTGGTCACCTGGGCTCATGGTCAGAGGGAGGTATAAAAGGTGGGCACCATCTTAGATCTAGGTTCTGTCCAGAGAGGAGAAGACAGGGAGTAGAGGCTCCGTTGGAGCTCTACTCCAGGAGGGCCTAGTGAGAGGCCGAGGAGGAGGTGAAGGGGAGCTGAGATTGTGGCTCATCCCAGCTCCAAGAGAGAGGAACAGGAAGGAACAGAAAAGGAGAAGAAGAGACAGAGAAACAGAAGGGCTCAGGAACAAGAAGGTGGAAGGGACCCTAAGAACCCACGAGAATCCAGGGTGAAGGGTCAGGCAGATTAAGGGTACCGGATCCCAAGTTGGTGGAGGAGAAACTACCCTCAGCCAAAGACCGGTCGTCGTGATCATTTATTGGTGCGACACCTCAGCAAACCTGCTAGGAAGTCACCATATAGGACAGCGGAGGACGGGGCCCACGTTTAACCGCACAAGTCCGCGGCAGCTGGACAAAAGTGGGTCACTGGTGAGGCAGGCCAGAGAAAGGACAAAAGGGGGTCCTGAGCCATACTCCTGAACTGCCTGGGAGTTGACCGAGCCCCACACCTGGTATACGCAGCACGGCTCGGGCGGTCACTACCTGTACAGAAGTGACCTGTAGTACCTGAACTGTGAGTAAAAGACATTGGACTGCAGTACGTTGTCTGTGTGCTCTTTCGCTCCTCCAGCACTACCGGTACTGGGACTCTCATCACCATCACTCCCACCATCCACTACACTGCCCTGGAGCCGCACTCTTCCCGTGGGGAGTCACACCATTCCAGCTGCATACATCATCAGCCCCAGCGGACTGCCTTGCAGCGGCGGTTCCTAATAACCGCAATCCACGGGTGGCCTAGTCGGACATTATCTAAAACATCTAAAAGACTGCCACTGGTCTGACCACCCTGACCCATGGGACCGGGTCGCCACTACTACCCCCATCGTCCCCCTATTGCCCGGTTCCGAGAGATCCACGGCCCAGGGGGCGAGTCAGCTTTGGCGTAGTCGGCAGGATTTCGTGCCCGCTAGCAACGGGTACTGCACGCCTGAAAAGAGACTGTTTCGTTGTACTAAAGATGGCGCCCGCCCTAGAAGAACGAGTGCCATAATGTGCGCGCCAAAAGACCACAGGAGGCCGCCTCCCGTCGTGGGCCGGGTCCCAGAATGGCGCCAAAGAGGAAGCCCGCCCCCAACAACGATGAGCCCGGCTGTAGAAATGTCCGTCAACGTGGAGGGGCTGCCCCTGAGAGTGATTGTCAGCAGAATGCCCCAGGACCACCCCTCATGGGGGCGGAAAGAGAAGAAAACTGCGGGGCAGGGGGTGGTCTGGATCAGTCTGGCCAGGCCGCACCCGGAGATGGAGAAAGGAACCAGCTCCAGCACTTTGGCAAGGGGCCTGCTGCAAGCCACACCATCATGCAGCCTCACAGAGCTGCTAGCCCACCTCCCCAAGGAGGACCCCGAGTATGCGCGGGCGGCGCTGGAGGAGCTGGACCGGAGGATGGTCCGGGCGCAGCAGGACGTGATCGCCGGGTGGAAAGAAGAAGTGGCCTGGCGGGCTGTGACCCTGCAGCAGGAGGCGCCGTCGACATCCAGCAGCACACCAGCCACCGGGGGCAGTGAAGGCGGAGCGGAGGCTGAAGATGACGCCGCGACAGCAGAAGCAGGTAACGGAGACGCCCCTACCCCGAACCCTGGGGCCGCCGACCTGCCCCTGCACCCTGTTGCGGAGCCTAACGTACCTGGACCCGCCGTCGACACCATGCCTCCACCGCCATCAACCGGCCCCCAGACCGTCGACGCTGCTGGAGAGCCCTGCCCCACGCCGTGCCCTCTGACCCCGGGCGTGCTTAGCAAACCACTGTCGCAGGCCCGGCCGCAAGGCCTAGCACCCCCGGGCGCCGCTGCCCCGACGGAACCCCCTGCACCCGCTGTACCACCCCAGGGTGCAACTAGGAAACGCCCAGCGCGGGCCTGGTCGCAAGGCCGCGTACCCCCGGGCGCCGCCAACCCTCTCGCGCCCCCTGCCTCTGCAGTACCACCACTGGGCGCAGATCTTTTCGCCCAACAGACCAGTCCGGATGGGCTGCCTTTCATCTGGCCCCCCGAGTTTGTCAACCCCCGCTTTCGGAAGAGCCCGCCCGCGGAGGTTGAAGTACCATCTGAGCCCCTCATACCTGCTCCGGCGCCTCAGGAAAACCCCCATCTGCCGTTGGAGGATGCCCAGTTTGAATGGGACCCCACAGGGGAGGACCTAATGGGGTTCACGAAGGAAACACGGGCGGACGCAGCCGAACGGCGGGAGGCCTGCCGCCAACAGCTGGAAATGTTTGAGAGGGAGCAGCGAGAACGGCGCGTGAAACAAGAGAAGCTGCAGGTCCAGAGCGTGGAGCAGAAAATGAAGGCCCGGCGAGATCCCCGAACTGCCCGCAGTCCCCGAGTCACCGGGACTGTTGTGAAGTTCCAGATGGAGCGCGGCTGGGGTTTCATCCGAGACCCCGAGACCATCAGCGACGTGTTCGTGACGAGGAGGGATGTGGAGAGCCACCTGCCGGAGGGTCATCGAGGGCGGGATCTATTTCCAGGGGATGTGGTGTCTTATACCCGACACCAAGGCGTGAAGGGATGGTACGCCCTCCACGTCCACAGAGTAGTAGAGGAGGAGGAGGAACAGCACTACTTGGACTCTGAGTACCAGGAGGGCCCGGACGGGCCTGAAGATTATGAGGAGCAAGGAGCAGCTGGAGGGTATCGCTACCAGTGAAAGTAGCATACCAGTGTATATAGTTACCCGTCAGGGTACAAAGGAACTGTTTGGGACTGTTTCAAAATGAGTGTGGTCCCCGTTGGGACTGATATAGGACTGTTTGACTGTTGCCCTATCCCCTAAGTAACCTGGCTGAGGACTGAGAGCAGCCATCCCTCTTCCCTTTACCAGGCTGAGGACTGTGAGCAGCCATTCCCCTCCCCAAAACCGGCCGAGGACTGGGAACGGCCAATCCCTTGTATATAGTTGCGCTTCCTAAAGCGCCCCCTACTGGTTTTATAAAAAGCCTGCAACGTCTACCTCAAGACAAGTTTTGTTGCACCTTTAAGAGAGAAGAACACCTGGTCGCAAGTTGCAAGATGTTTTATACAAAAGAGTTCCGGAAGTATTGAAAGTGTTTTCATAATGTCTAGTGAAAAGAAAAGTGTGTCCCATAAAGGGAATTGAGCCGTGTTGTCTGCTTCTAAATGTGAAAAGTTTTAAAAAGTTTTTGCATGTCCTGTAATCAACTGTTTTTGCTCTTTTCCAGCCCGAGGACGTGCTGTGCTTTACCAGGGGGGAATGTAGCGCCCCGAGGGTTCGGCCGCTACAGGGGTATTGCACCTCAGACCAGAGGTGTGATATTCCACTCCCGGGTAAGGATGGAGTGTGGACCAGGGCTCAGTTAGCTGCATACAGCACACACACCCCATTTCCGAGGGACAGCTCAACGGTGCTCCCACTAGACAGAAGTGCAGGCACGACCAACTATGTCCCTGTCTGGAGTGGGGAGGGGGGTGGAACACCCAGTGCTGTAGGGGCAGATAGGGGTTGGTTCCTGAGCGTAGGTAGGAGCACATTGGTTGCTGGTCACCTGGGCTCATGGTCAGAGGGAGGTATAAAAGGTGGGCACCATCTTAGATCTAGGTTCTGTCCAGAGAGGAGAAGACAGGGAGTAGAGGCTCCGTGGGAGCTCTACTCCAGGAGGGCCTAGTGAGAGGCCGAGGAGGAGGTGAAGGGGAGCTGAGATTGTGGCTCATCCCAGCTCCAAGAGAGAGGAACAGGAAGGAACAGAAAAGGAGAAGAAGAGACAGAGAAACAGAAGGGCTCAGGAACAAGAAGGTACCCTAAGAACCCATGAGAATCCAGGGTGAAGGGTCAGGCAGATTAAGGGTACCGGATCCCAAGTTGGTGGAGGAGAAACTACCCTCAGCCAAAGACCGGTCGTCGTGATCATTTATTGGTGCGACACCTCAGCAAACCTGCTATGAAGTCACCATATAGGACAGAGGAGGACGGGGCCCACGTTTAACCGCACAAGTCCGCGGCAGCTGGACAAAAGTGGGTCACTGGTGAGGCAGGCCAGAGAAAGGACAAAAGGGGGTCCTGAGCCATACTCCTGAACTGCCTGGGAGTTGACCGAGTCCCACACCTGGTGGACGCAGCACGGCTCGGGCGGTCACTACCTGTACAGAAGTGACCTGGAGTACCTGAACTGTGAGTAAAAGACATTGGACTGCAGTACGTTGTCTGTGTGCTCTTTCGCTCCTCCAGCACTACCGGTACTGGGACTCTCATCACCATCACTCCCACCAACCACTACACTGCCCTGGGGCCGCACTCTTCCCGTGGGGAGTCACACCATCCCAGCTGCATACATCATCAGCCCCAGCGGACTGCCTTGCAGCGGCGGTTCCTAATAACCGCAATCCACGGGTGGCGTAGTCGGACATTATCTAAAACATCTAAAAGACTGCCACTGGTCTGACCACCCTGAGCCACGGGACCGGGTCGCCACTACTACCCCCATCGTCCCCCTATTGTCCGGTTCCGAGTGCCCCACGGCCCAGGGGTCGAGTCAGCTTCACTGTTGTTTAAGGAGCCTATAATGCTGGTATTGGGATAATCATCTCCCTCCACAGGTGGCGTCACGAGACAAACTGTACACTAAAACCCCTTTTTCCAGAGAGACCCCAGAGTACGGGCCCGGGAGCCGACTGCCGTGACATCCTAAACAAAGTAAAAGGCCCGGGTAACGAGTCCCTTATATCCTACTGGGCGAGACAAACACACCAGGAAATTGATTAAAATTCAACAATCTTTATTGGCAAATCCTTTTAAAAATTTGTAGAAAAAAACAAAAAATGGACATCTCAGACGACAAAGCGTATATTATGGGGTGGTGTGTAAAAAAATGCCATACGTGTTTCGAGTAAAAAAAACTCTTGAGCACTGGCTATGAAAAAGAATATTCTGAGAAAACCTGTACAAGTAAGAGTAGAAAATATCCCAAAAGAAAAAGGGAGGAGAAAAAAAAAAAGAAAAAAGGGGGCCACACAACCTGCAGACGATAAATATGTGCATGAATAAATTTTCAATAAAGATTAACTGCTGAAAACTCAAAAAATATATATATATACTTTTTTTTTATTTTTTTTTACATTTTTTGTTTTATCCTCTCTCTGTCTTCTTCCTTTTTGACTCAGTATTACGTTTTTGATAATATAACATAATTTCTCATCTGAGATTAAGCCCTGGTGGAGCATATATGTTAAGAGAAAAATGAATAAACGAAAAAAAATATATATATCCTTTTCTTCTTTCTCTCTTTCCTTTTGGACTCAATATTACGTTTTTGAGTTTTTGATAATATAACATAATTTGTCATCTGAGATTAAGCCCTAATGGAGCGTATGGATTAAAAAAAAAAAAAAAAAAAAGTGAAAAAAAATAAATAAATAAATAAAACCGCGTATGGCATTTTTTTTTACACACCACCCCATAATATATGCTTTGTTGTCTGAGATGTCCATTTTTTGCCTTTTCTACAAATTTTTAAAAGGATTTGCCAATAAAGATTGTTGAATTTTAATCAACTGCCTGGTGTGTTGAGCTGGATCCATCTTCACTTCCTCATTGCCCCAGGCACTGTGCAGCAGCGAGGACTCCGTGCTCCATGCCAGACTGGGATTACATCTCAGGGGTGAGCTGAAACTTTCTCTTTATTCATATTACTGTACTTGCTTTTTCGTGCTCCCCTTTTTGACTTAGCACCAGACTTTTTGACAGACCAAGTTGTCTGCACACTTTTCTATTGTTTTGGGGTGTGTTGTTGTATATTGTTGTTTTTTTTTATCCGGATTTTCATCATGGATAATAGTACTACCAATTCCAGGCAGGTGCGGGCTGCTAAACTATTTTGTACCAATAGCGCCATTATAACTGAAACTGGCTGCTATAGAGTCGCACTTGCAGGACAGTAAAACTTATTTACCACTTGCTAGTGAATCTACTTTATTTTTTGCAGAAAAAAACTAAAAAAGTAATTGATGAAGGTTTTTCTTTGGGTATACTGACAAAAAAAAAAGAAACGGAATTCCTTGAAGTAACATCACCCATTATTCCTATCATCCATGCGCTGCCTAAAACACCTAAACCGTTATCACCTATTTCTATAAGACCAATAGTGTCAGGAATAGGCTCGCTAAACGAGAATTTGGCCCCATAGCTAGATAGTGCCTCACAATCATTGGTACAAAGAATACCGGGTTTTTTACAGGATTCTCGTGATGTTTTGCGTATCGTCCCACAGATACACCTGGGTTTCTTGTGATGTTTCTTCTCTTTACACCAGCATTCCCCAACACATAGCTATTATGGCTGTCCAATACCACCTGGACAGGTACAGTTCTTACACACCTGAACTTAAAGAGTATATAGAAATATAGAAAATGTGCTCTCATTTCTACTCCGCCATAATTATTTTATGTTTAATGGAAAGTTATTTTTGCAAATTAGCGGAGTGGCGATGGGAGCCAAATTCTCACCATCCGTAGCCAATTTGACTATGGCATGGTGGGAAGAGTGTTTTATGTATACTATCCATAATCCGTTTTCATCTTCAATAAAATTATATGCTAGGTATATAGGTGATATGATCATTGTTTGGGAGGGGGCGGTATCAGAGATTCCAAATTTCATCTCTTACCTTAATGACAACCAGTTTAACTTGCATTTCACACACAGTCATCGTGGTGAAAAAATGGTATTCCTGGATTTGGAACTTATTGGTGTCAATAATTGTACAATTGTAACTAAAACCTACAGAAAACCTTCAGCAGGTAATACAATTTTGGATGCTCGTTCATTCCACCCTTTTCATGTTAACAAAGCTGTTCCTGTGGGTGAATTTATTAGAGCTGAGCGGAATTGCAGCTGCAGTGCTCTGACCTAGAATCCAGGACTATCAGGCTGAGTTCACACGATGCGTTTCCGCGGCGTTTTTGCAGCTACGTAAACGCAGCGGAAACGCATTAAAAACGCATGGTAGAAGGGCAGCAATGTTCCCCCAATTGAAATCCGCATGTGCTGTGCCCATGATGCGGATTTTTCCGCAGCGTAAACGCTGCGCTCAAAAATCCGCAGCATGTCCATTAATTTTGCAGAAACGCTGCGTTTTCGCCGCCATTGACTTGCATTAGAACGCGCCAATTCCGCAAGACTGCATCTGTACTTGCGTAATTGGCGCGTTCTAATGTGCGGATGGTACCTGGGTGTGGAGGAGAGGAGAGTCTCATCCACACCCAGGTACCATTAAAAAATCTGTAAAAAAAAAAAAGAATAAAATAAAAAATAAATGTATACTTACCTTCTGTCGGCCTGCGCACAGCTCCTGCTTGGTTCCTGGCACTTTGCAGTGAGTTGAAGGACCTGAGCTGACGTCAGAGTCATGTGACGGGTCACTTGACGCTGACGTCGGCAGGTCTTTCAATTCAAAGTTGCCGGCGAGGGAGAACGGAGTGAGCAGGACAGCGCGGGCCATCGGAGGGTAAAGTACACATTTATTTTTAATTTTTACCACTCTCTCGGGTCACACTATATAAATCCATGCCGGTTGCATGGATTTATATAGTGTGACCTAGTTGTCAAGCACTTTCCAGGTGATGCTAAAATCGCCTGGAAAGCGCTTGTCAATCCACATGCGGAAACGCATGTGAATCTGCATGTGCATGCGTTTTTCCTGCGGAATACAATCTGCATGCGTTTTTTCTGCCAGGGAGATGCAGAAATGATGCAGAAATTTTCTGCTTCATTTCTGCATCGTGTGCACATACCTTCAGACAGCGCCTTTCTGATCGACACTATCCCAATTGGAGCCTAAACAGAGCACAACAGATTGCAAATACTAGGAATAGGACGGACTTAACCCCTTCGCGACCATGGGATTTTCCCTTTTTGCATTTTCATTTTTTGCTCCCCTTGTTCCCAGAGCCATAGCGTTTTTTTTTTTGGTCAATATGGCCGTGTGAGGGCTTATTTTTTGCGGGACAAATTTTACTTTCCAATGCCGTTACTAGTTTTACCGTATCATGTACTGGAAAACGGGAAAAAAATTCCAAGTGCGGTGAAATTGCAAAAAAAGTGCAATACCACAGATGTTTTTATTTTTTTTACCACATTCACTGAATGCTAAAACTGACCTGCCATTCTTATTCTCCATGTCATTACAAGATCGTAGACACCAAACATGTATAGGTTCTTTTTTATTACTTTATTTTGAATGGGGGTGATTTAAACTTTTATATTTTTTTTTATTTTTTTTTATATTTTTGAAAACCTTTTTTTTTACTTTTTGCTTGCTTCTATAGTTTCTATAGGAGACTAGAAGCAGCAACTGTCCAATCGCCTCTGCTATATACAGGGGACCAGTAGTTCCCCTGTATGCAGCAGAAATGCTCCTGTACTATGAGCGCCGACCACTAGGTTGCGCTCATAGTAATCTTTACATGACAACCACTGGGGTCTGCTGCAGACCCAGGGTTGTCATGACCACCCATCGGTGACCCGCGATCACGTGACAGGGTCACCGATGGGCGGGGCTAAGGCCGCGCTTCCGGCGCGGCGATGTTAAATGCCGCTGTCAGAGATTGACAGCGGCATTTAACATGTTAACAGCCGCGGGTGGATCGCGATTCCACACGCGGCTGTTGCGGGCACATGTCAGCTGTAATAAGCAGCTGACATGTGCCCGGTTCAGTGCGGGCTCGGCGCCGGAGCCCTCACTGAACCGGGGGTGATGGCCTGGGGTGTACTAATACGCCCTGGGTCGGTAAGGGGTTAATTAATAAAACTAGGATGAAATGAAATAAAAAAAAAACTGCTTGCCAGTTTTGGTTCTTAATCATAGTCCTTATTTTAGGTCCATTTCCCAGATAGTGCGACGCAATCTACACATTTTGCAAGATAATCCTGTCATTACAAGAATAGTGCCAAGGAAAGCAAAAACGCTAGGAAATGTATTATCACCTAGTTTGCATGTTCACCATCACAAAAAACCCACATCTCAAACATGGTTGTCATTAAAGGGTTATTTTAAGTGTGGACAAACTCCGTGCAAAACCTGCCCAGTGTCGTTCAAAACCAATCATCTTTACAGTTACGATCAGAGTTAAAAATTCAGTATAAAAAGCTTCTTATCTGCAACAGTGATCAGGTGGTTTATGCTGCACAATCTGTGACCTCAAATATGTTGGTTCCACTATCCGTAATCAGGGAGCACCTGTATGACATTGACGAGCCACAGAGAGAAACATCTGTAATATCTCACACCATCTTGTGGAATGTCATAATCGCAGTAATTGGTCTGCGTGTATACGCGATAGAACAAATACCGAAACATGTTAGAGGCGGCAGTCATACTGATGCGGTCCGCAACAAAAAAGCTTTCTGGATATTTTCTCTGAACACACATGCTCCATCAGGGCTTAATCTCAGACGAGAAATTATGTTACATTATTAAAAGCATAATATTAAGCCCTGAAAGGAAAGAGAGAAAGGAGAAAAAGGAGAATTTTTTTTCCAAACTCCTCCTCACTATGCTTCGCTCTATAGGCCTCAAGGAAACCGTTCTCTCCTGGTTCTCCTCCTACCTCTCTGACTGCTCCTTCACTGTATCTTTTGCCGACTCCTCTTCCTCTCCTCGTCCCCTTACTATCGGGGTTCCACAGGGCTCAGTCCTAAACCCCCTCCTCTTCTCTCTATACACTGCCCCTATTGGACAAACAATCAGCAGATTTGGGTTCCAGTATCCTCTCCATGCTGACGACACCCAATTATACACTTCTTCCCCTGACATCACCCCTACCCTAATACAAAATACCAAGGATTGTTTGTCTGCTGTCTCTAACAACATGTCCTCCCTCTATCTTAAACTGAATTTCTCCAAAACTGAACTTCTTGTGTTTCTCCCCTCTACTAACCTAACTCTACCTAACATCGAAATTACATTGAAGGGTTCAACTGACTCGCCCCCAGGGCCGTGGGGTACTCGGCAGCCGGGCCTTATGGCTGCTTTTGGGGGAGATCACGGTGGCTGGCCCGGTCCGTGACCCAGAGCGGTCAGTGCAAAAAGGGGATATTTAAAGGGGATTTGTCGAGACGCCACCTGTGGTTTCTGGTGAGGATCACCAGCGCTGCAACAGTCCTCTGAGGCAGGTGTTAGGGCAGCTTGAGATGGAACTGCTCCCCATAGGTGGAGCAGGCCTCAGGGCAGTGAAAACGATGCAGGTTGTGCTGGGCGTTGTGGCGCAGGGGGAGCGATGGCGCAGCAGAAGTAACGGACAGAGACAGGGGATTTGCTTCATTACCTTTACTGGTGCCGTTGTTAGGTACGGTCCAGGGTACTCCAGGTGAAGGGCGCACTTTTGAACTCTCCCCAGTGAGCGGGTATAGGGCCTCCTGATCCGTGTCAGTCTCTGTGTATGTTCCTGGCCAGCCTGCAACTGAGCCTAGACTATGTGTCCTGCTTTTACTTCACCTGTTGCTCAGAAGTAGGACCTCTGGTTGGTAACCACTTTCCCTGGACATCGGGGCCTTCGTGGTTCCTGGTCCTGTAGGTGTCTAGCTTCAGGTTTGCCAGGGACTTGTAGTCCTCCTGGGATTCCGGTTATCCCTACTGGGTGTAAAGGGTCCCTGTAGGCTCGGACCCGGTGTCCAGTTTGTATAATGGGGTGAGCTTACTAGGCTCCTCTGCCCCCTTAGCTTCACTCTCTTTTTCTCCTCGCCGTCGACCACACTCGGGACCCTCACTACTCGGCAGCTGGCGTGCTGTGTCTTCACCGCTCTCTGAGCGTCGGCACGCTCTCTCTGCTCACAGACTCACTTCTGTCTGAGCTGACAACTAACTTCTCACTGACTGAACTGAGCTGCCTGGCTCCACCCTCCCTTTATATGTCCCTAACGGGCTTCCTCTGGTGGTCTGAGGTGGTAGGGTGGAGGTGTGTGAATGTGTGAGGGCCTCTTGTGGAGAAGTCCATCCATGCACCCTTCTGGGTTCTGTGGCACCAATGCGCAGCAGGGCGCCACACAACTATAACTCCCAAGCAGCATGCTCGCTTGGTCATATTCGACACTAAACTTTCCTTTATTTCCTATATCCGATCACTCACTCGCTCTTGTCACCTGCATCTTAAAAACATCTCCAGAATCCGACCTTTTCTCACCTTTGAAGCTGCTAAAACTCTTACTGTCGCTCTTCACTCTCGTCTGGACTACTGCAACTCTCTTCAGATCGGTCTCCCTCTTACCAAACTTTCTTCACTTCAATCCATCCTGAATGCGGCAGCCAGGGTCATATTTCTGCCTAGCCGCTTCACCGATGCCTCCATCTTGTGCTAGTCATTACACTGGTTACCCATTCGCTACAGGGTACAATACAAACTCATTGCTCTCACCCACAAACTCTCCACAGTTCTGCACCCCCTTATATTTCCTCTCTCATCTCTGTCTATCTCCCTACACGTGCCCTCCGTTCTACAAATGACCTAAGACTAACAACCCTAACCTCACACCTCTGTTTCCAAGACTTCTCTCGTGCTGCGCCAATTCTCTGGAATGCTCAACCCCAGACTATCCGACTGATGCCTAGCCCCCACGTCTTTACGCGCGCTTTAAAAACCCATCTCTTTAAACAAGCCTACCACTTCAACTCAGTAAACTAACTTTTCTCTGTTCCCTCCTTCTAAATATAATTCAGAATCTGCTCCCTACTATTCATCTGTCTCCACACCCTTCAAGCACACGATAACTGCACTCGATACTTGATTAATGCACTTAAACATACTGACTGATGACCGTATCATGCAGCCTTATATGAAAATCCCTATGTATTATAATTGCTAGACCTGAAATAACAAGCACTTCTCACTTATTGTGTCCCCCCATTTTCTTATAGATTGTAGCTTGCGAGCAGGGACCTCACTCCTGATGTAACTGTTTAAACTGTCTTACTTTGTATTGAATTTATTGTCTGTACATGTCCCCGCTTAATTGTAAAGTGCTGCGGAATATGTTGGCGCTATGTAAATAAAAATTATTATTATTATATTATTACACGAGGTATATAGATGACCTGCTCATCATTTGGGATGACAAATCATCCAATGTTCTGCTCTTTTTGGATTATCTGAATGATAACAACTATAATCTTCGGTTCATTCATTTTTTTTTTTTTAATCAGTAGTCAATCACATATTTAGATCTACAAGTCTCAGGCATACATGGTTCTTTAATCGAAAGTAGTACAGAAAAACAGCAGCAGGGGATACAATTCTTCATGCCTAGAGCTTTCATCCTCCACACAGCACACAAACTATTCCAGTAGGAGAGCTAATCAGAGCAAAAAGAAACTGCAGTGCTATAAAGTCCTTTCACAATGAGTCACAATAGATTATCCTACTAATTCAAGTGTGGACGATTTATAATTGGTAAGAAAGAAAATTCCACTGACATTTTGCTGCATTGGCCGGGAATCCAACATCTTTCCCTCACCGGTGAGCACAGCAAACCGTGCACGGGGGAATTCTGTAACTCTTTAAGTAAGTCCTCCACCTTAAGATTAGGCGTCAAAACAAGCATTGTCAGTTATCCCGGACTGAGGGAGAGTGATGGATTTCGTATAGTCCAAGGATCTCTGGGAATCGTCTATATCTGAATACAGGTAAGACCATTTAATTATAATCTTTATTATATTCGGTAATTTTCTTAATCCAGTATTAAAGTTATTCTAGAAATTGATTAGGGGGCTATGATTGTGAACATATGCAATTGGAGTTGTAAAACTCCTTTAAGTTGCAAAACTTCATAAATCTGATTGAAGTTTGTTAGTTCCGGAAAGAAATTTCGTAGAATGGGTACATAGCCGATGTGAGAAGGCTACTGTGGAATCAAAAACTCTGTGTGCACATTAAACTTATCTAGATGGTGAGGGTCGAGGACCCTCGGGGATTAAGGAATCCGCTGGATTAACCCAATATAAGAGCTCAATATAAGATTAATTTTTACCGATATTTTGTTTTTGTCTTCTGTAGTTTCTTGTCTGTTGATTCCTGTTAAATGTGCCGTTTTCATTTGTTTGTTTTTGAAGAATTAAAAAGCCATAAATATATATATATAAATATATGTTTTATGTTACATATGAGACTCCCTGAATGATCTCTTGAGTGAATGTATAAAGATTGAAATATAAAATTCTGTGTGTATAAGGGAGTCCAATTAGGTGTGGTCGACAGTCACTTCTGGACTGGAGACAACTCATAGATTATTGTAACGTTTAAAACACCTAGGTACGCGCCATCTGATCCCTAAATAGAGAATATTTGCTGTTGTATTGTTATATGTGTTTTTCTTTTAATAACATTGAGTGACTGAATCCTCCTAGTTTAAAAAGTGGACGCAAAGTCAGATTTGCGGCGGTCGAATAAGACCTTATCACGATCACTGAGGAGTTAGTAGAGTCCGCGCCGGAGGTGCTCTGAATACCTGATTTTAAGAACGGGAACATCTCTGGAAATAAAGAGGCGATGTCAATAGACTTTATCTCAGCACTTCAGGTCTAGGAGTACGAGGGAACTTTTATCTCTTGTCTTAGAATCATAGAATCATAGAATGGTAGAGTTGGAAGGGACCTCCTGGGTCATCTGGTCCAACCCCCTGCTCAAAGCAGGATTCACTAGATCATCTCAGACAGATGTCTGTCCAGCCTCTGTTTGAAGACGTCCATTGAAGAGGAACTCACCACCTCTCGTGGCAGCCTGTTCCACTCATTAATCACCCTAACTGTCAAAAAGTTTTTTCTAATATCTAATCTGTCTCTCCTCCCATTTAGTTTCATCCCATTGCTTCTAGTCTTTCCTTGTGCAAATGAGAATAAAGATGATCCCTCTACAATGTGACAGCCCTTGACATATTTGTAGACAGCTATTAAGTCTCCTCTAAGTCTTCTTTTTTGCAAGCTAAACATTCCCAAATCCTGCAACCGTTCCTCATAGGACATGGTTTGCAGACCAGTCACCATTCTGGTCGCTCTTCTCTGAACTTGCTCCAGTTTGTCTATGTCTTTTTTAAAATGTGGTGCCCAAAACTGTACACAGTATTCCAGATGAGGTCTGACCAAAGAGGAGTAAAGACCGATAATGACTTCACGTGATCTAGACTGTATGCTTCTGTTAATACATCCCAGAATTGTATTTGCCTTTTTTGCTGCTGCATCACACTGTTGACTCATGTTCAGTCTATGATCTATTAGTATACCTAAGTCTTTTTCACATGTACTGTTGCTTAGCTCTATTCCTCCCATTCTGTATATGCTTTTTTCATTTTTATTGCCCAGATGTAGTACTTTGCATTTTTCCCTGTTAAAAACCATTCTGTTGGTTGCTGCCCACTGCTCCAGTTTATTTAGGTCTTTTTGAATCCTCTCTCGCTCTTCTCTAGTATTAGCTATCCCTCCTAGCTTTGTGTCATCAGCAAATTTAATCAGTTTACCCTCAATTCCTTCATCTAAATCATTGATAAAGATGTTGAACAATACAGGTCCCAGGACGGAGCCCTGTGGTACCCCACTTGAGACATTCATCCAGCTGGATGTGAAGCCATTTACAACCACCCTTTGAGTCCGATCACTAAGCCAGTTATGAATCCACCTAACAGTTGCCTGGTCCATTATATATGCTTTTCTTGTCTATTATACATTGTTGACAATATATGTCTCTGTGTCTGTGTATGTCCAATCCCTGACTGTGTATGTTGTTGTACATTGGGTTTGTACTGTTACTCTAGTCAAAAGTCCTTGTGAACATATATATCTATTCCATATCAGCGACCACATTTGCCATTTGCAGCCCGTCCCTTGGGGACCTGTCTTGTTTATTACACTGTGTTGTCATATCTGTCCCCCACAAATCTTTATTGGACGAAGGTGGCAAGATATAGAGTTTCAAGCTGGTAAATATATAGGACATAGTGTAATCAGTGAGGATTATTTAGATCCTAGGTATTAGTAACAGTAATTGAATTTTTGTTACTGGTTTCTTATCTTCTTGATGACATATGAATTCCGCTGATATTTGTCAGACTTCTTACAAGTGGGTAGACATCCATTGTGCTCAAGGATTTGCATTGTGTGTAGTTCTTATCTTCTTTTTTGCCTTCTTCTTGTGTATAAGAATGTCACATAACATCCTTACGGGACGTAGACCCACAGCTATATTTTAATGTCTTGTCCACATTATAAGGCGGGATTGTTATTGTGCATTACATCTGACGGCTGGATACAATTGTACCCAGAGGGGACTACTGAAGCCGAACAAACAGTCTTGAATTTGGGATATAAGCTGTAAACATGGGGAATGTTCCAGGCAAACGTGTGGAACGTGGTTGTCTTTGGTGTTATGATAAGAAGGAACCACTAGATGGGGATAGTAAGTATATGCATAAAATAGACCCTGAATGTGGGAAGTACCTTGATTAATGGCAGAGAAAGTTTGGATTTGATGGTAAACTTACTTTGACAGAATGTGAAAATTTGGTACAAGAAATAAAACAAGGTAATGAGAAAGAGAAAAGAAAGTATGGTCATGACAGTGCAAATAAATGGTTGAGAGAGGCAAGGACGAGAGAAAAACGTAGACAAAAGAAAAAACAGGAGAAAAGGACTGAGATGATGCCCTTGTGTGATAAGGACCTTTTGGTCAGAAGGAAAATAAATAAATAAATTAGGTTCCTGAGGAAATATTACATTTAGCTGAAATAGAAATGTATTTACAGAACACTTTACTTCCAGAAGTGACCCTCCTCGTGGGGGGCCGTGAGGTCACTTTTCTTGAGTCAGGAGCCATTAGAACCTTAGTGCATCCAGAAGAGATACCCACTATTGGACTGTCTGCTGCCTGCATAGTGGTAACAGGAGCAAATAGTAAGAGAACCATCATCTACACCACTGGAGGTACGGGACCCCGGAACAGGCAAAAGTGCACAAATTATATTATCAGCTGTGTGGGTGGGATAAGATGCAAGCCCTGAGACCGGGAATAATCCCACCTGCTGCAGGACTTCAGGCAAAATCCATGGCGGAGACAATGGTGCTCCAAGGGTATGGGGAACCCAGATACCATTAGGCTATGTGCCCACGTAGCATATTTGATGCAGAGCGTTTTTGCCTTTCTCTGGCAGAAAAAAATGCGAGCAGATTTACATGCGTTTTTTCTGCCAGAGAGAAGCGTTTTTTCAGCGTTTTTAGATGCGTTTTTTCAAGCAGTTTTCCAAGCGATTTTGAGCATCACTTGGAAAAGTGGTTAACAAGTTGGTCACACAATATAAATCCATGCAACCGGCATGGATTTATAATGTGTGAACAACTGATTCTTTAAATGCAGCATCTATAGTAAAAAAAAGAGAATTAAAATATTAAAAATAAAAAACCCTAACCTGTATACTCACCTCTCCGGTCTGCTCCCGGCCGCGTCTTCGCTCTTCAGTGTCCCACAGTGTACTGTCAGGACCTGCGGTGATGTCATTTAGTCAGTTGATGGTCACGCGACCATCACCTGACCGCCGACGTCAGCGGTCACGTGACCATCAGGTGACTAAATGACGTCACAGCAGGTCCTGACAGTACACCGTGGGACGCCAAGGAGAGAGGACGTGGGCGGGAGCAGACCGGAGGAGACCGGAGAGCAGATCGGGGGCCGCCGGAGAGGTGAATATACAGGTTTGGTTTATTTTTTACTTTTTTATTTCTTTTTTTCACCGCGTGGTAGCCGGGATGAGAGGAGTTGTAGTCTCCTCTTCATCCCGGGTACCACACACATCGCGATTATGCTGCAAATTCGCGGCCATTGAATTTAATTGAAACGCAGCAAATCCACACATACCTGCGGGTTTGCTGCGTTTCAATGTTCCTCAATGGCCGCGAATTTGCAGCGTAATTGCGGTAGAAATGGTCATGCTGCGTTTTGCAACGCAATGCGAATTCGGTGCGCTAATTAGCGCATAATGTGCACAGCACATCCGAATTCACATTGCTATGCATGGCAGACTGTTTTACTAGAGTTTTCGCAGCCGTAAAAACGCTACATCTTACAGCCTTAAAACCAAGAAATGTGAACTGAGGTCTAAGATGGTAGACATGCAAGAAATAGGAGCATGTTCACACTTCTTGGTTTTTTGTCTTGTTTGCATTCTGTGCAATTTAAGGGTGTGGCATCCCCTTTGTTGAGCTGATTGGTATATATGTAGCTTACCACGGGCCTGGGTGGTCTGGAGTTGGGACCCGGTCCTATTTGTCTACCCTTTTATATGCATTACTTCAACTTTGATATACAGTAAGGTTTTTAATATAGGCAGTATAGGTACCGTCCCAATTTAGGGTCACCTTGCCGCTGGTGGGACGGCTTGTATACTTTTTTTGATCAAAAATAGTTCACTAAGTACCCTATATTTATCATGCAACTTTGCTTTACATTTATATATAATGATGGTAGGGTATGAGATATATTTTTGTCTTTTGTAGATCTTACAGCCTTAGTCTAATAACTGCAGGACCATCTTCAGTTACTGAGTCCTTAGAAGAAGAGATATAGGGGATCCGGGTGCAGATTTTCACAAACCTGAAGAACTACATTGCATCATGTATTACAAGTATTTTAAGGGTCCTGATTTAAAATACGAGAATAGGTTTTTCCGAGAACCCTGCTCTCGGCTGTTCTTGGACCCCCTATACTGGGATCAGAAAGGGAACTGTGCTGCCAGCGGTAAATTGTCGGGAACAATTTAAATTGCTTTATAAAGGTACCAAGCCACATGTTCCCTCTCCAGATATAAGGGTAGATCGTGGAAATCCCATGGTAATTTTGTGGATGAATGTAAGGAAAGTAAACAATGGGAGGATTTGGGTGATGGCTCATTTTGTAATGACAAACTGCAGGCATACTCCAAAGTGCTGAATCGGACACCATTTCTAAACCCAGTGTCCACGTGCAGTAAGGCCAGGGAACTGGCTGAGAAATGATGATCCTCTCCCCAAAACTAGGGGAGGAATTCACCACATAGCCAGAATCTTTGTGGTCCACAGGTGCTGCAGATGTGATCCTTACTGAGCTCCGCTGCAGGAGACATGCACCCATGGACATGACACCCCTGTGAGTGAGTCAGCCTCTGGGGTGATCCTTACTGAGCACTGCCGCTGCAGGAGACATGCACTCATGGGGATGACACCCCTGTGGGTGAGTAAGCCTCTGGGGTGATCCTAACTGAGCACCGCTGCAGGTGACATGCACCCATGGGGATGACACCCCTGTGGGTGAGTCAGCCTCTGGGGTGATCCTTATTGAGCACCGCTGCAGGTGACATGCACCCATGGGGATGACACCCCTGCAGGTGAATCAGCCTCTGGGGTGATCCTTACTAAGCACCGCTGCAGGTTACATGCACCCATGGGGATGACACCTCTGTGAATGAGACAGCCTCTGGGGTGATCCTTACTGAGCACCGCTGCAGGTGACATGCACCCATGGGGATGACACTAGAGATGAGCGGTGTTCGACTAGAACTGTTCGCCAATCTCAAATTCGAGCTGTTTTGGGCGGTGTTCGAGACGTGCGGCGAACACGAACAATTTGAAAAAAATTTGGCTGTTTGAGGTTATGTTCGATAACTGTTCGTGCACCAAAATCATAACTGGATTTTTTCTCAGTAATGCTGAAAATTAATGTTAATACGCAGTTTGAGTTTACAGCGGAGGGAGGGGCAGGGGATGGTCTCTGCAGGAATAATGAAGATCTCCATTTTTTTTCTCTTTCCTGCATTTACAGTGGGGAGGTGCAGTCTGTCAGCCTATCAGCAGCGCACACACGGAGCGAAGTGCTTTTTTTCACACAAGCAAGGGCATGTGTCATTGGCAATGTATGTCACATGTCCTTGCCCTATAAGACCCAGCCATTTTCCCCGTCGTCACCATTTTCTCACAGCTGCAGCTGCGTGTTAGACGGCACCGCTGTTGCTGTGTGCGCTATACTTTGTTAATTTCAAGCCAATTTTTGCACAAATCTACAGATAGCTTGGGAGTAGGGAATAGTTGTGATTGCAGTCCTTTTAAGGACTAGGTTACATCATTTCCTAATACTTTTATCAGGCAGGTCTGTGCTCTTAAATAGATAGGTTGGGAGTAAAGACTAATTGTAATTGCAGTCCTTTTCAGGGCTAGGTTACATCAGTTCTTATCACTTTTATCAGGCAGGTCTGTGCTCTTAAATAGATAGGTTGGGAGTAAAGACTAATTGTAATTGCAGTCCTTTTGAGGGCTAGGTTACATCAGTTCTTGCCAGGCAGGTCTGTGCCAGTGCTGTGCAAGTTTTTTCCACTGAATTTGGCTAAATCTAGCAAAGCAAATCCTTTTTGGCCTCTTGCAGTGTGTGTTAGTCAGTGGAGTAGCCTATCTGTGTTTCAAGCTACACCTCCTGTGTATAGAATACAATTTTTTTTTACTGCACCTAGTGAAGTAAAACCTTTTGGGCATAGCATCATTCTATTAGTTCATCTATACTAACCTCCACCAGGTTGCAAATTCAAAATAATTTTTATCTGCATCTAACCCAGCCGATACTTTTGGCCTAATACCACATTTTGGCCACTCGGCTCTGCTCGATTCCCATCCATTGTTTTTTGTGCAAACAACTCCAGAGTTGTGAATTAGTTAACCACCAAAATGAGTGGAAAAAGGCCTGCTGCTGGTGGAAAGGGGAATAGGTGTCTTGGGAAGGGAAAAAAAGGTTGTGTCCGTGTGGTAGGTGCTAAAGCAACAGTAACATCTGCAGAAGAAAGACCATCTTCCACCCAAACTAAGATGTCTACTTCTTTTAGCGGACAATGTGATAAGATCCCTTTCTTACGGCCACGCCAATCGCTACAAATTCCAGATGAGGCACAAAAACAGCAGGTGCTTCAACGGATATCAAGTGCTCCTTTAAGTGGGCTCTCCTCCACCTCACAACATCACAAATACTCCAGTCCTCAGAGGTGTCACCCCAATTGCACTTGCTTCCTCACAGCTCCCAAGTCTCCAGCTGCCCGTCTGAGTATGGGGTAGAACAGATGGTTGAGTCTGCAGAGCTGTTTACTCATACTATAGCCTGGGAATCAGAGGTCTGCTCCAGAGCTTCTGTGAATTCAGAGGAGGAAATGATCTGCACTGATGCCCAGAATCTTTGAGTCGGATCCAGGACCAGATGAAGAAGGTTCTGAGCATAATGTAGACCCTCGTTCCCAAACTGTAACTCCTGTTGGTGGAGACAATGATGAAGACGATGATGAGACTCAAATAACTGATTGGAGCAACAACTTGACTTTTCGGTCAGGGCAGGAAGAGGTTGGCTCTGAGGACGATGGGTGTGAGAACACACAGGGTGATGATGACGAGGTTGGAGATCCCACTTACTGTCAACTCACAGTCAGCCAGTCGATGAGGTCAGCAGAGGAGGTGGAGGAGGATGCTAGTGACGACGAGGTCAGGTTGCGCCTTCCTGGATAGAGGCGTAGTACTGGAAGCACGTCAACAACTGCATCCTCAACCACAACTCTGCCTCTGACCACAAGTCGTGGTGGCTCTTCAGGTCGCATGGGTGCTAAGCCTTGCATAGCCTGGGCATTTTTTCAGATCGATAAGGATGACCCAACTCGTGTTATCTGTATCATTTGTCAGCAAAAGCTAAGTAGAGGCCAAAAAATACATAGTTTGAGTACTTCATGCATGAACCGGCACATGGATATGAAGCATAAGTTGCAGTGGGAAGCTCACTGTGCTACAATGCGGCCTAGCCGGCCAGGCCAACCACCGTCTGCCACATCTTGTGCATCCGCGGCCTCTTCATCCTCTGTGGGGGGACAGCAGTCACACCTGTTTTGGGACGCAGACCTGCCACCTCTTTACCCGCAACAGCCAGCGTGATTGGCAGGTCATCATTTTCTTTGGAGGTGGAAACACCAGCTTGTGTTCAGCGCTGTCCGACATCGATAGCACCACCTTTGGATCAAGGCAACCTAACATGTCCACCTGCATCTTCATCACAGACCGGCAGTTTGCCAAGGACACCCTTCTCAACCCCTTCTAAGCACAACAGCCAGCCCTCGGTCCCTCAGATGTGGACAAGTAAAAGACCATTTCCTCCTAGCCATGACAAAGCTAAGATGTTGAATTTCACCATCTGCAAGCTCTTGGCTACAAAAATGCTGCCTTTCCGCCTGGTGGACACAGAGGATTTTCGAGACCTTATGTCCGTCGCAGTGCCCCAGTACCAGATGCCCAGTCGGCACTACTTCTCAAAGAAAGGTGTGCCTGCGCTCCACCAGCATGTCGCACACAACATCACCGCTTCTTTGAGAAACTCTGTGTGTGACAGGGTGCATTTCACCACAGACACTTGGACAAGTAGGCATGGACAGGGGCGTTACATGTCGCTGACTGGGCACTGGGTAACTATGGTGACAGCAGGACAAGGGGCTGCTGTCCAAGTCTTACCGTCCCCACAAGTTGTGCGTCAATCCTCTTTATCTCGAAGTTCCTCCACTGCTTCTGCCTCCTCAACCTCCTCTCGGTCCTCCACCTGCACCCAAAGCCTGTCTGGTCATGCCACAAGCTTTCTAACTGCGCAGAAGGGATCCTGCACACCTCCTTACTATGCTGGCAGCAGGGCTCAACGTCATCAGGCAGTTTTTACTTTGAAATGTCTGGGAAATGTGAGTCACACAGCTGAGGAGTTTCATGAATGGTTGTCTCCACTGGACCTGAAACCAGGGAAGGCCGTGTACAACAATGCTGCAAACCTGGGTGTGGCCCTTCGCCGGGGCAATGTCACACATGTGCCTTGTATGGCTCACGTGTTGAACCTGGTTGTCCAGCAAATTTTAGCCCTCTATCCCGGACTAGATAGCCTTCTGCAGAGGGCACGGTCGCTGTGTGCTCACTTCCGCCGTTCGCATCCCGCAACTCAGTGACTTACATCTCTACAGAAGTCGTTGGGCCTGCCACTTCACCGGCTAAAATGCGATGTGCCTATGACTCGCCCCCTGGGCCTATGCTGGGGAACCCGGAACCGGGCCTGTTGTAGGATGCTGGCGGTTGTAGTCTCCGTGTGGCGGTGACCCGGTCCGTGGCTCAGGGTGGTCAAACCAGTGGCAGTCTATTGGTATTGTAATTGTCCGACTACGCCACCCGTGGATTGCGGTCAGTGCGGACCGCCGCTGCAAGGCCGACCCCTGGGGCTGATGGTATATGCAGCTTAGGTAGTGTAACTCCCCACGGGAAGAGTGCAGCCCCAGGGCAGTTAGTGTGGAAGATGGGAGTGATGGTGTGAGCATCCCAGTACTAATGGTGCTGGTGCGGCGATGAAACACAGAGACGTGTGGTTGCAGTTTCCAATGCTTTACTCACAGTTCTTTACTGGTCCTAGTCACCTCGGTACCGGCGGTTACTGCCCAAGCCGTGCTGCGTCCACCAGGCAAGGGGCTCGACCAACTCCCAGGCAATTCCAGAGAGTGGCACAGGGCTCCCTTCCTTTCCTTTCTCTGGCCGTCCCCACCAGTGACCCACCTTTGTCCAGCTTCCTCGGGCCTTCTGTTGGCGAAACCTATCTCCGGTTTCCCTGGGCCTATGCGGTATGCTTTCCTGGTGGATGTAGTGAGGGGTCGCACCAATATGTGGTCACAACCTCTGGTCTTTGGCTGAGGAATCTGTTGCCTCCACCAATTTGGGTTCTGGTACCCTGCTCTGCCAACCCGTCACCCGCAGTCTCCTGGGTCCTTAGGGTTCCCTCTGTCCTCGTGTCTCTGGGCCTTTCTTAATGTGCTGTTCCTTGTTTCCTTTCTGTTTCAGTTCCTTGCTGTTTCTGTTCCTCTCCTCTCTCTCTCTCTGGCTCCGGCCTCTGTGCTAGGTCTGCCCAGGGAACAGAGCCCATGCAGCAGCTCTGCTCCCTGCCTTCTCCTCTTCACAGAACTGAGCCCAGACTGAACACTGTTCTAAGATGGTGCCCACCTTTTATACCTCCCTCTGACCATGAGCCCAGGTGACTAGCAACCAATGGGCTCCTACCTATGCCCAGAGACCCACCCCTATCTGCTCCTACACCACTGGGTGTACTTTCCCCTCCCCACTCCAGCCAGGGACATAGTCGGTCGTGCCTGCACTTCTGTCTAGTGGGAGCACTGTTGAGCTGTCCCTCGGAAATGGGGTGTGTGTGTGGTGCATGCATCTTACGAGTCCTGGTCCACACTCCATCCTTACCCGGGAGTGGAATATCACACCTCTGGTTTGAGGTGCAATACCCCTGTAGCAGCCGAGCCCTCGGGGTGCTACATTCCCCCCTGGTAAATCACAGCACGTTCTCGGGCTGGAAAAGAATAAAACAATTTTCAACATACAAAATTTTTAGAATGCTTTCGCATATAAGACATTTAACCAAAAACTCATCCCTTTATGGGAGGTACTCTTTTCTTTCCAACGTGACTGGTATAAACATTATAAGACTTTCTTCACACACACATAAAATACCATAAACTCTTTTAGCAGCATATAAAACTTTTTCAGTATAAGACATTCTTAAGTAAAACATTTTTTTTTTTTTTTCAAAAAACACATTCTTGAGTTCTGGCCGCGGTGTAACTTGTGACCAGGTGTTCGTTCTTCTTTTAAGTGCAACAGTCCATTTAATCCGTCTTGAGGTAGACGTTGCAGTTCTTTTATAGAACCAGTAGGGGGCGCTTTAAGAAGCGCAACTATTTACAAGGGATGGCCGCTCTCAGTCCTCGACCAGTGGGGATAGGGGAATGGCTGCTCACTGTCCTCAGCCTGGTTAGGGATTAGGGGCACACAGATAACAGTCCTTTAACAGTTCCACATTAGTCCCAACGGGGACCACACTCCACTCAGCAACAGTTTCAGCAACAGTTCTCATACCCCTGACGGGTAACTTTTTACAGTTCCACTTTACCGTTCATTGGTAACGGTGTCCTCCTGATGCTCCTTCCTTGTAATCTTCAGACCCGTCCGGGCCCTCAGGGTAGTCCATGTCTGGGCGGTACCGCAGTTCCTCCTCTGTTAGACGGTGGACATGGAGGGCATACAGTCCCTTTGCGCCCTTGTGTAGCAGGCCTTGCGACCGGGCCTGGAGAAGGTCGCTGTTGATGACGCCCGGGGTCAGAGGGTGCGACTTTGGGCCTGGGCGCGGGCTGGTGGCGGCAGTGACCAGGGCTGGAGGGCTCGGCACCAGGGCTTGTTGCGGGGTCTGGAGCAGGTCGGTGTTTGCAGCGCCCGGGATCGGCGGCTCCACCAGGGGGCCCGGGAGCAGGCTGACGCTGGCAGCGCCCGGGACAGGGAGACTCCTCTTACCTGCTCCTGCGACCGCTCCTGCATCACGCGTCTTCTCCTGGAGCTGGTCGGGGCCCGCGACGGCTGGGGCACTGCCGATGCTGGGCAGCTTGGTCTGCTGCCGGTCTGCCATCTTTCTCTCCGTTCCTGGTGTCCTCCTCCCCCCTGGTGGACCGTGGTCTACCTTGCGTTGATCTTCCTCCGTAGGCCGCGGCTCCGCAGTCGATCGTCGGGGTTGAGGACCTTGCGTCGCGCTCCTGTGACGTCAGCGTCGCTCCCTCTCCCTTCCAGGACCTTACGCAGCGTCGGTGCGTGGGGCGGAGCTTCAGATCTCGCGCGCTTTCGGCGTCCACGCCCCTCTTCTTCCCGAGCGGCGTCCCGAAGATGGCGCCCGATGGCGGGAAAACGACTGCGGATGGCGGGAAGACGACGGGAAACGGTCCAAGATGGCGTCTGATGGCGGGAATCGGCTCCGGATGGCGGGAAACGACTCCGGACGGCGGGAAACTTCTGGAAATGGCGGGAGACTTCTTTTCCAGGTACATGTACAATTTTCTTCAGGAACGCAATACCCGTTTGTGGCAGGTTGGTCTCGATCCTGCAGACTACGCCAAAGTTAACTCGCCCCCTGGGCCTGTGCTGGGGAACCCGGAACCGGGCATGTTGTAGGATGCTGGGGGTTGTAGTCTCCGTGTGGCGGTGACCCGGTCCGTGGCTCAGGGTGGTCAAACCAGTGGCAGTCTATTGGTATTGTAATTGTCCGACTACGCCACCCGTGGATTGCGGTCAGTGCGGACCGCCGCTGCAAGGCCGACCGCTGGGGCTGATGGTATATGCAGCTTAGGTAGTGTAACTCCCCACGGGAAGAGTGCAGCCCCAGGGCAGTTAGTGTGGAAGATGGGAGTGATGGTGTGAGCATCCCAGTACTAATGGTGCTGGTGCGGCGATGAAACACAGAGACGTGTGATTGCAGTTTCCAATGCTTTACTCACAGTCCTTTACTGGTCCTAGTCACCTCGGTACCGGCGGTTACTGCCCAAGCCGTGCTGCGTCCACCAGGCAAGGGGCTCGACCAACTCCCAGGCAATTCCAGAGTGTGGCACAGGGCTCCCTTCCTTTCCTTTCTCTGGCCGTCCCCACCAGTGACCCAGCTTCCTCGGGCCTTCTGTTGGCGAAACCTATCTCCGGTTTCCCTGGCGCTATGCGGTATGCTTTCCTGGTGGATGTAGTGAGGGGTCGCACCAAGATGTGGTCACAACCTCCGGTCTTTGGCTGAGGAATCTGTTGCCTCCACCAATTTGGGTTCTGGTACCCTGCTCTGCCAACCAGTCACCCGCAGTCTCCTGGGTCCTTAGGGTTCCCTCTGTCCTCGTGTCTCTGGGCCTTTCTTAATGTGCTGTTCCTTGTTTCCTTTCTGTTTCAGTTCCTTGCTGTTTCTGTTCCTCTCCTCTCTCTCTCTGGCTCCGGCCTCTGTGCTAGGCCTGCCCAGGGAGCAGAGCCCATGCAGCAGCTCTGCTCCCTGCCTTCTCCTCTTCACAGAACTGAGCCCATACTGATGAACACTGTTCTAAGATGGTGCCCACCTTTTATACCTCCCTCTGACCATGAGCCCAGGTGACTAGCAACCAATGGGCTCCTACCTATGCCCAGACACCCACCCCTATCTGCTCCTACACCACTGGGTGTACTTTCCCCTCCCCACTCCAGCCAGGGACATAGTCGGTCGTGCCTGCACTTCTGTCTAGTGGGAGCACCGTTGAGCTGTCCCTCGGAAATGGGGTGTGTGTGGTGCATGCAGCTTACCGAGTCCTGGTCCACACTCCATCCTTACCCGGGAGTGGAATATCACACCTCTGGTTTGAGGTGCAATACCCCTGTAGCAGCCGAGCCCTCGGGGTGCTACACCTACCTGGTGGAATTCAACTCTGCACATGTTGCAGCGACTGTGGCAGCACCGACAAGCCCTGGTGCAATACGTTCTGACGTATAGCCTGGGCCAACGAGATCCAGAGGTGGGGCAAATCACGCTGGAGGCGTGGTCTCAGATCAGGGACCTATGCACCCTTCTGCACAGTTTTGAAATGGCGACGAAGATGTTTAGTGCTGACGATGCCATTATCAGCATGACTATTCTGGTGATTTCCATGCTGGAGCACATGTTAAACAGATTTCGGAGTCAGGTGGTGGCACAAGAGGAGGTGGAGGAAGTAGAGGAAGAGGAGTTGTATGCGGAAGGGCTAACATCTGCAAGGTCCAGACGGTCGGCAGCACCAAGGCGGCAGGCATGTGAGGGTGGGGGAGATGGTTTTACCAGGGCGCATGGTAGCAGCCAAACTAGTGAGGAAGGTGCAGGAGCCCAGGAAGAAGTGGAGGACGAACTGATGGAAGACTCATCAGATGAGGGAGACCTTGATCACATTTCTGTTGTGCGAGGTTGGGGGGAGAGGACAGAGGAAGGAAGCATGATTGTTACCTCGCCATCAACACAACAGGGACTTGGTGCTCCTGGATGCGCAAGACACATGAGTGCCTTCTTGCTGCACTACCTGCAACATGACCCTCGAATTGTGAGAATTAGAAATAATCCTGACTACTGGGTTGCCACACTGTTAGATCCCCGGTACAAAAGTAAATTTGCAGAAATTATTCCTGCCATAGAAAGAGATGCACGCATGCAGGAGTATCAGCAGAGACTGTTGCAGAATCTTACATGTGCTTTTCCCCAAAACACTAGTGGTGCACGTAGTGAATCTCACAGTTCCAACTTGCCAACCGTGGGACCGTCGAGTGTTCAGCACTCAAAACGTAACAGAAACACAGTATCTGCTGGTAACATCAATTTTGCGGAATCATTTCACCACCTTTTTAGCCCATCCTTTGCAAGGCCACAGGAGACAAGAAGTCTGGCACATAGTCAATGCCTAGAGACAATGGTACAGGAGTATCTCCAAGTAAACATTGAAGCCGTGACTGTGTCACTGGACCCTTGCTCTTTTTGGGCTTCCAATCTGAATAAATGTCCGGAGCTCGCCACTTACGCCTTGGAGATCTTGTCATGCCCCGCAGCCAGCGTTCTGTCTGAACGTGTGTTCAGAGCTGCTGGTGGTGTGCTGACAGATATGCGCACACGGTTCTCCACTGAGAATGTAGACAGACTCACGTTCATAAAGATGAACAAATCATGGATCCGAAACGACTTTTCTACCCCTGTGTCATCCTGGGGAGAGTAAAAGCTTGATGATTTGTTAAAATCACCTCACCAACCGTTTTAAGCTTTCAAATTACTAATCATGTTTATCTGTATCTTGGCTGGAAAATAATTTGGGCCTTGTAGCAGTGTGCAGTACTGATTCTATTAGGCCATCTATACTAAGCTCCACCAGATTTAAAATTACTAATGTTTATCTGTATCTTGGCTGGAAAATAATTTGGGCCTTGTAGCAGTTTGCAGTACTGATTCTATTAGGCCATCTATACTAAGCTCCACCAGCTTTCAAATTAATAATAATTTTTAGCTGCATCTAGCCCGGAAAATAATTTTGGGGCTCCTAGATGCGCAAGACATATGCGTGCCTTCTTTCTGCACTACCTACAACATGACCCTCAGATTGTCAGAATTCGAAATAATCCTGACTACTGGGTTGCCACACTCTTAGATCCCCCACACTCTTCGATCAACCTTTTAATTTTAATAAAGAACAAAAAAATGGTCATTTTTGAAATTATAAGCATTAGCAGGTTATTAGAAACTGAAATCAAACAGTTTTCAACTCAAAACTTTATTCTAGGTGATGTTACATTTGCACATAGGACCCCTTGTTCGAAAGGAGCTTCTGAACTCTCTCGTCCATTGAATTTGTCAGGTTTTGGATGGTTTCTGCTTCAATTGTTTTGCATGAGGACAGAATACCCTCCCAGAGCTGTTGCTTAGATGTGAACTGCCTCCCGCCATCATAGACACTCCTTTTTGATGATGCTCCAGAGGTTCTCAATGGGGTTGAGGTCAGGGGAGCATGGGGGTCACACCATAAGTTTGTCCCCTTTTATGCCCATATCAGCCAGAGATGCAGATGTGTTATGTGCAGCATGAGACGGTGCATTATCATGCATGAAAATGATCTTGCTGCGGAATACACGGTTCTTCTTCTTGAACCATGGCAGGAAGTGCTGTTTGACAAACTCCACATACATTATGGAGTTCATCTTTACCCCTTCAGGGATCCTAAAGGGGCCGACAATCTCTCTCCCCATGATTCCAGCCAAAAACATTACTCCACCTCCTCCTTGTTGGAGCCGTAGCCGTGTTTGCATGGTGTGTCCATCAACCAGCCATCCTCCACTCCATCCATCTGGACCATCGAGCGTTGCATGGCACTCATCGGTGAACAAAACAGTTTTGAAGTCAGTCTTCATGTAATGTTCGGCCCACTGGAGCCATTTCTGCTTGTGTACAGTGGATAGAGGAGGTCGACAGGATGGCTTACGCACAGCTGCAAACCTCTGAAGGACCCTGCATCTTGTTGTTCGGGGGACGTTGGAGGCACCAGCAGCTTCAAAAACTTGTCTGCTGCTTTGACAAGGCTTTTTTGCCGCTGCTCTTTTAACCTGATGTAATTGCCTGTAGGAAAGTGTCCTCAATTTGCCCTTATCAGCACGCACACGTGTGTACTGTGAATCAGCTACATACTTCTTGATTGTGCGATGATCAGGATGAAGTGTCTTGGCAATGTTGATTGTAGTCATGCCTTGACCTAAACACTCCACAATTTGTTGCTTCTCAGCAGCCGACACATCCTTTTTCTTTCCCATTTTTGGCAGAAAATGAAGGCTGCTTAATAATGTGGGACAGCCTTCTTAAGTAGTCTTGTCTTTTATTGGACACACCTGCCAAACTAATTAGCACAGGTGTCTGCAATTGCTTACAGTGATATAAAGAGCCCTGACACACATCACCATCAATGAGTTTAACTGACAAACAAACAAATTCTTCCCTTATCACTCCTAAACACTTTTTGCATAATAATTTGGAACACAGTGTACATGTGCTTTTCCACAAAACACCAGTGGTTCACGTAGTGAATCTTACAGTTCTAACTTGCCAACCGTGGTCTGTATGGAGTTGTTCAATAAAGGGCCCAAAATTAAGATAACATAGACGGGAGAGGTCTCTATGAATAGGAATTCCTAAGTATTTGATACCCTGTGAGGGCCAGGCAAAGGGAAAGTTGGACTGGATGGAATCCTGTATGGATTTGGGGAGGGAGACATCGAGGGCCTCAGACTTCGCTGCATTGATTTTAAAATTTGACCATGTAACAAAGTGATCTAGTTCTGCCATAACAGCATGGATGGATATATGTGATTGAGAGATATATACTAGGACATCATCAGCAAATGCAGAGCACTTGTACTCGGTGCCTCCCACCTCAATCCACCTAATATTGGGGTTATGGCGAATTGATGAGAGCAGGCGCTCCATCACTAGGATGTATAAGAGAGGGGACAGAGGACATCCCTGCCTTGTCCCATTGGTGATTATGAAAGGTGATGAAAATGTTCCACTTATCTTCAGCCTAGGTGACGTATTGCGATACCGGGCCGTGATTTTGCCTATAAAAGGGTCCCCTAGACCCCTACCCCAAGCTTTTTAAGAGAATAATATATGGCGTGCCAGGAGACTCTATGGAATGCTTTCTCAGCATCCAACGAAAGTATCTAATTACAAATGTTTAACTGCATCTAGCCCAGGATATACTTTGTGCCTAGTAGCAGTGTCTGCTAGTCAGCGGATTATCCCAGCTGTTAAGCAAGCTACACCACCTGTAGTTTGGACACTTAATTTTTTCAAAGGAAATGCTTCGGACCCCCGGGACACTCGGTGAAGAGCAACCCAAGGCACAGGGGCTGGGACTGGCGGTAGGACGCCTTGTGGTGGACCGCCAAGCTCGATCCTTATAAAAGCTTTTTAACTGCAGCAGCTTTAGTGGACGCTACTGGAGCTGGAATTACCGCGGCCGCTGGCATGAGACTTGCCCTCCAATAGATCCTTGTAAAAGGATTTAAAGTGTACTCATTCAAATTAGAAAGACAATTTAAATTAAAAATATTAGACCTGCCTCCTCCACAGTGGGGCTCGCTCGACCCACCAGTGGGCAGGCACCAGTATTGGGAGAGGGGGGGGCTGGCCGTCGGGGTCCACCGCGGCTCTGGCACAAACCCAGCGACACGGAGGTCGCACGGGCAGGAACGGACTGGCCGTGTCGGCTTCGCACTTTTTTGGTTTTAGAAGGGCATGACATGCCTTTATCTGTGTCTCCCCCTCCTTTTACTCCTCCACCTCTTTTCTTTTCGCATGACTATATGTACTTGTCACTTTTCCATGTGTTAGTTGAGTCTTCTGAGCAGTTTGTCAGCTTTTGGACACCTTTGAAGGTGTTTTCTATGTGTTTCTATGTGTTTTAGTTTGCCTGCCATTGGTTTTAACGGTGTTCGACGAACAGTTCGGCGAACCGAACTCTAACACTACGGGGATGGCTCAACACTAGATGACACCCCTGTGAGTGAGTCAGCCTTTAGGGTGATCCTTACTGAGCACCGCTGCAGGTGAAATGCACCCATGAGGATGACACCCCTGTGAGTGAGTCAGCCTCTGGGGTGATCCTGTTATGTTCTGCTACCAAAGCTAAGGAAAGAGAGGAGATCTGTCCCTACTATAAGACTCAGCTGAATCCCTACGATGTAACAGGGAACCTGATCCTGCGATCAGACCTGCTAAAGTCCTAATCTAGTCTGTACGGAGACCTATAGATTTGGGGAGGGAATCCCTACAAGTACTAAGGACTGGGAGGAATATGGGACACCTCCTAACAGAAATAGTAGCAGACAGACGAACAAACAAAATAGATAGAACCTAGAGGTCCGTAGACCAAGCAAACTAACAGAGTTAGATACAGAGCACAGGCTAGCTAGAAAGTAGATATACAATGAAGTCCAGCAAAGCCAGAAGGGCGGAGCAGGATTAAATAGGCCAACAAGGTCATGTGACCAGCAAAGGAAAAAAAACCTAACAGCAAGGTTCTAACAGTACCCCCCCTTCTAAGAGGATCCTCCGGATCCCCTAGGACCAGGCTTATCAGGAAATCTCCTGTGAAACGCTCTGATAAGTCTGGACGCGGAAACATCATCTGACCTCACCCAAGAGTTATCCTCGGGTCCGAAACCTTTCCAGGCCACAAGATACTGCAAACTACCTCTATACCGTCTAGAGTCAAGGATGCGAGAAATTTCATATTCCCCGTCCTCCACCACCGGAGGAACAGAGGCAGAGGCGTCACCATCCGACACAACAGCTTTTTTTAACAGAGAGACATGAAAGACCGGATTAATTCTCCAGGAGGTAGGAACCTCCAACCTAACAGCAGATTGGTTGACAACCTGAAGCACCTTAAAGGGCCCTACAAACTTGGGACCCAATTTCTTAGAAGGAATCCTCAACCGCAGATTCCTAGAGGACAACCAAACCATGTCACCAACAGCGAACAAAACCTCCTGTCGTTTCCTATCAAAGTAGTCTTTAGATTTTCTGTTGGCCTCCTGAAGATTACCACGCACATCCGTCCAAACTCTTTCCAAATCACCGGAAAAATTCTCCTCCTCAGGCACGGCAGATCCCAACTTGGAGAACGACCCAAACGACGGATGTCTCCCAGAACAACAAAAAAAAGGCGAACAACCAGCAGAAGAAGATGTATGATTGTTCAGAGCAAATTCGGCAAGTGGCAGAAACTCAGACCACCCCTCTTGATTGTCTGCCACAAAACAACGCAAGAACTGCTCAACATCCTGGTTTTTCCTTTCTGTCTGGCCATTAGATTCAGGATGATATCCGGACGAAAACGACAAATGAATTCCCAACCTGTCACAAAAGGCACGCCAAAAACGAGCCACGAACTGAGGACCCCTATCAGAAACAATGTCAGTAGGAACGCCATGAAGTCTGACAATTTCCTTGACAAAGGCCTTAGCGAGAGTTTTAGCGCAGGGCAGTTTGACGAAGGGAACCAAGTGACACATCTTGCTAAAACGGTCCACGACCACCCAGATGACAGTAAAACCCTCAGAGGGGGGAAGGTCAGTTATAAAGTCCATAGCCAAATGTGTCCAAGGAGCACTGGGGACCTCCAAAGGACAAAGCAACCCCGCAGCAGGAGTATGTGAGGACTTAGATCTAGCACATATAGTACATTGGCGCACCCACTTAATGACTTCCTTCTGCCATCCAGGCCACCAAAAACTGCGACCCACCAGTCTCTTGGTCTCAGAGATTCCGGGATGACCTGCCAACCGAGATTCGTGACACTCAACAAACAAATCTCTCCTAAAGGTCCCAGGCACAAACAACCTCCCATGAGGAGTGTTAGATGGGGCATTCTCCTGAGCTTTAAGAATCTCATCTTCCAAAACGGAGTCTAAAGCAGCTATCACAACACCTTCTTGTAAAATGTTTTCCTCTTTCTCAGCACCGACTATGGGAGAAAAACTGCGAGACAAGGCATCCGCCTTAACATTCTTAGTACCAGGGATGTAAGTAACGGAGAAATTAAACCGCGAGAAAAACAGTGCCCACCTAGCCTGACGGGCATTCAGGCGCTTGGCAGCGTCAAGATATATCAGATTTTTATGATCCGTAAGAACCTGAACGGGAAATTCCGCACCTTCCAAGAAGTGGCGCCAGTGTTCAAATGCGAGTTTAATAGCCAATAATTCCCGATTACCAATATCGTAATTCAATTCAGTCTCCGAAAATTTTTTTGAAAAAAATGCACAGGGATGTAATCCATCCCCGTTATCCTGAGACAATACTGCGCCAACCCCCACAGAGGAAGCATCAACCTCAACCAAAAACGGCCTAGTAACATCAGGCTGCATAAGGATGGGAGCAGAGGTGAACCTCTCCTTGAGATACACAAAAGCTTCAATGGCCTCAGAAGACCACTGAACCGCATCAGCACCTTTCCTGGTGAGATCAGTCAGAGGTTTGACAATACTAGAAAAATTTTTTATGAATTTTCTATAGTAATTGGCGAAACCCAAAAACCTCTGTATTGATTTCAAACCAATAGGCCTAGGCCATTCCTGCACAGCCTGAACCTTAACCGGATCCATCTCAAAACCTTTGCTGGAGATAATGTAGCCCAAAAAACTAATTCTCTGTACAGCGAACTCACATTTCTCCAGCTTAGCAAAAAGCGAATTGTCCATTAATAACTGTAATACCTCACGCACGCTCCGCCAATGAGACTCCAGATCTGGCGAATAAATCAAAATGTCATCCAAATACACAACCACATTTTTACCGATCAAAGGTCTAAGGATGTCATTAATCAGATTCTGAAAAAATGCAGGAGCATTAGTAAGACCAAAAGGCATAACCAGATTCTCAAAATGACCCACAGGAGTGTTAAAAGCAGTCTTCCATTCATCACCCTCCTTCATGCGCAACAGATTGTATGCCCCCTTAAGGTCAATTTTAGAGAACCACTTGGCCCCCAATAACTGGTTAAACAGATCAGGAATCAATGGCAGTGGGTAAGGATTGCGTACCGTAATTTTGTTAATCTCACGAAAATCCAGACAAGGACGTAAACCGCCGTCCTTTTTTTTTACAAAAAAAAATCCAACCGCCACAGGAGACTTAGAGGGCCTAATGTGACCGGCGGCCAAACTTGTCTGTATGTATTCCTCCAAAGCCTTCCTCTCAGGAATAGTAAGGTTAAATAAACGACTTTTAGGAAGAGTCGCTCCAGGGACAAATTCAATAGAACAATCATAGTCTCTATGGGGAGGCAAAACCTGCGATTCTTTCTCAGAAAAAACTCTCCAAAAATCCTGAATAGGAACAGGCAATTCTCCCCTATCCAAAGCTGCAATACGCCCGTTACAACACTTGTCATAACATTTATGGCTCCAGGATTTAATTTCACTGGTAGACCAATCCAGTACAGGATTGTGAAATTTTAACCAGGGCAAACCCAATATTACTGGAGAAGGCAAGTTATTCAACACTACCAAATCCAATTTCTCATGGTGAACACCATTAATAGTGAGAGGAAATTCACTGACCTTGAGAGTAATATTCTTCAAAGGGGAACCATCCACAGAAACCACAGCAATGGGGGATGATAAAGGTTCAGGTTTTAAATTGAGTTTTTCCACGAATCCCCCATCAATAACATTCAGTGTAGACCCGCAATCAACAAACACCCGAAATTCCATTAATTTTTCCTGAGCAATCGTGGAAGCAGCTAAAAATATACCCTTGGAATTTAAACAGGCAATACGGGCGTGACTGACCATTTTTTTTTCTTTCTTCATACGAAGCTCACAGCCTTTAATCAAATGACCAGATTTCCCGCAATAGAAACACAAGCCTTCTGAAAAACGACGGTGTTTTTCTTGAGAGCGAGGTGCCACCGATCCAATCTCCATCGGTTCACCACTGTTAGTACACACATTATCATAACCAGAAACTGACATAGCAGAGGATTTGCTCTCATTAACCCTAGCACGCAGTCTTCTGTCCACCCGTATAGCTAATTGCATAGCCTGTTGCAAATCCTCAGGTGTAGGATAAGCAATTAGCAGGTCTTTAACCTTTTCACTGAGCCCAGCAAGAAATAGACTTTTCAGAGCAGAATCGTTCCACCCTGTTTGAGTGGACCAACGACGAAAATGTGTACAATATTTTTCCATATTACCTGATCCTTGTTTTAAACGTCTCAACTCAGTCTCAGCTGATGCCACACGGTCAGGATCATCATATAATAGTCCTAAAGCAGAAAAAAAACTATCCACTGATCTGAAGCATGTATCACTAGGTTGCAAAGAAAAGGCCCACTCCTGAGGCTCTTTGCGCAAAAGTGACATTATGAACCCTACGCGCTGGGATTCATCCCCAGAGGACTTGGGTCTCAAACGAAAATACAATAAGCAAGCATTTTTAAATGAAAAAAATTCTCGATGTTCACCAAAAAATAAATCCGGCAAACATACCTTAGGCTCCAAGAAATATGCTCCAGGACAGTTACTCACGTGCTGACGGAGCTCGGCCACTTCCAGAGAGAGTCCCTGCAGGTGTTTAGCCAAATCCTGAACCGACACCATGATGGAACAAAAAAAAAAATCTTTCCTTAGAGAATTTACAGGCTGGACTTACTGTTATGTTCTGCTACCAAAGCTAAGGAAAGAGAGGAGATCTGTCCCTACTATAAGACTCAGCTGAATCCCTACGATGTAACAGGGAACCTGATCCTGCGATCAGACCTGCTAAAGTCCTAATCTAGTCTGTACGGAGACCTATAGATTTGGGGAGGGAATCCCTACAAGTACTAAGGACTGGGAGGAATATGGGACACCTCCTAACAGAAATAGTAGCAGACAGACGAACAAACAAAATAGATAGAACCTAGAGGTCCGTAGACCAAGCAAACTAACAGAGTTAGATACAGAGCACAGGCTAGCTAGAAAGTAGATATACAATGAAGTCCAGCAAAGCCAGAAGGGCGGAGCAGGATTAAATAGGCCAACAAGGTCATGTGACCAGCAAAGGAAAAAAAACCTAACAGCAAGGTTCTAACAGATCCTTACTGAGCACCGCTGCAGGTGACATGCACCCATGGGGATGACACCCCTGTGAGTGAGTCAGCCTTTAGGGTGATCCTTACTGAGCACCGCTGCAGGTGACATTCACCCATGGGAATGCCACCCCTGTGGGTGAGTCAGCCTCTGGGGTGATCCTTACTGAGCACTGCTGCAGGTGACATGTGTGACGCCTCGTGACGCCTCTACTCGTAAAGCCCGTGTTTTACCCTGGGTGTTGGGGGACTCGGTGTGCAGGAGAGGTGGGATGCACCCGTGGCCCGGGCCCAACCCGTGCTCAGGGCCATGACATTAGAAAGAGATGGTATGGGCTTGTCTGGGTTGAGTGGCTGATTAACGACTACGCCACCTGTGGTGCCTGGTGAAGGGTCACCAGCGCCGCTGCAGTCCGCTGAGGCATGGTGATATGGCGGCCAAAGTTATTACTACTCCCCACAGGCGGAGCAAGGCCTCAGGGCTGAGGGACAGGATGGAGGGGGGTAGTAGTAGAGGGAGACAGGCTCCACGTCTCACGGTGTGGTGCAGAATAAACAGTCCGGAGGCTATAGGGGTGAACTTCCAAGGCTTTACTCACTTTAGAGATGGCAGATGGAAGGCGACTCCCTGCTCCCCGCGGAGTCCTGCGGTCACCAGGGACGGGGGTCCGACAACCTCCGAGTAAGTCCAGCGTTCAGTTGGGACCCTACACCAGAGTATTCCTGAACTACAGACCGAATCCTTTCCCGTCCGTGTGTGTGTGCGAAATAGGCCAGATCTCCCTCTGAGCTCCTCTCAGATAAAGGGCACAGGTGGCTGCGCCATTCCTTCCCATACCCGACGGGATCCTCAGGGCCTACCCGGGCTTCCCTGACAAGGACGTAGAGTAGCAAGATCAGGTGTCGGGGGCCGGTACCCCTCTTTGCAGCCGGAATCCCTCTGACTAGATGAGCATAGAGAGTACAGGTGGCATACTCCGCTCCGTCTGCATCCTCCCTGGGATCCATTTGCTATGGAGCCACACTCTCAACTTCCGGGCCTTCTTGGTCCTGGTCCTTGGCCGGGTTGAGACATTCCTTGTCTACAACCTACCTCTCGTCCCAAGGCCAGGGTACGAGGGCTATGTCCCTTGCCGGTGCAGGCCCACACAGGATCTGCGCTCCCGGAGGGAGGTCACATAAACACACAGTATATGACAGCACAGAGAACAGCCGAAGAACACCAACTCTCTCATCAAGGACCAGCGACAGACCAAGACCAAAGATAGCTAAACATTAAATACTAAATTTGAAGTGTAACTAAATTGTGAGTCCTCCACCCTCACCCACTAACTGGTTCCTACCACTTTGTGTTCCTCAGTCTCCCTGTAACCAGGGGAGCAGCACCTAGTGCATACTAGCCCCCTCTGGTAGAGAAATGTGGTGTTGGATGCAAAGGTTGGGTCACGACTATCACACTGTTCTTACCTCAGAGGAGGAACACCACACTCCATTAAAGAAGTGCAGCATCCCTTTGGCGGTCGAACCCTCAGGGGCGCCACACATGCACCCGTGGAGATGACACCACTGTGAGTGAGTCAGCCTCTGGGGTGATCCTTACTGAGCACCGCTGCAGGTTAGATGCACCCATGGGGATGGCACCCCTGTGGGTGAGTCAGCCTCTGGGGTGACCCTTACTGAGCAGTGCTGCAGGTGACATGCACCCATGGGGATGACACCCCTGTGAGTGAGGAAGCCTCTGGGGTGATCCTTGCTGAGCACTGCCACTGCAGGTGACATGCAACCATGGGGATGACACCTCTGTGAGCGAGACAGCCACTGGTGTGATCCTTACTGATCACCGCTGCAGGTAACATGCACCCATGGGGATGACACCCCTGTGGGTGAGACAGCCTTTGGAGTGATACTCACTGAGCACCGCTGCAGGTGACATGCACCCGTGGGGATGACACCTCTGTGGGTGAGTCAGCCTCTGGGGTGATACTTACTGAGCACCGCTGCAGGTGACATGCACCCGTGGGGATGACACCCCTGTGAGTGAGTCAGCCTTTGGGGTGATCCTTACTGAGCACCGCTACAGGTGACATGCACCCATGGGGATGACACCTCTGTGGGTGAGTCAGCCTCTGGGGTGATCCTTACTGAGCGCTGCTACAGGTGACATGCACCCATGGGGATGACACCCTGTGAGTAAGTCAGCCTTTGGGGTGATTCTCACTGAGCACCGCTGCAGGTGACATGAACCCATGGGGATGACACCCCTGTAAGTGAGTCAACCTCTGGGGTGATCTTTATTGAGCACCGCTTCAGGTGAAATGCACCCATGGGGATGACACCCCTGTAAGTGAGTCAACCTCTGGGGTGATCCTTACTGAGCACCGCTGCAGGTGACATGCACCCATGGGAATGACACCACTGTGGGTGAGTCAGCCTTTGGGGTGATCCTAACTGAGCACCGCTGCAGGTGACATGCACCCATGGGGATGACATCCCTGTGAGTGAGTCAGCCTCTGGGGTGACGCTTACTAAGCACTGTCACTGCAGGTGACATGCACCCATGGGGGTGACACCCCTGTGGGTGAGTCAGCCTCTGGGGTGATCCTTACTGAACACCGCTGCAGGTAACATTCACCCATGGGGATGACACCACTATGAGTGAGACAGCCTCTGGGGTGATCCTTACTGAACACCGCTGCAGGTGACATGCACCCATGGGGATGACACCACTATGAGTGAGACAGCCTCTGGGGTGATCCTTTCTGAGCACCGCAGCAGGTGACATGTGCCCATGGGGATGACACCCCTGTGAGTGAGTCAGCCTCTGATGTGATCCTTACTGAGCACCGCTGAAGGTGACATGCACCCATGGGAATGACACCCCTGTGAGTGAGTCAGCCTCTGGGGTGATCCTTACTGAGCACTGCAGGTGACATGCACCCATGGGGGTGACACCTCTGTGAGTGAGTCAGCCTCTGGGGTGATCCTTACTGAGTACCGCTGAAGGTAACATGCACCCACGGGGATGACACCCTTGTGAGTGAGTCAGCCTCTGGGGTGATCCTTAATGAGCACAGCTGCAGGTGACATGCACCCGTGGGGATGACACCTCTGTGAGAGAGTTAGCCTCTGGGGTGATCCTTACTGAGCACCGCTGCAGGTGACATGCACCCATGGGGATGACACCCTTGTGGGTGAGTCAGACTCTGGGGTGATCCTCACTGAGCACTGCTGCAGGTGACATGCACCCGTTGGAATGACACCCCTGTGAGTGAGTCAGCCTCTGGGGTGATCCTTACTGAGCACTGCTGCAGATGACATGCACTCGTGGGGATGACACCCCTGTGGGTAAGACAGCCTCTAGGGTGATCCTTTCTGAGCACCGCAGCAGGTGACATGTGCCCATGGGGATGACACCCCTGTGAGTGAGTCAGCCTCTGATGTGATCCTTACTGAGCACCGCTGAAGGTGACATGCACCCATGGGAATGACACCCCTGTGAGTGAGTCAGCCTCTGGGGTGATCCTTACTGAGCACTGCCGCTGCAGGTGACATGCACCCATGGGGGTGACACCTCTGTGAGTGAGTCAGCCTCTGGGGTGATCCTTACGGAGCACTGCCGCTGCAGGTGACATGCACCCATGGGGGTGACACCTCTGTGAGTGAGTCAGCCTCTGGGGTGATCCTTACTGAGCACAGCTGCAGGTGACATGCACCCGTGGGGATGACACCTCTGTGAGTGAGTTAGCCTCTGGGGTGATCCTTACTGAGCACCGCTGCAGGTGACATGCACCCATGGGGATGACACCCTTGTGGGTGAGTCAGCCTCTGGGGTGATCCTCACTGAGCACTGCTGCAGGTGACATGCACCCGTGGGAATGACACCCCTGTGAGTGAGTCAGCCTCTGATGTGATCCTTACTGAGCACCGCTGCAGGTTACATGCTCCCATGGGAATGACACCCCTGTGCGTGAAACAGCTGCTGGGGTGATCCTTACTGAGCACCGCTGCAGGTGACCTGCAACAATGGGGATGACACCCCTGTGAGTGAGACCGCCTCTGGGGTGATCCTTACTGAGCACTGCAGGTGACATGCACCCATGGGGGTGACACCTCTGTGAGTGAGTCAGCCTCTGGGGTGATCCTTACTGAGTACCGCTGCAGGTGACATGCACCCATGGGGATGACACCCCTGTGAGTGAGTCATCCTCTGGGGTGATCCTTACTGAGCACCGCTGAAGGTAACATGCACCCACGGGGATGACACCCTTGTGAGTGAGTCAGCCTCTGGGGTGATCCTTAATGAGCACAGCTGCAGGTGACATGCACCCGTGGGGATGACACCTCTGTGAGAGAGTTAGCCTCTGGGGTGATCCTTACTGAGCACCGCTGCAGGTGACATGCACCCATGGGGATGACACCCTTGTGGGTGAGTCAGACTCTGGGGTGATCCTCACTGAGCACTGCTGCAGGTGACATGCACCCGTTGGAATGACACCCCTGTGAGTGAGTCAGCCTCTGGGGTGATCCTTACTGAGCACTGCTGCAGATGACATGCACTCGTGGGGATGACACCCCTGTGGGTAAGACAGCCTCTAGGGTGATCCTTTCTGAGCACCGCAGCAGGTGACATGTGCCCATGGGGATGACACCCCTGTGAGTGAGTCAGCCTCTGATGTGATCCTTACTGAGCACCGCTGAAGGTGACATGCACCCATGGGAATGACACCCCTGTGAGTGAGTCAGCCTCTGGGGTGATCCTTACTGAGCACTGCCGCTGCAGGTGACATGCACCCATGGGGGTGACACCTCTGTGAGTGAGTCAGCCTCTGGGGTGATCCTTACGGAGCACTGCCGCTGCAGGTGACATGCACCCATGGGGGTGACACCTCTGTGAGTGAGTCAGCCTCTGGGGTGATCCTTACTGAGCACAGCTGCAGGTGACATGCACCCGTGGGGATGACACCTCTGTGAGTGAGTTAGCCTCTGGGGTGATCCTTACTGAGCACCGCTGCAGGTGACATGCACCCATGGGGATGACACCCTTGTGGGTGAGTCAGCCTCTGGGGTGATCCTCACTGAGCACTGCTGCAGGTGACATGCACCCGTGGGAATGACACCCCTGTGAGTGAGTCAGCCTCTGATGTGATCCTTACTGAGCACCGCTGCAGGTTACATGCTCCCATGGGAATGACACCCCTGTGCGTGAAACAGCTGCTGGGGTGATCCTTACTGAGCACCGCTGCAGGTGACCTGCAACAATGGGGATGACACCCCTGTGAGTGAGACCGCCTCTGGGGTGATCCTTACTGAGCACCGCTGCAGGTTACATGCTCCCATGGGAATGACACCCCTGTGCGTGAAACAGCTGCTGGGGTGATCCTTACTGAGCACCGCTGCAGGTGACCTGCAACAATGGGGATGACACCCCTGTGAGTGAGACCGCCTCTGGGGTGATCCTTACTGAGCACAGCTGCAGGTGACATGCACCCGTGGGAATGACACCCCTGTGAGTGAGTCACCCTCTGGGGTGATCCTTACTGAGCACCGCTGCAGGTAACATGCACCCGTGGGAATGACACCCCTGTGAGTGAGTCAGCCTCTGGGGTGATCCTTACTGAGAACCGCTGCAGGTAACATGCACCCGTGGGAATGACACCCCTGTGAGTGAGTCAGCCTCTGGGGTGATCCTTACTGAGAACCGCTGCAGGTAACATGCACCCGTGGGAATGACACCCCTGTGAGTGAGTCAGCCTCTGGGGTGATCCTTAATGAGCACCGCTGCAGGTGACATGTGCCCATGGGGATGACACCCCTGTGAGTGAGTCAGCCTCTGATGTGATCCTTACTGAGCACCGCTGAAGGTGACATGCACCCATGGGAATGACACCCCTGTGAGTGAGACAGCCTCTGGGGTGATCCTTACTGAGCACCGCTGCAGGTGACATGCAACAATGGGGATGACACCCCTGTGAGTGAGACAGCCTCTAGGGTGATCCTTACAGAGCACTGCTGCAGGTGACATGCACCCATGGGGATGACACCTCTGTGGGTGAGACTGCCTCTGATGTGATCCTTACTGAGCACCGCTACAGGTGACATGTGCCCATGGGAATGACACCCCTGTGGGTGAGACTGCCTCTGTGGTGATCCTTACTGAGCACTGCTGCAGGTGACATGTGCCCATGGGGATGATACCCCTGTGAGTGAGACAGCCTCTGGGGTGATCCTTACTGAGCAACGCTGCTGGTGACACGTGCCCATGGGGATGACACCCCTATGAGTGAGACAGCCTCTGGGGTGATCCTTACTGAGCACTGCTGCAGATGACATGCACTTGTGGGGATGACACCCCTTTGGGTAAGACAGCCTCTAGGGTCATCCTTACTGAGCACCGCTGAAGGTGACATGAACCCATGGGAATGACACCCCTGTGGGTGAGACAGCCTCTGTGGTGATCCTTACTGAGCACCGCTGAAGGTGACATGTGCCCATGGGATGACACCCCTGTGAGTGAGACAGCCTCTGGGGTGATCCTTACTGAGCACCGCTGCAGGTTACATGCACCCATGGGGATGACACCTCTGTGAGTGAGGAAGCCTCTGGGGTGATCCAAATTGAGCACTGCCACTGCAGGTGACATGCACCCATGGGGATGACACCCCTGTGAGTGAGACAGCCTCTGGTGTTTTCCTTACTGAGCACCGCTGCAGGTGACATGCACCCATGGGGAGGACACCCCTGTGGGTGAGACAGCCTTTGGAGTGATACGAAGCACCGCTGAAGGTGACATGCACCCTTGGGGATGACACCCCTGTGAGTGAGTCAGCCTCTGGGGTGATCCTTACTGAGCACCGCTGCAGGAGACATGCATTCATGGGGATGACACCCCTGTGGGTGAGTCAGCTTCTGGGGTGATCCTTACTGAGCACTGCTACAGGTGACATGCACACATGGGGATGACACCCCTGTGAGTGAGTCATCCTCTGGGGTGATGCATACTGATCACCACTGCCGCAGGTGACATGCACCCATGGGGATGACACCTCTGTGGGTGAGTCAGCCTCTGGGATGATCCTTACCGAACATCGCTGCAGGTGACATGCACCCGTGAGGATGATACTACTGTGGGTGAGCCAGCCTCTGAGGTGATCCTTACTGAGCACTGCCGCTACTGGTGACATGCACCCATGGGGATGACACCACTGTGAGTGAGTCGGCCTCTGGGGTGATCTTTACTTAGGTCTGCTACAGGTGACATGCACCCATGGGGATGACACCCCTGTGATTGAGTCAGCCTTTGGGGTGATCCTCACTGAGCACCGCTGCAGGTGACATGTGACGCGCCCCCTGGGCCGAGTGTACACGTGTGTGGGTTACCCGGAGCCGGGTCTCTGGGGATTGTAGTCTCTGTGGCGGCGACCCGGTCCCGTGGCCAAACCAGGGTGGTCAAACCAGTCGCGGTCGTGTATGAGTTTTAGGTTAATTGTCCGACTACGCCACCCGTGGATTGCGGTCAGGGTGTACCACCGCTGCGAGGCAGTCCACTGAGGCTGGTGTGGTGTGCGCAGCAAAGGATGGAATAACTCCCTACGGGAAGAGTATAGCCTCAGGGCAGTGAATGTGGATGATGGGAGTGATGGTGCACAGGCGCAGCAGGAACGACTCAGAGTCTTTGCAGTGCAGTTAAGGGTCTTTACTGGTGATAATAAGGCAGACTCTCCCGGGAGTACTGGCTAGCATAAGAGGCCTGGTCAGTCTGTGAGCAAGCAGGAGCTCCCCTGGCCAGGTGGAGTTGTAGGCCTCCCCGTCTGTCTGCACTCTTCCTGGCTACCTTGCTGTAAGCGAGTGGAAGTAGCCCACGTCCCTGAGTGTACCGTGTGGTGCTCACCCGTATGGCTGGTGACTTGGGGCCTTCTGATAGCCTCCGCTCCTCGATGGCGGTGCTGGTCCCTTCCTTGTGACTGAGCCTCCGGGCTTCTATGGCCAGAGGACCTGGAATCCCCTGCCGGCTGGTTTCTGCTGTTGGACTTAGAGATCCTTACAGCCTCAGACTCCGGTGTCCGGTTCTTAGATTCTTCTGCCAGGCCGAGCTCTGCTTAGCTCCAGCCCCTGGCACTCAGCTCCTACTCCTACAGAGCTCCTAGCTGTCGCTTTCCCTGTGTCTTTCTCTCCTAACCCCACCCCAGATCCAGTTTATATAGGGCAGGTTCCTCCCCTATCTGCCCTGGGACAGGAGGTTTTGGATGTTTAAGGGCTCCTGACCAGGAAACCTCCCACTTGCTCTCAGACGTGATATTTCTATCACTGTGGTAACCAGACCCCTGGGGTGCCACATTCCCCCCTAGTGAAATTTAGTACTCTGGGACTAAACACATTTTTAAAACATACACGAATACAAGGGTATAAACAATAATACAACAACATATGTACAAGAAGTTTTAGTCTTTAGAGGTCATGGCGTGTCCGTGACCGGGTGTCCATGTCACCCAACAAGGTGAAGTCTTGGAACAAAGTAGGGGACCTGTCCAAAGCAAACCCCAAACGTTGGCCCTGGGCATGGCTGCAAGGTGAGGCTAGCTACTTTGGGCCACAAGGAGGCCACGTCAGACAGGTTTTTCTCTTCCGCGGCCATAACCTGTCAGTCCAAATAAACCTGAAGGGTAACTAGAGAAACATAATCATTGAACAGGCAACAAAAACATAAACCATTTTCAGCATTTGCAATTTACAGGTAAATTCACATTACATTTTTGACTCTCCAGCAAGCGGGCATCTGTCCTCTAGTGCTCCTTGTGGACCTACGTAACCCACTATCTGGTTCTGCACTACAGGGTGTAGAAGGTGTTGCGGGTAGGCCTGGCAGCTTTCTGCATACTCTTTGGCTTACTAGGGGCACGGCAGGCTCACTACTAGCAGAGGGTTGATTCTCCTGGGCTGCTGGTATGGATTCTTCTGCCTCCTGGGCCGGCTGCTCTTCTGACACTCCCTGTTCTACTGTAGGCCCTTGAGGGGCTGGCTGGAGAAAGGTGAGGACGGGTGCCACGACTGCGTTGTTGATTTGAGTCCAGGACCTCGGAAAGTCTCCGAGTACGGTACTGATCATTTCTTCCCTTTCCTCTGCGGGTTGAGGGTTCTCTCGATCTTCGTCAGGGCTTTGCAGCTGCTCGGGACCCTTTTTCAGGTGGTCTCTGGAGACAATGGCTGTGGTCTCTCCTCCATCCTTACTGATTACGCAGACTTTTGGATTATCATGACTTGAAGGCAGTACTGTGTACGGGTCCTTCTCCCATTGGTCGTCCAACTTGTGGAGCCGCCTCTTTCTCTTCAAGACCTGCTCTCCAGGTACCAGGGAAACAGCGGGAGCATGCTGGTTATAAGCCTTCTCTTGCCTTTCTCTTGCTTGAGACAGACTTCGCTCGACGCTCTCCTGTACTTTCCGGTACTGCTGCTGCCGTTCTGTATCCCAGTCTGCCTCTGGCGAGGTGTCCTCAGGTGTCAGGACTCCCATATCCAGGTCAATAAGCAGCTTACCAGGTCTTGCTCTCATTAGGTAAGCCGGGGTACAGTTGGTGGAACCTACGGGGATGTGATTATACAAGTCCACCAGATCAGGCAGTTTTTCAGGCCACAGACTGCTTTCTTCCAGGGGCAACGTTTTTAGCAAGTCTATCACCACCTGGTTCATTTTCTCACATAGTCCGTTGGTCTGAGGGTGATAGGGCATTGTTCTTATCTTCCTGCAGCCATGCAGGTTGCAGAACTCCTGGAAGACCTCCGCTTCGAAGGCTGGTCCTTGGTCCATCAGCACTTGCTCCGGATACCCGTGTGGACGGCAGAAGTGCAGCTGGAAGGCTCTGGCTGATGTTTGAGCCGTTAAGTCTTTGACAGGGACCATCACCAGGAACCGGGAGTAGTGATCTACGATGGTGAGGGCGTAGACGTATCCAGATTTGCTTGGAGCCAGTTCCACATGGTCCAGGGCTACCAGTTCCAGTGGCTGCCTGGTGATGATGGACTGCAGGGGAGTCTTCTGGCTAGCATGATCCTTTCTTCTTAGGTTGCACGGGCCACAGTCTCTGCACCATCTCTTGATGGCTCCTCTCATGCCTACCCAGTAGAACCGTCCACGCAACAGGAACTCCAGCTTCTTCCATCCGAAGTGCCCTGCTCCGTCGTGGCATGCCTCCAGAACCATAGCCACGTCTCGTCTTGGACCACTACCTGCCAGGTCAGCTCATGTGTTCGAGAGTTGACCATTCTCCGGCACAGCTTCTCCTTGTAGAGAAACAGCTTACTTTTCTCCTTCCACAGTTGCTTGGTCTCCTCCGGAGCGTCTGAGTCAAGACGGGCATCAGCCTGTGTCAGCATTTCCTTTACCAGACGGACTGCTGGATCACTGTCTTGTGTTTCCGCCCAGCTGTAGTGGGGTAAGGGATTGAACGTAGCAGAGCGCCTGTCCCTCACACGGTGGGAATACAGGGTAATCCCATGACGGTGGAACGCAGGGAGTTCGACTTCTTCCAATTCTTCTGGATCTTCCCCTACGTCTGGTAAGTTTGGCATTCTGGACAGGGCATCCGCGTTGGCATTTGAGCGTCCCGCCCGGTATTTGATGGTGAATTCATAGTTGGACAGGCGGGCCATCCATCTCTGCTCCAGGGCACCAAGTTTTGCAGTGTCCAGGTGTGTCAACGGGTTGTGTTATCCGTGTACACGGTGAACTTGGAAGAGGCAAGGTAATGCTTGAAACGTTCGGTCACTGCCCATACCACTGCCAGGAACTCTAGCTTGAATGAGCTATAATTCTCAGGGTTTCTCTCTGTGGGCCGTAGTTTTCGGCTGGCGTAAGCGATTACCCGTTCTTTCCCCTGCTGGATCTGGGACAGTACGGCTCCTAGCCCGATGTTGCTCGCGTACGTGTGGAGGATAAAGGGCTGGCCGTAGTCAGGGTACACCAGGATTTCATCCCCTGTGAGGGCCATCTTCAGCTGGCGGAAGGACTCCTCTTCCAGCTTTTCCCACCTGAAGGGCGGCTTCTGGTTTTTGGCCTTCCTGGATTGACCTATCAGGAGGTCCTGCATAGGGGCTTCCATTTTGGTGAAACCGGGAATGAATCTTCGGTAGTAGCCTACCAACCCGAGGAACTGCCGCACTTCCTTTATGCTGGAGGGTCTTGGCCAGTCTTTAATCACGGTGATCTTATCGGGGTCAGGAGGCACTCCGTAAGCACTCACCACGTGTCCCAGGTACTGCACCTTTTGGTTTCAGGAGGTGACACTTGGAGGGTTTCACCTTTAGGCCGTAGCTTGCCAGGGCGTCAAACACTTCTGCCAGGTGTTTCAGATGGTCCTTGTAGGTTTTGGAACGGCATACAGTTGAATTCGCTGAGACCCATCGGGGTGGTGAATGCAGTCTTCTCCTTGTCTGCCTCTGCTACAGGAATCTGCCAGTACACGCTAGTAAGATCCAAAGTGGAGAAGAAGTTAGCAGATTTTAATGCAGCTAAAGATTCTTCTATTCTAGGTAACGGGTACGCATCTTTGTGTGTGATACGGTTGACCTTTCTGTAGTCTACACACATTCTCATTGTGTTGTCCTTCTTTTTCACTAGAACTAGTGGAGCTGCCCAGGGGCTACAGCTGTCCTTGATTACCCCAGCCTCCTTCATGTCCCGCAACATCCCCTTTGCATGCTGATAGTGTGCAGGGGGTACAGGTTGGTATCTTTCCTTTATGGGTGGATGATCTCCTGTGGGGATGTGATGTTCTACCCCCTTTACCCGCCCGAAGTCTAGCGGGTGTTTACTAAAGACTCTTTCGTACTCCTGAACCACCCGGTAGACTCCCTGTTTTTGGTGTGAGGGAGTGGAGTCAGTACCCACATGCAGTTGCTGACACCAGTCCTCCATTTGTTTCTTAGAGCCGTTACCTTCCTCTCGTTGAGATGGAGGCAAGGGTTCCACGGCCCTTACAGAATTTTGGTTTATGGTGAACAATTTGGCTAGCGCTACATACCGGGGCAGGTATACTTCTCTCTCCCCGATATTTATGATGCGGACGGGCACCCTCCCATGGCGTACATCGACCACCCCCCGTGCTGTCAAAATGGTGGGCCTGCTGTCTGAGTAGACGGGTTCTACCATTGCTTGGTAGTCTCTACCTCTTAGACCAATAGCTGCCCGGCACCAGACCACCATCTCACTTTTCAGGGGCATGGCAATAGGGAACGGGTCACACATTTTCACGCTACCAATCTCACCACCAGATAGTTCCACTTGATGCCGTTTCATCAGTGCCCGGATCTCTTTTTGGAGAACACGCTACTGGCTGGAACTGGCGTTCATGGCAACCTGCTGTAAAATGTGAATTATCTCTACAAGACAATTTTCAATCACATTAGTACCCAAGGTTATTTTAGGGTGACTCTCACGACGGTCAATATCCACAATAATCAGTCCTTGTGCCGCCAGTTCGACTTTACCAACCTTAATGGTCACCTCTTTGAATCCCACCTGCGGCACGGGCTGACCATTGCTGGCGATGATACTCAGGTCGTCATCTGGGTAGCGGGTTATGTCCGAGTCATTCCAGTACCGCTTAAAGAGCACATACGGGATGGTAGTCACCTGTGACCCAGTGTCTAGTAGGGCACTCATAGGAAAGTCATCCAGTACCACAGGCAAGAACGGACGTCCCCCTACGTATTTATCACGCCACTTCGATGGGCCTGATGATCTTATGCCTGGGGGTTGGCCCTCTACCCCAGGTTGTGCCCGTTTAAATGACAGTACCTTGCCATATGTCCGGGTTGATTGCAGCGGCGGCAGATGGGCTGTCCGTCCTCGTTGTAGCCGTCGCTGGGTCTTCCTCTGGACGGCAGGATCCTCCACTGTCGGCGCCATGGGACGTCCTCCGGTCCGGATGCCAGCTGGATCTTTCCTGGAGAGGATACCTGTAACGACTGCACAGTCCTGGTTAATGCGGCAACGCTTTTGGTCAGTTCTTGGACCTGATGGTGCAAGTCTGCAGCCGGGTATTTTTCCAAAGCCTGCGCACCAGCTCCCACAGGCTCTGAAGACAAGGTCGCCGCCGCCTGGTGATGGGTAATAGCAGGACGCCGGTAGGTTACAGCGCTAACCGGTGCCGGTTCTCGGAGCACCCGGATGGCCCTGTGTTTGAACTTTGCAAAGTCTAAACCAGGGTTCTGCAAGGCCATTGCACGTAACTGGGTTCGGTGGGCGTTGGACAGCAGACCCTCAATGAATTGCTCAGTTAACATTTCATCTGCATTCCGCACACTGTCAGGGTCTGCCTGTTTAATGGCTCCCAGGGCCTCTTGCAAATTCAAAGCATAGTCTCTTATACTGTCTTGGGCCCGCTGCTTGCACCCATAAAATCTCATTTTGATCTCTGCTGAGGTGCGGGTATCGAAAGTGTCCCTCAGACGGGCTAAGATCTCCTTCACGATCTCCTTGTCCCTGACTGACCAGGACTTTACTTCACGTTGGGCTGCGCCGGTTAGCTGGCCTACCAATATGCTCACTTTTTGTCCCTCCGTCTGGGGGTATACTTTAAACAGGCTGTACAGTCTCTCTTTAAAGTCGCTTAGGGTATGTGACTCCCCTGAGTATTGGGGCAGCCAGGCCGCTCCAGGGATGTAAGGCATAGTGAACGGCATTACTGCGGCAGCGGCCGCGCTGGTGGTAGAGGGTCCCTCCGTGTCTGTCATCTTCCTCCCCCCTAGTTAAGTGTGGCCTACCTTCTGTTGCTTCTTCTCTGCAGGCTGCAGCTCCGCAGACGATCGTCAGGGTGAAGGACCTTGCGTCGCGCTCCGATGACGTCAGCGTCGCTCCCTCTCCTTCCAGGACCTTGCGCAGTGTCGGTGCGTAGGGCGGAGCTTCAGGTCTCGGGTGCTTTTGGCGTCCACGCCCCTCTTCTTCCCGCGCGGTGTTCCGAAGATGGCGCCCGATGGCGGGAAAATGACTGCGGATGGCAGGAAAACAGCTGCGGATGGCGGGAAAACGGATGAAGATGGCGGGAAACGGCTCCGTATGGCGGGAACCTTCACCACGGCAGGTATGACAGTCTTTTGAAGGCGCGCAGTACCCGGTGGTTGTGGGCACGGATCCTGCCGACTATGCCAAAGCTGACGCGCCCCTGGGCCGAGTGTACACGTGTGTGGGTTACCCGGAGCTGGGTCTCTGGGGATTGTAGTCTCCGTGGCGGAGACCCGGTCCCGTGGCTCAGGGTGGTCAAACCAGTGGCGTTCGTGTATGAGTTTTAGGTTAATTGTCCGACTACGCCACCCGTGGATTGCGGTCAGGGTGTACAGCCGCTGCGAGGCAGTCCGCTGAGGCTGGTGTGGTGTGCGCAGCAAAGGATGGAATAACTCCCCACGGGAAGAGTATAGCCTCAGGGCAGGAAATGTGGATGATGGGAGCTCTGCTTAGCTCCAGCCCCTGGCACTCAACTCCTGCTCCTACAGAGCTCCTAGCTGTTGCTTTCCCTGTGTCTTTCTCTCCTAACCCCGCCCCAGATCCAGTTTATATAGGGCAGGTTCCTCCCCTATCTGGCCTGGGACAAGGAGGTGTTGCATGTTTAAGGGTTCCTGACCAGGAAACCTCCCACTTGCTCTCAGACGTGATATTTCTATCACTGTGGTAACCAGACCCCTGGGGTGCCACACATGCACCCATGGAGATGAGACCCCTGTAAGTGAGTCAACCTCTGAGGTGATCTTTACTGAGCATCGCTGCAGGTAACATGCACCCATGGGGATGACACCTCTGTGGGTGAGTAAGCCTCTGGGGTGATCCTTACTGAGCACGGCCGCTGCAGGTGACATGCACCCATGGGGATGACACCCCTGTGGGTAAGTCAGCCTCTGGGGTGATCCTTACCGAACATCGCTGCAGGTGACATGCAACTGTGGGGATGACACCTCTGTGGGTGGGTCAGCCTCTGGGGTGATCCTTACTGAGCACCGCTGCAGGTGACATGCAACTGTGGGGATGACATCTCTGTGGGTGGGTCAGCCTCTGGGGTGATCCTTACTGAGCACCGCTGCAGGAGACATGCACCCATGGGGATGACACCCCTGTGAGTGAGGCAGCCTCTGGGGTGATCCTTACTGAGCACCGCTTGCAGGTGACATGCACCCATGGGGATGACACCCCTGTTAGTGAGTCAGCCACTGGGGTGATCCTTTCTGAGCACCGCTGCAGGTGACATGCAACTGTGGGGATGACACCTCTGTGGGTGGGTCAGCCTCTGGTGTGATACTTACTGAGCATCGCTGCAGGAGACATGCACCCATGGGGATGACACCCCTGTGGGTGGAACAGCCTCTGGGGTGATCCTTACTGAGCACCGCCGCTGCAGGAGACATGCACCCATTGGGATGACACCCCTGTGAGTGAGTCAGCCTCTGGGGTGATCCTTACTGAGCACTGCTGCAGGTGACATGCACCCATAGGGATGACACCCCTGTGGGTGAGTAAGCCTCTGGGGTGATCCTTACTGAGCACCGCTGCAGGTGACATGCACCCATGGGGATGACACCCCTGTGGGAGAGTCTGCCTCTGGGGTGATCCTTACTGAGCACCGCTGCAGGTGACATGCACCCATGGGGATGACACCCCTGTGGGTGAGTCAGCCTCTGAGGTGATCCTTACTGAGCACCGCTGCAGGTGATATGCACCCATGGGGATGACACCCCTGTGAGTGAGACAGCCTCTGGGGTGATCCTTACTGAGCACCCCTGCAGCTGACCAGGCATCCGACTTCTGCTAAATGAGGCTACCCGTATTGTGCTGCTGATAGCTCGACTTGTGAAGGTCACAGCTGCCCCAAGCTTGCAGTGTGTACAGAGCTCAAGTAGACCTACACAATGAGCGGTGGCACTTTTTAATTGTCAGAGCGGTTCTGGTACCAGACATGTCCAAACTCCATTACCGTTTGCTCCGGTTCTGAAGGTCCAATCGAAAATTGGTTACATACACTTTGTAGCCCTCTCTCTCCCCTTTCCATAGACACCTCATATGTGCATGTGCGACATTTTCCCAAGAATCGGCAACCCAAGAAGTGAGGCACCCCTACCCGGAAAATGGTAAGTGAAAGAATGACATTGAGCTTTTTTTTCTTAAGTCTGAAATGAATGGGTACAAGTGTTCAGGGCCTGTTTATGGAGCTAAGAAGGGGCCACCGTCCCAAAACTTTCAGCGTGAATAGAGGTCGCCGAGACGCACAGTTAGAGGGGCTACATGACCCACTTTGCACAAATGTTATCTAGGGGGCGGAGCACCTTGCATATTTCTTGGGTACAAGTTGTCAGGGCCTGTCTATGGAGCTATGAAGGGGCCACCATCCCCAATTTTTCAGGGTGAATAGAGCTTGCTGAAACGCACAGATAGAGGGACTACATGACCCACTTTGCGCGGATTTAATCTAGGGGGCGGAGCACTTTGCACATTTCTTAGGTGCAAGTTGTCAGGGCCTGTCTATGGAGCTATAAAGGGGCTACCGTCCCCAAACTTTCAGGGTGAATAGAGTTTGCCGAGACGCAGATTTAGAGGGGCTACATGACCCACTTTTCTCGAAGTAAAAAAAAAAAAAAAAACAACATAAAGATACATGAATAGACTATATATTTTTTTTATTTAAAAGTGTGACAGAACCAGGCTGTTCCCTAGCTCCTAGAGCTCCCACCCATCTTCCAATTGTGAGACACGTTCCTGATCGGGATGAGCAGAATCTGCTGGACGCTTGGCAGCTCAGTGTGCTGAGATACCGCACAGACGATTTCTCTGCGGTGCTCCTGCAGATTCTCCATATGATTGGTTTAGCTGACACTGATGACTGTCTGGTTCTGTAGTCTTCCCCTGAATTTACCACCAGGTCACGGGCAAGACACATATCTTCAAGTGTCTTCTCTCGATAGACTCTCTCAGCCATTTAGTTAGTGTGTGACAAGTACCTGGCAAACATGTGCTTTTCAGCATCAGAGTAGTGTGGCATCGTCCATGTCTCACACACCCGTCGTACAAGCTGGCTGGTGATGTTTGGCAGGCTGTACCTGTAGAGGAAGATAGGACAGGGTCAGGACTAGTGATGAGCGAGTACTAAAATGCTTGGGTGCTCGAAGCTCGGGCCGAGCTCACCGTGATACTCGGGTGCTCGACCCGAGGAACGAGCCCAATGTTAGTCTATGGGAGACCCGAGCATTTTTGCGGCGGCACCTCCAGCAGTCTGTAGAAAGCCTAAAAAGTGCCCAAAACGATAGTGACAGTGCTCAAATGACATGGGGACAGCATGGGGACGCCCCAGGAAGCATTTCTGACCCCCAGGTTACTGCTGTCAACAACGTGGTCAGAGGTATTAAGCCACTTTTACGGGCTCACAATAAAACGTTCAAAAACGAAACAAACTGTTTTCCTGTGAAATATGTTAAGGAACATCCTTTCCAGGGTAAAGACTTGTGTATAAGTGTGGCACCCGTGAGGGTTCAGTCGCCACAGAGGTACTGCACCTCACCCAGAGGTGTGGCATCTCCTTCTCTCAGGTAAGGATGGAGTACTGCCCGGGACCCCAACACCTGCACTCAGCACTACACTACTCCAGGCCTGCTGGAAGGGCATTATGCACTTCTTTTGCTGCCCTGTCCCTGGCTGGACTGGGGGGAACCAAAAGTGAGGGGGAACCAGTAGTGGGTGTGGGTGGAGGACGCAGAACAGGGGAGCACTTGAATGGGAGGTATATATAAAGAGGAGCCATCTTAGTTAGTCAGGTCAGTGAGTAGTAAGTGAGAGAGAGGAGGAGAGGAGAGGAGCAGAGTCTCTTCAGGAGCTCTGCTCCAGAGTGGGGTCTAGTAAGAGAGGCCCAGGAGTGAGAGGGGAATCAAGGAGGAAGGCTCCAGGAACTGAAGGGATCCCAGGGGGTACGGTGAGTGCAGGACGAATCTGCCAGGCGGTGGAGGGATCAGGCCGCAAGAAGGGAACTGGTCCCTGGACTAGCCGAGTTACTCCAGGTCTCGGCTGGAAAACCGAGGCTTCTGCACTTTCATGGTGCAGTTGCCACAACCGCACCTAAGCTGCCGTGAAGGGCACCAAGTCAGGTCCGGGAACTTCAAATTGCCCAGAGGGATCTCAGTGTCCCCGATTGGGACTTTGTGTGGCGGGGCGCAGGGCAGGAGGGAGAAGACCCAGTGTGGGAAGTCTGCTAAGGAAGGAACATAAAGAAAGGGGGTCCCGTTAACTGCTTCTGATATACTTGAGGGAGTGCTAAACCCCTGCCTGGCAAACGCAGTGCGACATGGGAGGCTGACACCTGTACAGTGCACCTGAGGAATCTAAAGAACTGTGAGTAAACTCGGATGACTGCACCCCACTGTTTGTCAGTTATTTCTACCACGCTACCGCTTCTGCACTACAACACCCAGCATCACCATCTGCACCTACACTGCCCTGGAGCTGTGCTCTGCCTGTGGAGAGCTGCACCAACCCATCTGCCCTAACATCTGCTCCGTAGGTCTGCAGCAGTGCTGGTACCCATTACCGGTAACCACAGGTGGCGTCACGAGACAAAACTGTTATTCAAGTAACAAACCCCTTTTAAAGAGTGACCCCAGGGTACGGGCCCGGGAGCCGACTGCCATGACCTCTCACAGAAGGTCAAGGCCCGGGTACCGAGTTTTCCCCATACCCCCCTGGGCGAGTCATAAGGTAAAATAACCAAAAACAAAAATACTCCTCCACACCTTGGGCTATAAACATAGCAAGTAGCATTTTTTATGCGTTTTTGCACTTTTGTATTGCTTTCAACCGTGACAAATGCATTCACCGGGAAATGTCATTTTAGCATTTTACAACCTTATCTGGCCATGTGCTGTGTGACACATGCATACAGTGCTGAAAAGACATGGGAACAGCATGGGGAAGACCCTTGGAAGCATCTCTGACACCCAGGTCACTGACTGAAAGTGTGCCCATCAGAAGTGATCCTTGATGCATCAGAAGATGCAGACTTGCAACAATCCCCGTGCAAGTCCTTGTCCCAGGGCAGTGTTCAATTGCACCTCCCTCATTCCTTGCAATGCAAGCACAAGTATGCAGCCAACCACCCACCCACAGGCTGCAATACTATACTGCTTGCTTGCTTGCACTTGAAATTGGGCCTTTTAGGCATGTGGAGGCGGAATCTGGCCACCACGTCATGGCTGCATCGGCGGCCTGGTATCCATACTCAGTCCCCAGCTGCCTGGCGGCCAGGTGTCCACACTTGGTCCCCAGCCGCCAGGGGGCGGCCGGGTGTCCATAACCTATTTCTCCCGGTGCAGCTTATACACAAGCGCGCATACCAAAACATTACCTGTGCCCTCCCCAGTGCATTTAGTGGGAAGGACAGCCTAACCACAAACACGTGGACAAGTGAATGTGGCCAGGGATGGTCCATCTCACTGACGCCTTGACACTGGGTTAACAATGCGGAAGCCAGGACACAGTTGGACACTGGGATGCAAAACGTCCTCCAGACATACAGGATTGCGGGTCCTGGGTCAATCGGGCTTCAACACAAAGTTCAGAAGGTAGACAGCAGCAGTGGTCGGCCTCCTACACAACGAGTAAATTATTCATGATCATGAGGCCATCCATCTCCTTAGCGTTCTGTTCCTTGGAATGTAAGCGCATGTATGTAGTATCGGATAGGCCTGAGGTGGTCAGCGTTTTGGCGCATATCCTACCTCCTCCGAGGATTGCTGAATGTTTTCCTGCTACTATCCCAGTTCTATGACTCCCATTAAAACAAAGCTTCAGGTGATGAATGATGGATGAGGTGGTGGCAAAGGAGAAAGAGCAGGAGGAACAGGGACCATTCACATCAATATCAGGCCAGTCAACCACACATGTCTTGTAAGATATGTTTCTGTACCAAAAGGAGCGGTTCGGCTACACTGTTATAGGGCATACAGTGAGTACAATGCCTACCAAAAATTTCGAGGCACTCCAATGCCCCTTCGAAGTGACATGGAGGTCAGAGGGCCTTAACTAAACCGTTTTTTCCATTTATAGCAACTGGGTCTCCTGTACACTGTTGGCCTAAGCAGTGAATGGAAGGCTTCCAAAAATTATGAGGAACTGCAATGCCCCTTGAAACAGACGTGGATTACAGCGTACTAAAAACCTTCTACCCATTATTGGGGAGTGGGTCTCCCTTAGTGTTTGCCTATGCATTGAAAAGCAAAATCTGACTAAAATTAGGAGGAAATGCAATGCCCGTTGGAAGAGTAGTGGAGGTTAGAAGTAATTAAAAACAACATTTCAATGCCCCTTGGAAGAGCTGTGGAGTTCAGAGTGGTTTAACAAGACGGTTTTAATGCCCCTTGGAAGAGACGTGGAGGTCACAGTAGCTTAACAAGACTGTTTTAATGCCCCTTGGAAGAGACGTGGAGGTCACAGTAGCTTAACAAGATGATTTTAATGCCCCTTGGAAGAGACGTGGAGTTCAGAGTGGTTTAACAAGACTGTTTTAATGCCCCTTGGAAGAGACGTGGAGGTCACAGTAGCTTAACAAGATGGTTTTAATGCCCCTTGGAACAGACGTGGAGTTCAGAGTAGTTTAACAAGATGGTTTTAATGCCCCTTGGAAGAGATGTAGAGGTCACAGTCACAGTAGCTTAACAAGACGGTTTTAATGCCCCTTGGAAGAGACCACGAGGTCACAGTAGCTTAACAAGACGGTTTTAATGCCCCTTGGAAGAGACGTGGAGTTCAGAGTGGTTTAACAAGACTGTTTTAATGCCCCTTACAAGAGCCATGCAGTACAGCATATTAAAAACATTAGTCCCATTATTGGGGAGTGGGTCTCCCATAGTCTTTGCCTATGCCTTCCAAGCAAAAGCTGCCAAAAATTAGGACGGAGGAACTTGCAATGCTGGCAACACGGACCACGGTCACCCTGGTGGTATAGTGGTGGTGGAGGCTGAGGATAAGGAGAAGAGCAAAAAACAGCCGAAATGAGGAAGCGTATACCCATGTGTGGGTGTGAAGCGGTGCATGGGAATACACCTCCTGAAATAACACAGTGGATTTGACTTTGTTACTCTGCTGTCATTTGGTGGTGATGAGAAGCCTGGCCCAATCCAGCCCTTGTTCATTTTGATAAGGGTCAGCTTGTCAGCATTGTCAGTTGACAGGCGAGTGTGCTTATCAGTTATAATTCCCCCAGCGGCATTAAAATCACGCTCCGATAACATGCTAGCGGCAGGGTAGGCCAGGACCTCCAAGGCGTACAGAGTGAGTTCATTCCAAGTGTCCAGCTTGGATACCCAATAATTAAAATGCACAGAGGAATTCCGGAGGACACTGGTACGGTCAGCAAGGTACTCCCTCACCATCTTTTGAAACTTTCCACTCCTTGTGAGAGTACCCCGCGCCTCAGGGCCTGTAAGCTGGGCGGGTCTCAGAAAACTGTCCCAGAACGTTGACAGTGTTCCCCTGCCTCTGCTGGATTGGAGTTGCATCTCTCTCGCCTGTGCACTTTGATTGGGCAACGAACTGTGACCTCTGCCGCTAGCGTGTTCAGATGGGAATTTTTTTTAACAGTTCTGCAGCAAGGGCCTTCTGGTACTGCCCCATTTTTGTAGACCTCTCCACCTCAGGAATAAGAGAGTGAAAGTTCTCCTTGTAGCGGGGGTCTAAAAATGTCACCAACCAGTAATGACTGTCACCCAACATTTTGACAACAAGAGGGTCACGGTTAAAGCAGCGTAACAAAGTCAGACATGAATGCCAGACTGGTAACGGGCAAGATTTCCGTGTCCTCACCAAGATGACGACTGACCATGCTCTCCTTCTCCTCCTCCCCCCTGTCCTCAGGCCACCCACGCTGAACCGACGGTATGACACTTGTACAGGTACTACTGTCTACAGCGCAAGATAACAGCTCCTGTTCTTCCTCCTCCTCCTCTCCCTCATTGTCCCCCAATGCACGTTGGGATGAGATGAGGCTGGGCTGTGTGTAATCGCCCACTACGGCTTCTTGATCCATCTCATCATACTCTGGCTGCAATGCCTCCTCTTTAATTCTCTGCAGAGAGCGTTGCAAAAGACAGACAAGTTGGATGCTGACGCTAATGATGGCGTCATCACCACTCACCATCTTGGTCGACTCCTCAAAGTTGTCAGGATGGTACATATGTCAGACATCCAGGTCCACTCCTGAGGTCTTATGTGTGGAGTCTGACCTGAATATCGACGGCTTTGTTGCAGCTAGTACTCCACAACTTGTCTCTTCTGCTCACAAATCCTTTGCAACATGTGGAGGGTAGAGTTCCAACGTGTGGGGACATCACACACCAGTCGGTGTGCCGGAAGCTGCAAATGCTGCTGCAACACAGCAAGGGCGGCGGAAGCTTTAGCTGACAGGCGGCGTACTTTGACAAGCAGATCTGGCAACTCGGGGTACGATTTAAGAAACCATTGAACCACGAGGTTAAGCACATGAGCCAGGCATGGTACGTGTGTGATCTCGCCTCGCCTCAGAGCCACCACCAGGTTACGGCAATTGTCACACATGACCATGCCTGGATGTAGGTTCAGCGGTCTCAGCCACAGATCTGCCTGCTCTTTCACAGCTGTCCACAACTCACAAGCAGTGTGAGGTTTATCACCTAAGCTTATGAGTTTCAACACAGCCTGTTGCCGCTTGGCTGAGGCAGTACTGCAGTGCTTTCAGCTTGTAACTGATGTGGTGATATCTGAGATGGAGGCTGAACATGAGGAGGAGGAGGAGGATGATGCGCAGGAGCTGTACACTGTAGGGGCAACTCTGACTGACACAGGGCCCGCAATCCTTGGTGTTGGGAGGATGTGTTCCGTCCCAAGGTCCGACTGGGTCCCAGCTTCCACTATGTTTACCCAGTGTGCCGTCAGGAAGATGTACCGTCCCTGGCCACAAGCACTTGTCCACGTGTCCGTTGTCAGGTGGACTCTCCCAGTAACTGTGTTGTTGAGGGCACGGCAGATGTTTTGGGACACGTGCTTGTGTAGTGCGGGGATGGCACACCGGGCAAAATAGTGTCGGCTGGGGACCGAGTACCGAGGGACGGCCACCGCCATAAGGTTGCGGAAGGATTCCATCTCCACCAGCCTAAAAGGCAGCATTTCCAACACAAGCAGTCGTGAAATGTGCGAATTTAGGACTGTGGCCTGTGGGGCGTTGGCTGCGAATTTGCCCTTTTGTTCAAAGGTCTGAGATATGGACAATTGAACGCTGCGGTGGGACGTGGACGTGGACGTTGATGCTGTTTCTTGAGAAACTGCTATAACAAGTGAAGACTGAGAGGAGGAGTCATCTTTGCATGCGGTATGGACAGGGGATTGCCTTGCACGCACAACAGCGGAAAAAACAGTGGTGACACCCGCTGACACTGGTCGTGGACCCTGGGGTTCACCCCACAAAGTCGGGTGCTTTGCTGCCATGTGCCTGATCATGCTGGTGGTAGTCAGGCTGGTAGTTTTGTCACCCCTGCTGATGCTGGCATGGCAGGTGGTACAAATGGCCTTTTTGGGGTTATCAGCAGAGTCTTTAAAAATATTCCAGACTCTGGAAGACCTACAGGTTGTACTGGCAACATCCCTCGTGTTGGTGTTACGGGGAACTGTTGCCCGCCTTCTGTGTGCGGCCACCACACTGCTTCTTCTTGCCTGTTAGTGTACTCTGCCTCCCTCACCCTGTGTGCTGCTGGCCTCGCTCTGCATGTTCTCCTGCCACATTGGGTCAGTTACTAGATCATCCAACACCTCCTCCTCTTCCACTTGTGCACCACGGTCCTCCTCCTCACTTCCTGGCAATTGTCTCATCATCGTCCACCTCTTGGGACAAATTGCCAGCGTCGACTTCCTGTGGCCATGGCTGTTCAAATATTTGGGCATCGCTACATGGGATCTCCTCTTCCACCACTTCAAGCGGAGCAGGCGAGGGGCACAAATCTGGAAATGGACCAGTGAACAGCTCTTCAGAGTGTCCAACTGTGGGATCAGTTGCTGTCTGACGACACTCTGCATGGTGGGAGGAAGGAGCATCAGGGTGAGGAGGAGTATGCGATCGAGACTCAAGGCTACTAAGAGTTGACCGTGTGGAAGACAGACCGGAGACGGTGGTGCCCAGGTAACTGGATGTATTAGCTGCTATCCAATTAATAACCTGTTCACACTGATTAGTTCGCAATACTGGTGTTGTTCTGTGCTTCCCTAGTAATTCGGTCAACAAGTGGGAGCGAGAAGATGTGGCTGTTGGTTGTGGCACATTTTCACCTTGGCCACGGCCCCGTCCTCTGCACGCACCATCACCAGAACGTCCAGTTCCACGTCCCTTGCCACGCGCCTTGCCCATTGTAAATGAAGTAAAATGGCTTACACTCGCACTATCAATGGCAAAAGGGTAATAAAAAAGAGATTTGAACCGTGGGAGAGGAAAACCACATTTCTAGTTATCTGGCCTACACCAGAATCTCATAATCTTTTAAACAGATATATTTGTGTCTGAACAGTCAGCGAGACACTCAAAATGATTTTTTTAATGCAAAAAAAGTGGATAATACAGAGATTTGAACCGTGGAACTGCAAAACCACAGTTCTAGTTATCTGGCCTACACCAGACTCTTTTAAACAGATATATTTGTGTCTGAACAGTCAGCGAGACACTGAAAATGTTTTTTTTTATGCAAAAAGGTGGATTACACCCAGATTTGAACCGTGGGAGAGTAAAACCACAGTTCTAGTTATCTGGCCTACACCAGACTCTTTTAAACAGATATATTTGTGTCTGAACAGTCAGCGAGACACTGAAAATGTTTTTTTTTATGCAAAAAGGTGGATTACACCCAGATTTGAACCGTGGGAGAGTAAAACCACAGTTCTAGTTATCTGGCCTACACCAGACTCTTTTAAACAGATATATTTGTGTCTGAAAACACTCACAGACACACTCAATTTTTTTTTTTTTGGGGGGGGGGGGGGGGGATACCAAAAGGTTAATAAGACGGGTATTTGTACAGTCTGACTGAGGGAAAAAAAAAGAGGATTTAGATGAAAAAAAAAAAGGATTTTTCCTGGCCCCTGAGACCTGGGGCTAAGTCTAGCAATTTGAGCAGCGGTAGCACACAGGACTGTAATGCAGCGTTTGTTGGTATAACCACTGCGTCTCCAATACAGCCTGTCTGCCTGCCTGATATCTGGGATGGATATTAGTCCTGAGAAGGACTGTTTGTTTGATTTGGCAGGCTTTACAGACCCTACACTACCTATTTTGCACTATATATCTCTCCCTAACTCAGCAGCACTGACCCTACACTGTCTGATCCTGGGCGACTGTGTCCAAGATGGTTTTAAATACTCGAGGTGACGCTGTGCGGCCAGCCAATCACAGTAATGCCCACAACCAACATGGCTGCGGCATTACAGTGACTGGCTGGCAATCCCTGCATGTTAATTAGCTCTGTAAAGAGCACCAAACATGCAGGGCGGAGACCCGAGCTCCCTCCCGAGTAACCCGGAAATGCTCGGTGCTCACTGAACATCCCGAGTAGTGAGATGCTCGGGCGAGTACCGAGCAGTGTCGGGCATGCTCGCTCAACACTAGTCAGGACCTGTTGCATGAGAGGTCAGGATAAAGGGAGCTGAATGAGAAGCTTACCTCATGTGTTAACGCCTGAGGGTATCAGATGGGTTAACAAAGGCCTTGCCAGTACAGGTTACAAAGAATTTTTCGATGGGGTCGTTACCAGAGGTATGAGTGGTCCTGACCCATTCTGCATAGACACCAAACCACTATAAAAGAAAAATCCTGTCAACCCAATTGAGCCTGAGGGAACCACTCAGCTTTTGCATAGGGACAACCGGTGGGTGGCATCCAGGTGAACTTACTGCTTCTTCTTCCTCCGAGAGAACGAAGAAGGCCACTTGAGTGGATGAGCACTTGTGAGTCTTCACATCAATAATAGCCCTGCGACGGCCGCCAAGCTCATAATGTGTTCTCTCATTCCACTCTGAGACCTGTGGGGTAATATATGGGAAATCAGTATAATTGTACAGCAATGGCAGATGACCGACAGAGTGGGACATCACTACTTACAGTCATGTGGGCCACTGCATTGGGCCTATGGAGGTGTTGGAAATTGATGAGAGGTAGTAGATAGGAGGTGACTTCTAAGCGGTCTGCAGTTGTTCTTCCGTTTTGTTCAGCCTGTATGCACTGCAAAAATTTTGGTCTTTCCACCTCCTGTAGTCTTCTGCGCTCTGAGGGTGTCTTTGAGGGGCGCATCAATGAATCGTACCTGTGGAGCAAAAGTCAACAAATGTTAGCCATTAGTGTTGAGCGAGCATGCTCGACACTGCTCGGTACTCACCTGGGCATCTCACTACTCGGGATGTTCGGCGAGCACCGAGCATTTCCAGGTTACTCGGGCGGGAGCTCGGGTCTCCGCCCTGCATGTTTGACGCTCTTTAAAGAGCCAATGAACATGGAGGAATTGCCAGCCAGTTACTGTAGTGCCACCGCCATGTTGTTTGTGGGCATTAGAGTGATTGGCTGGCTGCACAGCTTCACCTCGAGTATTTAAAACCGGGCGCCGCCATCTTGGACACAGTTGCTCCGGATCAGACAGTGTAGGGAGAGTGCTGCTGAGCTAGGGAGAGATTTATACTGCGAAATAGGTAGTGTAGGGTCTCTAAAGCCTGCCAAATCAAACAAACAGTCCTTCTCAGGACTAATATCCATCCCAGATATCAGGCAGGCAAACTGTATAGGAGACGCAGTGGTTATACCAACAAACACTGCATTACAGTCCTGTGTGCTCCTGCTGGTCAAATTGCTAGACTTATCCCCAGGTCTCAGGGGCCAGGAAAAATCCTTTTTTTTTCATCTAAATCCTGTTTTGTTTCTTTTCCTCAGTCAGACTGTACAAATACACATCTTATTAACCTTTTGGTATTTAGCCCCCCCCCCCCAAAAAAAAAAATTGAGTGTGTCTGTGAGTGTTCAGACACAAATATATCTGTTTAAAAGAGTCTAGTGTAGGCCAGATAACTAGAACTGTGTTCTTCCTCTTCCACGGTTCAAATCTGGGTGTTATCAACCTGCTTGCCTTTTTTCCCTAAAAAAAACAGTTTGTGTGTGTCGCTGACTGTTCAGACACAAATATATCTATTTTAACAAGTCTGGTATACACCAGGAAATTATAACTGTGGTTTTCCTCTTCCACAGTTCAAATCTCCTTTTTATTACCCTTTTGCCATTGATAGTGCGAGTGTAAGCTATTTTACTTCATTTACAATGAGCAAGGTGCGTGGCAAGGGACGTGGAACTGGACGTTCTGGTGATGGTGAGGACGGGGCCGTGGCCAAGGTGAAAATGTGCCACAACCAACAGCCACATCTTCTCACTCCCAGTTCTTGACCGAATTACTAGGGAAGCACACAACAACAAGACCACTATTGCGAACTGATCAGTGTGAACAGGTTATTAATTGGATAGCAGATAATACTTCCAGTCACCTGGGCACCACCACCTCCGGTCTGTCTTCCACACGGTCAAGTGTTAGTAGCCGTGAGTATCGACCGCATACTCCTCCTCACCCTGATGCTCCTTCCTCCCACAATGCCGAGTGTCGTCAGACAGCAACTGATCCCACACTTGGATACTCTGAAGAGCTGTTCACTGGTCCATTTTCATATTTGTGTCCCTCGTCTGCTCTGCTTGAAGTGGTGGAAGAGGAGATCCCATGTAGCGATGGCTAAATATTTGAACAGCCACGGCCACAGGAAGGCGACGCTGGCAATTTGTCACAAGAGGTGGACGATGACGAGACACAATTGCCACGAAGTGAGGAGGAGGAGGACCGTGGTGCGGAAGTGGAAGAGGAGGAGGTGGTGGATGATCTAGTAACTGACCCAATGTGGCAGGAGGACACGCAGAGCGAGGCCAGCAGCACACAGGGGGAGGGAGGCAGAGTACCCCAACAGGCAGGAAGAAGCAGTGTGGTGGCCGCAGACAGAAGGGGGACAACCGGTTCCCGTAACACCAACACGAGGGACGTTGTCAGTACAACCGGTAGGTCTTCCAGAGTCTGGAATTTTTTTAAAGACTCTGCTCTCCAAAAAGGCCATTTGTACCACCTGCCAGGCCAGCATCAGCAGGGGTGACAAAACTACCAGCCTGACCACCACCAGCATGATCAGGCACATGGCAGCAAAGCACCCGACTTTGTGGGGTGAACCCCAGGGTCCACGACCAGTGTCAGCGGGTGTCACCACTGCTTCTTCCGTTGTTGTGCGTGTAAGAGAACCCCCTGTTGTGCGTGCAAGGCAATCCCCTGTCCATACTGCATGCAAAGATGCCCCCTCCGCTTCACTTGTTATGGCAGTTTCTCAAGAAACAACATCAACGTCCACATCCACGTCCCACCACAGCGTTCAATTGTCCATATCCCAGACCTTTGAATGAAAGCGCAAATTCGCAGCCAATGCCCCACAGGCCACAGTCCTAAATTCGCACATTTCACGACTGCTTGTGTTGGAAATGCTGCCTTTTAGGCTAGTGGAGACGGAATCCTTCCGCAACCTTATGGCGGTGGCCGTCCCTCGGTACTCGGTCCCCAGCCGACACTATTTTGCCCGTTGTGCCATCCCCGCACTACACAAGCACGTGTCCCAAAACATCTGCCGTGCCCTCAACAACGCAGTTACTGGGAGAGTCCACCTGACAACGGACACGTGGACAAGTGCTCGTGGCCAGGGACGGTACATCTCCCTGATGGCACACTGGGTAAACGTAGTGGAAGCCAGGACCCAGTCGGACCTTGGGACGGAACACATCCTCCCCACACCGAGGATTGCGGGCCCTATGTCAGTCAGAGTTGCCCCTACAGTGTACAGCTCCTGCGCATCATCCTCCTCCTTCTCCTCATGTTCAGCCTCCATCTCAGATATCACCACATCAGTTACAAGCTGGAAGCACTGCAGAACTGCCTCGGCCAAGCGGCAACAGGCTGTGCTGAAACTCATAAGCTTTGGTGATAAATCTCACACTGCTTGTGAGTTGTGGCCAGCTGTGAAAGAGCAGGCAGATCTGTGGCTGAGACCGATGAACCTACATCCAGGTATGGTAATGTATGACAATGGCTATAACCTGGTGGCGGCTCTGAGGCGAGGCAAGATCACACACGTACCATGCCTGGCTCATGTGCTTAACCTCGTGGTTCAGCGGTTTCTTAAATCGTACCCCGAGTTGCCAGATCTGCTCGTCAAAGTACGCCATCTGTCAGCTCATTTTCGCAAGTCGGCTACAGCTTCCACCGCCCTTGCTGTGTTGCAGCAGTGTTTGCAGCTTCCGGCACACCGACTGGTGTGTGATGTCCCCACACGTTGGATCTCAACCCTCCACATGTAGCAAAGGATTTGTGAGCAGAAGAGAGCAGTTGTGGAGTACCAGCTGCAACAAGGCAGTCGATATTCAGGTCAGACTCCACACATAAGACCTCAGGAGTGGACCTGGATGTCTGACATAAGTACCATCCTGACAAACTTTGAGGAGTCCACCAAGATAGTGAGTGGCGATGACGCTATCATTAGCGTCAGCATCCAACTTGTCTGTCTTTTGCAACGCTCTCTGCAGAGAATTAAAGAGGAAGCATTGCAGCCAGAGTATGATGAGATGGATCAAGAAGCCGTAGCGGGCGATTACACACAGCCCAGCCTCCTCTCATCCCAACGTGCATTGGGGGACAATAAGGGAAAGGAGGAGGAGGAAGAACAGGAGCTGGTATCATGCGCTGTAGACGGTAGTACCTGTACAACTGTCATACCGTCTGTTCAGCGTGGGTGGCCTTAGGACAGGGGGGGGAGGAGGAGAGCATAGTCAGTCGTCATCTTGGTGAGGACATGTAAGTCTTGCCCGTTACCAGTCTGGCACGCATGGCTGACTGTTATGTAGCGCCCCCAGGGCTCGGCCGCTACAGGGGTATTGCACCTCAGAATAGAGGTGTGATATTCCACTCCCGGGTAAGGATGGAGAATGGACCAGGGCTCAGTTAGCTGCATGCAGCACACACACCCCATTTCCCAGGGACAGCTCAACGGTGCTCCCACTAGACAGAAGTGCAGGCACGACCGACCATGTCCCTACTGGAGTCGGGAGGGAGGGGTGGAACACCCAGTGCTGTAGGGGCAGATAGGGGGCGGTTCCTGAGCGTAGGAAGGAGCCCATTGGTTGCTGGTCACCTGGGCTCATGGCTAGAGGGAGGTATAAAAGGTGGGCACCATCTTAGAACAGTGTTCAGTCTGTGAGGAGAGGAGAGCTGACAGGGAGCAGCAGCTCAGGCTGAGTGCTGCTCCAGAGGCAGGCCTAGGGAAGAGGCCGGGGCCTGAGAGGAGAAGGAGAAGTGGGCCTAGAGAAGAGGCCGAGGAGGAGGTGAAGGGGAGCTGAGATTCTAGCTCATCTCAGCTCCAAGAGAAAGGAACAGAAAGGAACAGAACAGGAAAGAAAGAGAAGAAGAGACAGAGAAACAGAAGGGCTCAGGAACAAGAAGGTGGAAGGGACCCTAAGAACCCACGAGAATCCAGGGTGCAGGGTCAGGCAGATTAAGGGTACCGGATCCCAAGTTGGTGGAGGAGAAACAACCCTCAGCCAAAGACCGGTCGTCGTGATCATATATTGGTGCGACACCTCATCAAACCTGCTAGGAAGGCACCATATAGGACAGCGGAGGACGGGGCCCACGTTTAACCGCACAGGTCCGCGGCAGCTGGACAAAAGTGGGTCACTGGTGAGGCAGGCCAGAGAAAGGATAAAAGGGGTCCTGTGCCATGCTCCTGAACTGCCTGGGAGTTGACCGAGCTCCACACCTGGTGGACGCAGCACGGCTCGGGCAGTCATTGCCAGCTGAAGTGACTTGGATATTAACCGTGAGTAAAGACGCTGGACTGCAGTACGTTGTCTGTGTGCTTTTTCGCTCCTCCGGCACTACCGGTACTGGGACTCTCACTACCATCCCTCCCAGCATCCACTACACTGCCCTGGGGCTGCACTCTTCCCGTGGGGAGTCACATCACCTCAGCTGCACCCATCATCAGCCCCAGCGGACTGCCTTGCAGCGGCGGTTCCTAATAACCGCAATCCACGGGTGGCGTAGTCGGACAATTATCTAAAGTACGTAGCAGACTACCATTGGCCTGACCACCCTGAGCCGCGGAACCGGGCCGCCACCACTACTACCCCCAACGTCTCCCTATCGCCCGGTTCCGCGCGCCCCAGGGGGCGAGTCAGCTTTGGCGTAGTCGGCAGGATCGTGACCAACCCGCCACAAACGGATATTGCGTGCCTGAAGAGAATTACACATGTACCTTAAAAAGAAGTTTCCCGCCGTCCGGAGTCGTTTCCCGCCATCCGGAGCCGATTCCCGCCATCAGACGCCATCTTGGACCGTTTCCCGCCATCTTCATCCGTCTTTCCCTCCCTGGCAGAGCGGACGCCATTATGGGCGCACCAAAAGACAGCAGGAAGCCACCTCCCATCGTGGGCCAAGTCCCAGAATGGCGCCAAAGAAGAAGCCCGCCCCCACCAGCCATGAATGCAGCAGTGGAGATGTCCATCAACATGGGGGGGCTGCCCCTGAAAGTGATTGTCAGCAGAATGCCCCAGGACCACCCCCTCTGGGGGCGGAAAGAGAAGAAAACTGTGGGGCAGGGTGCGGTCTGGATCAGTCTGGCCAGGCCGCACCCGGAGATGGAGGGGGAAATCAGTGCCGGTACCCTGGCAAAGGGCCTGCTGCAAGCAACACCACCATGCAGCCTCACCGAGCTGTTAGCCCATCTCCCCAAGGAGGATCCCGAATACACACGGGCGGCGCTGGAAGAACTGGACCGGAGGATGGTCCGGGCGCAGCAAGAAGTGATCGCCGGATGGAAGGAGGAAGTGGCCCGGCGGGCTGTGATCCTGCAGCCGAAGGCGCCATCAACGAGCAGCGCACCAGCCACCGAGGGCAGTGAAGGCCGAGCGGAGGCCGAGGACGACGCCGCGGAGGAGGCCGCGACAGCAGAGGCAGGTAACGGAGATGCCCCTACCCCGAACCCTGGGGCCGCCGACCTGCCCCTGCACCCTGTTGCGGAGCCCAACGTACCTGAACCCGCCATCAACACCGTGCCTCCACCGCTACCAACCGGTTCCCAGGCCATCGACACCACCAGCAAGCCCCGCCCCACACCGTGCCCTCTGACCCCGGGCGTGATCAGCAGACCACAATCGCAGGCCCGGTCGCAAGGCCTAGCGCCCCCGTACGCCACCCGTCGACGGGAGTACTGCCGCCAACAGCTGGAGGTGTTCGAGAGGGAGCAGCGGGAGCGGCGCATGTGACTCGCCCCCTGAGCCGTGGGGCACGCGGATCCGGGCGATAGGGGAACGATGGGGGTAGTAGTAGTGGCAGCCCGGTCCCGCGGCTCAGGGTGGTCAGGCCAATGGTAGTCTGCTACGTGCTTAGATAATGTCCGACTACGCCACCCGTGGATTTGCGGTTATTAGGAACCGCCGCTGCTTGCAGACCGCTGGGGCTGATGATGGGTGCAGCTGAGGTGATGTGACTCCCCACGGGAAGAGTGCAGCCCCAGGGCAGTGTAGTGGATGGTGGGAGTGATGGTAGTGAGAGTCCCAGTACCGGTAGTGCCGGAGGAGCGAAAAAGCACACAGACAACGTACTGCAGTCCAGCGTCTTTACTCACGGTTAATATCCAAGTCACTTCAGCTGGCAATGACTGCCCGAGCCGTGCTGCGTCCACCAGGTGTGGGGCTCGGTCAACTCCCAGGCAGTTCAGGAGCATGGCACAGGACCCCCTTTTATCCTTTCTCTGGCCTGCCTCACCAGTGACCCACTTTTGTCCAGCTGCCGTGGACCTGTGCGGTTAAACGTGGGCCCCGTCCTCCGCTGTCCTATATGGTGCCTTCCTAGCAGGTTTGATGAGGTGTCGCACCAATATATGATCACGACGACCGGTCTTTGGCTGAGGGTTGTTTCTCCTCCACCAACTTGGGATCCGGTACCCTTAATCTGCCTGACCCTTCACCCTGGATTCTCGTGGGTTCTTAGGGTCCCTTCCACCTTCTTGTTCCTGAGCCCTTCTGTTTCTCTGTCTCTCCTTCTTTGCAGTTCCTTTCTGCTTCTGTTCCTTTCTCTTGGAGCTGAGATGAGCTAGAATCTCAGCTCCCCTTCACCTCCTCCTCGGCCTCTTCTCCAGGCCCACTTCTCCTTCCCCTCTCAGGCTCCGGCCTCTTCTCTAGGCCTGCCTCTGGAGCAGCACTCAGCCTGAGCTGCTGCTCCCTGTCAGCTCTCCTCTCCTCACAGACTGAACCCAGATTTAAGATGGTGCCCACCTTTTATACCTCCTTCTAGCCATGAGCCCAGGTGACCAGCAACCAATGGGCTCCTATCTATGCTCAGAAACCGCCCCCTATCTGCCCCTACAGCACTGGGTGTTCCACCCCTCCCTCCCCACTCCAGCAGGGACATGGTCGGTCGTGCCTGCACTTATGTCTAGTGGGAGCACCGTTGAGCTGTCCCTGAGAAATGGGGTGTGTGTGCTGCATGCAGCTAACTGAGCCCTGGTTCATACTCCATCCTTACCCGGGAGTGGAATATCACACCTCTGGTCTGAGGTGCAATACCCCTGTAGCGGCCGAGCCCTCGGGGCGCTTCATTCCCCCCTGGTAAAGCACAGCACGTCCTCGGGCTGGAAAAGAGCAAAAACAGTTATTTACAGGACATGCAAAACTTTTTCAATAACTTTTTACATTAGAAACAGACAATACGGTTCAACTCCCTTTATGGGACACACTTTTCTTTTCACTAGACATTATAGAAAACTTTTTCATTACTATTTAGCAGCATATAAAATCTAAAACATTTTTAATTAAAGCACATTCTTGGGTTCTTGATTCATGGCCGCGGTGCAACTTGCGACCAGGTGTTCTTTCTTTTTAAAGGTGCAACAGTCCATTTTAACTTTGAGGTAGACGTTGCGGTTCTTTTTATAAAACCAGTAGGGGGCGCTTTAAGAAGCGCAACTATATACATGGGATTGGCCGTTCCCAGTCCTCGGCCGGTGGGGACAGGGGAATGGCTGCTCACAGTCCTCAGCCTGTTAGGGGAAGAGGGGTGGCTGTTCTCAGTCCTCAGCCAGGTTACTTAGGGGATAATTTTTATACAGTCCTATATCAGTCCCAACGGGGACCACACTCCACTCTGTAACAGTCCCACACAGTTCCTTTGCACCCTTACGGGTAACTATTTACAATGCCACTTTACCGTTCACTGGTAACGGTGTCTTCGTGACGCTCCTTCTTCCTCCTCATACGGATCTTCAGGCCCGTCCGGGCCCTCCTGGTACTCAGCGTCCGAGTAGTGCTGTTCCTCCTCCTCTACTACTCGGCGGACGTGTAGGGCATACCACCCCTTCACGCCTTGGTGTCGGGTGTAAGACACCACGTCGCCTGGGAATAGATCCCGCCCACGATGGCCTTCCGGTAGGTGACTCTCCACATCTCTCCTTGTCACAAACACGTCGCTGATGGTCTCGGGGTCTCGGATGAAACCCCAGCCGCGCTCCATCTGGAACTTCACCACAGTCCCGGTGACTCGGGGTCTGCGGGCAGTTCGGGGATCTCGCCGCGCCTTCATTTTCTGCTCCGCGCTCTGGACCTGCAGCTTTTCTTGCTTCACCCGCCGCTCGCGCTGCTCCTTTTCAAACATCTCCAGCTGTTGGCGGCATGCTGCTCGGCTGCGCTCGCTCGCGTTTCCTTCGTGAACCCCATCAGGTCCTCCCCCGTGGGGTCCCATTCAAATTGAGCGTCTTCTAATGGCAGCTGGGGAATTTCTTGAGGAGCTGGAGCAGGATGAGGGGTTCAGAGGGTACGCCGATCTCCGCGGACGGGCTCTTCCGGAAGCGGGGGTTGACAAACTCGGGGGGCCAGATGAAAGGCAGCCCCTCCGGAGTGGTGTGCTGGGCAAAGAGATCCGCGCCCAGTGGTGGTACTGCAGCAGCAGGGGGCGCAAGTGGGTTGGCGGCGCCCGGGAGCACGTGACCTTGCGACCAGGCCCGTGCTGGTCGTTTCCTTGTCGCCCCCACAGATGGCACAGCTGGTGCAGGAGGTTCCGTCAGGGCAGCGACGTCCGGGAGTGCAGGGCCTTGCGGTGGCGGTCAGCTAAGCAAGCCCGGGGTCAGAGGGCACGGCGTGGGGCGGGGCTTGCTGGCAGCGTCGACGGCCTGGGGGCTGGTTGATGGCGGTGAGGGCACGGTGTCAACAGCGGGTCCCGGTGCGTGGGGCTCCGCGACGGGGTGCAGGGGCAGGTCGGCGGCCCTAGGATTCGGTGCAGGGGTGTCTCCGTTACCTGCCTCTGCTGTCGCGGCCTTCTCCGTGGCGTCGTCCTCGGCCTCCGCTCGGCCCTCACTGGCTGGTGCGCTGCTTGTTGCTGGCACCTTCGGCTGCAGGATCACAGCCCGCTGGGCCACTTCCTCCTTCCATCCGGCAATCACTTCTTGCTGCGCCCGGACCATCCTCCGGTCCAGTTCTTCCAGCGCCGCCCGTGTGTATTCGGGATCCTCCTTGGGGAGATGGGCTAACAGCTCGGTGAGGCTGCATGGTGGTGTTGCTTGCAGCAGGCCCTTTACCAGGGTACCGGCACTGATTTCCCCCTCCATCTCCGGGTGCGGCCTGGCCAGACTGATCCAGACCGCGCCCTGCCCCACAGTTTTCTTCTCTTTCCGCCCCCAGAGGGGGTGGTCCCGGGGCATTCTGCTGACAATCACTCTCAGGGGCAGCCCCCCCACGTTGATGAACATCTCCACTGCTGCATTCATAACTGGTGGGGGCGGGCTCCTTCTTTGGTGCCATTCTGGGACCTGGCCCACGATGGGAGGTGGCTTCCTGCTGTCTTTTGGTGCGCCCATAATGGCGTCCGCTCTGCCAGGGCGGGAAAGACGGATGAAGATGGCGGGAAACGGTCCAAGATGGCGTCTGATGGCGGGAATCGGCTCCGGATGGCGGGAAACGACTCCGGACAGCGGGAAACTTCTTTTTAAGGTACATGTGTAATTCTCTTCAGGCACGCAATACCAGTTTGTGGCGGGTTGGTCACGATCCTGCCGACTACGCCAAAGCTGACTCGCCCCCTGAGCCGTGGGGCACGCGGATCCGGGCGATAGGGGAACGATGGGGGTAGTAGTAGTGGCGGCCCGGTCCCGCGGCTCAGGGTGGTCAGGCCAATGGTAGTCTGCTACGTGCTTAGATAATGTCCGACTACGCCACCCGTGGATTTGCGGTTATTAGGAACCGCCGCTGCTTGCAAACCGCTGGGGCTGATGATGGGTGCAGCTGAGGTGATGTGACTCCCCACGGGAAGAGTGCAGCCCCAGGGCAGTGTAGTGGATGGTGGGAGTGATGGTAGTGAGAGTCCCAGTACCGGTAGTGCAGGAGGAGCGAAAAAGCACACAGACAACGTACTGCAGTCCAGCGTCTTTACTCACGGTTAATATCCAAGTCACTTCAGCTGGCAATGACTGCCCGAGCCGTGCTGCGTCCACCAGGTGTGGGGCTCGGTCAACTCCCAGGCAGTTCAGGAGCATGGCACAGGACCCCCTTTTATCCTTTCTCTGGCCTGCCTCACCAGTGACCCACTTTTGTCCAGCTGCCGCGGACCTGTGCGGTTAAACGTGGGCCCCGTCCTCCGCTGTCCTATATGGTGCCTTCCTAGCAGGTTTGATGAGGTGTCGCACCAATATATGATCACGACGACCGGTCTTTACTGAGGGTTGTTTCTCCTCCACCAACTTGGGATCCGGTACCCTTAATCTGCCTGACCCTTCACCCTGGATTCTCGTGGGTTCTTAGGGTCCCTTCCACCTTCTTGTTCCTGAGCCCTTATGTTTCTCTGTCTCTCCTTCTTTGCAGTTCCTTTCTGCTTCTGTTCCTTTCTCTTGGAGCTGAGATGAGCTAGAATCTCAGCTCCCCTTCACCTCCTCCTCGGCCTCTTCTCCAGGCCCACTTCTCCTTCTCCTCTCAGGCTCCGGCCTCTTCTCTAGGCCTGCCTCTGGAGCAGCACTCAGCCTGAGCTGCTGCTCCCTGTCAGCTCTCCTCTCCTCACAGACTGAACCCAGATCTAAGATGGTGCCCACCTTTTATACCTCCTTCTAGCCATGAGCCCAGGTGACCAGCAACCAATGGGCTCCTATCTACGCTCAGAAACCGCCCCCTATCTGCCCCTACAGCACTGGGTGTTCCACCCCTCCCTCCCCACTCCAGCAGGGACATGGTCGGTCGTGCCTGCACTTATGTCTAGTGGGAGCACCGTTGAGCTGTCCCTGAGAAATGGGGTGTGTGTGCTGCATGCAGCTAACTGAGCCCTGGTCCATACTCCATCCTTACCCGGGAGTGGAATATCACACCTCTGGTCTGAGGTGCAATACCCCTGTAGCGGCCGAGCCCTCGGGGCGCTACACATGAAACAGGAGAAGCTGCAGGCCCAAAGTGCGGAGCAGAAGATGAAGGCCCGACGAGATCCCCGAGCTGCCCGCGGTCCCCGAGTCACCGGGACTGTCGTGAAATTTCACATGGAACATGGCTGCGGTTTCATCCGAGACCCTGAGACCATCAGCGATGTGTTTGTGATGAGGAGAGATGTGGAGAGCCACCTGCCGGAGGGTCATCGAGGACGAGATCTGTTTCCAGGGGATGTGGTGTCTTACACCCGACACCAAGGCATGAAGGGATGGTACGCCCTCCACGTCCGCCGAGTAGTAGAGGAGGAGGAACAACACTACTCGGACGCCGAGTACCAGGAGGGCCCGGACGGGCCTGAAGATCCGTACTAGGAGGAAGAAGGAGCGTCACGAAGACACCGTTACCAGTGAACGGTCAAGTGGCATTGTAAGTAGTTACCCGTAAGGGTGCAAAGGAACTGTGTGGGACTGTTACTAGATTGAAGTGTGGTCCCCGTTGGGACTGATATAGGACTGTGTGAACGTTATCCCCTATCCCCTAAGTAGCCAGGCTGAGGACTGTGAGCAGCCATCCCTCTTCCCCTAACAGGCTGAGGACTGTGAGCAGCCATTCCCCTATCCCCACCGGCCGAGGACTGGGAACGGCCAATCCCTTGTATATAGTTGCGCTTCTTAAAGCGCCCCCTACTGGTTTTATAAAAGAACTGCAACGTCTACCTCAAGACAAGTTCGCTAGAGTGTTGCACCTTTAAGAAGAATGAACACCTGGTCGCAAGTTGCACCGTGACCGTGAACCAAGAATACAAGAATGTGCTTTAATTAAAAATGTTTTAGATTTTATATGCTGCTAAATAGTAATGTGAAAGTTTTCTATAATGTTTTATACAAAAGAGTTCCGGAAGTATTGAAAAAGTTTTCTATAATGTCTAGTGAAAAGAAAAGTATGTCCCATAAAGGGAACTGAACCGTATTGTCTGTTTCTAAATGTGAAAAGTTTTAAAAAAGTTTGCATGTCCTGTAATTACCTGTTTTTGCTCTTTTCCAGCCCGAGGACGTGCTGTGCTTTACCAGGGGGGAATGTAGCGCCCCGAGGGCTCTGCCGCTACAGGGGTATTGCACCTCAGACCAGAGCTGTGATATTCCACTCCCGGGTAAGGATGGAGAATGGACCAGGGCTCAGTTAGCTGCATGCAGCACACACACCCCATTTCCCAGGGACAGCTCAACGGTGCTCCCACTAGACAGAAGTGCAGGCACGACCGACCATGTCCTTGCTGGTGTGGGGAGGGAGGGGTGGAACACCCAGTGCTGTAGGGGCAGATAGGGGGCGGTTCCTGAGCGTAGGAAGGAGCCCATTGGTTGCTGGTCACCTGGGCTCATGGCTAGAGGGAGGTATAAAAGGTGGGCACCATCTTAGAACAGTGTTCAGTCTGTGAGGAGAGGAGAGCTGACAGGGAGCAGCAGCTCAGGCTGAGTGCTGCTCCAGAGGCAGGCCTAGGGAAGAGGTCGGGGCCTGAGAGGAGAAGGAGAAGTGGGCCTAGAGAAGAGGCCGAGGAGGAGGTGAAGGGGAGCTGAGATTCTAGCTCATCTCAGCTCCAAGAGAAAGGAACAGAAAGGAACAGAACAGGAAAGAAAGAGAAGAAGAGACAGAGAAACAGAAGGGCTCAGGAACAAGAAGGTGGAAGGGACCCTAAGAACCCACGAGAATCCAGGGTGCAGGGTCAGGCAGATTAAGGGTACCGGATCCCAAGTTGGTGGAGGAGAAACAACCCTCAGCCAAAGACCGGTCGTCGTGATCATATATTGGTGCGACACCTCATCAAACCTGCTAGGAAGGCACCATATAGGACAGCGGAGGACGGGGCCCACGTTTAACCGCACAGGTCCGCGGCAGCTGGACAAAAGTGGGTCACTGGTGAGGCAGGCCAGAGAAAGGATAAAAGGGGGTCCTGTGCCATGCTCCTGAACTGCCTGGGAGTTGACCGAGCTCCACACCTGGTGGACGCAGCACGGCTCGGGCAGTCATTGCCAGCTGAAGTGACTTGGATATTAACCGTGAGTAAAGACGCTGGACTGCAGTACGTTGTCTGTGTACTTTTTCGCTCCTCCGGCACTACCGGTACTGGGACTCTCACTACCATCCCTCCCAGCATCCACTACACTGCCCTGGGGCTGCACTCTTCCCGCGGGGAGTCACATCACCTCAGCTGCACCCATCATCAGCCCCAGCGGACTGCCTTGCAGCGGCGGTTCCTAATAACCGCAAGCCACGGGTGGCGTAGTCGGACAATTATCTAAAGTACGTAGCAGACTACCATTGGCCTGACCACCCTGAGCCGCGGGACCGGGCCGCCACTGCTACTACCCCCAACGTCTCCCTATCGCCCGGTTCCGCGTGCCCCACGGCCCAGGGGGCGAGTCAGTTACACTGCCTTAACCGTGACCCTCTTGTTGTCAAAATGTTGGGTGACAGTCATTACTGGTTGGTGACATTTTTAGACCCCCGCTACAAGGAGAACTTTCACTCTCTTATTCCTGAGGTGGAGAGGTCTACAAAAATGGGGCAGTACCAGAAGGCCCTTGCTGCAGAACTGTTAAAAAAATTCCCATCTGAACACGCTAGCGGCAGAGGTCACAGTTCGTTGACCAACCAAGGTGTAGAGGCAAGAGAGACGCAACTCCAATCCAGCAGAGACAGGGGAACACTATCAACGTTCTGGGACAGTTTTCTGAGACCCGCCCAGCTTACAGGCCCTGAGGCGCGGGGTACTCTCACAAGGAGTGGAAAGTTTCAAAAGATGGTGAGGGAGTACCTTGCCGACCGTACCAGTGTCCTCCGTGATTCCACTGTGTTGTTTCGGGAGGTGTATTCCCATGCACCGCTTCACACCCACACATGGGTATACTCTTCCTCATTTCGGCTGTTTTTTGCTCTTCTCCTTATCCTCCGCCTCCACCACCACTATACCACCAGGGTGCCCGTGGTCCGTGTTGCCAGCATTGCAAGTTCCTCCGTCCTAATTTTTGGAAGCTTTTGCTTGGAAGGTATAGGCAAAGACTATGGGAGACCCACTCTCCCAGAATGGGAATAATGGTTTTAATATGCTGTACTGCATGGCTCTTGTAAGGGGCATTAAAATCGTCTTGTTAAGCTACTGTGACCTCCACATCGCATTGATATTGTCTTTTTATTCCGCTGCGACCTCCACCACTCTTCCAAGGGGCATTGATATTGTCTTTTTATTCCACTGCGACCTCCACCACTCTTCCAAGGGGCATTAAAACCGTCTTGTTAAGCTACTGTGACCTCCACGTCTCTTCTACGGGGCATTGATATTGTCTTTTTATTCCACTGCGACCTCCACCACTCTTACAAGGGGCATTGGTATTGTCTTTTTATTCCACTGTGACCTCCACCACTCTTCCAAGGGGCATTGATATGGTCTTTTTATTCCATTGCGACCTCCACCACTCTTCCAAGGGGCATTAAAACTGTCTTGTTAAGCTACTGTGACCTCCACGTCTCTTCCACGGGGCATTGATATTGTCTTTTTATTCCACTGCGACCTCCACCACTCTTCCAAGGGGCATTGATATTGTCTTTTTATTCCACTGCGACCTCCACCACTCTTCCAAGGGGCATTAAAACCATCTTGTTAAGCTACTGTGACCTCCAAGTCTCTTCCACGGGGCATTGATATTGTCTTTTTATTCCACTGCGACCTCCACCACTCTTCCAAGGGGCATTAAAACGGTCTTGTTAAGCTACTGTGACCTCCACGTCTCTTCCAAGGGACATTAAAACCGTCTTGTTAAATGACTCTGAACTCCACAGATCTTCTAAGGGGCATTGAAATGTTGTTTTTAATTACCTCTAACCTCCACGACTCTTCCAACGGGCATTGCATTTCCTCCTAATTTTATTCATCTTTTTTTTTCAATGCATAGGCGAGCACTAAGGGAGACCCACTCCCCAATAATGGCTAGAAGGTTTTTAGTATGCTGTAATCCACGTCTGTTTCAAGGGGCATTGCAGTTCCTCATAATTTTTGGAAAGCCTTCCATTCACTGCTTAGGCCAACAGTGTACAGGAGACCCAGTTGCTATAAATGGAAAAAATGGTTTAGTTAAGGCCCTCTAACCTCCATGTCACTTCCAAGGGGCATTGGAGTGCTTCAAAAGTTTTGGTAGGCATTGCACTCACTGTATGCCCTATAACTGTGTAGCTGAACCGCTCTTTTTGGTACAGAAACATATCCTACAAGACATGTGTGGTTGACTGGCCTGATATTGATGTGAATGGTCCCTGTTCCTCCTGCTCTTTCTCCTTTGCCACCACCTCATCCATCATTCATCACCTGAAGCTTTGTTTTAACGGGAGTCATAGAACTGGGATAGTAGCAGAAAAACATCCAGCAATCCTCGGAGGAGGTAGGATATGCGCCAAAACGCTGACCACCTCAGGCCTAGCCACTACTACATACATGCACTTGCATTCCAAGGAACAGAAAGCTAAGGAGATGGATGGCCTCATGATCATGAATAATTTACTTGTTGTGCAGGAGGCCGACCACTGCTGCTGTCTACCTTCTGAACTTTGTGTGAAGCCTGATTGACCCAGGACCCGTAATCCTCTATGTCTGCATCCCAGTGTCCAACTGTGTCCCGGCTTCCACAATATTAACCCAGTGTGAAGGCGTCAGTGAGATGGACCATCCCTGGCAACATTCACTTGTCCACGTGTTTGTGGTTAGGCTGTCCTTCCCACTAAATGCACTGGGGAGGGCACAGGTAATGTTTTGGTATGCGCGCTTGTGTATAAGCTGCACCGGGACAAATAGGGGCGGCTGGGGACCGTTTATGGACACCTGGCCGCCCCCAGGCGACTGGGGACTGTGTGTGGATACCAGGCAGCCAACGCAGGCATGACACTTGTTTTTGGTTATTTATTTTACCTTATACACAAGTCTTTACCCTGGAAAGGATGTTCCTTAACATATTTCACAGGAAAGCAGTTTCAGTTTCGTTTTTGATCGTTTTATTGTGAGCCCGTAAAAGTGGCTTAACACCTCTGACCACGTTGTTGACAGCAGTGACCTGGGAGTCAGAAATGCTTCCTGGGGCGATCCCCATGCTGTCCCCATGTCATTTGAGCACTGTCACTATTGTTTTGGGCACTTTTAAGGCTTTCTACAGACTGCTGGAGGTGCCGCCGCAAAAATGCTCGGGTCTCCCATAGACTAACATTGGGCTCGTTGCTCGGGTCGAGCACCCGAGTATCACGGTGAGCTCGGCCCGAGCTTCGAGCACCCGAGTATTTTAGTGCTTTCTCAACACTATTAGCCATGCATTTTACATGACCCAGCATCCAAGGCTGGTCAAAATTGGTCTACCTCTTGCACCATGTACCTCTTGCCGAATATCTCACAGCTGACTGATTTTTTTGCAGATCCGTCGTATAATTTATGAAGGCCTCACAGGCCTTATACAGTCGAGGTCTCTCTATACTCAATTGTGTGCCTCTCATCTGGAATAGGGTGAATCTCCGAACATGTTTCAATACGTTGAGGCTGGTCCGTTTACACAGAGGTAGGCTGGCCAGCTTTCTGAAAAACGCTCTGACCTCTGACCTTGCTCGGTCTTGTTAGGTACTCGAGACTGGCACATCTAGGGTTCAAGTAGTAAAGAAACCTTGCAGCGCTCAAAGCCACCCTCTGAAACTCGGGCACCTCCATGACATCCTTCAGATATGAGGAGAATTTCTTCAGCAAGGGATGATTCAGTGAATGACGCTTGTACAAGCCTGCAGCCCTTGTAGCCGCACAGGCTGATGACTTCCATCAGGTTTTCTTAATCCATAACGTGCTGCCATCAGTGGCCTCCTCGTCTGCACTGTGCACTGCATTCACCTGTGAATCCAGCTCAACCGGGGAAGTGGAGATCGGGCAGCGCCCCAACTGGGCAGACGTTACCTGTCCTTGAGTTTCAGAGGTAGATGTCCTGTTTTGCTGATCACACCCAGGCTTGTCCCTGACAAAATATCCATGTCCTTCCATAAAGGTGATGATCTGCTCCACGGATTGTATGTTCTGTAGATCGCTGTACTGAATGGTGGTGCCTTTACCAGCTATCTGCTGAAGGAGACACCTTGATCGTAGGGCTGCCCTCAAACCTCATGCACACCCTCCTCAAGTTCGTGGACAGATATTTGGTCACAAGGTGACATACCGGGCACGTTAGAGAGGTCTATTGGTGCCTGTGGAGTAAAAAGAGCAGAGTGACATGACAATTTGGGGGCAACAGAGATATACATTAGGCTTAATTCACACAGCAGCACATCTATGCCTAGATCAGGAGTTTCTCCAAAAACACAGAACAGGTGTCACTTTCAAGCATAGTTTTTTTTTCTCTAAAATCCTTACGAAGGGCTTACAGAGGCTGGGGTGATCCTTACTGAACACCGCCGCTGCAGGTGACATGCACCCGTGGAAATGACACCCTTGTGGGTGAGTCAGCCTCTGGGGTGATCCTTACTGAGCACCGCTGTAGGTACCCTAACCCTAACGTACCCGTACCCTAACCACCCTAACCCGCTTCTAACCCTAACACCTTAACCCTCTAACCCTTAACCCTCTAACACCTAACCCTAGCCCTAACTCTAACCCTAAAACCCTAACGTACCCTAACCCTCAAGCGCCAGAACTCACGCATTAAGCCCAGTCTCACGGTTATCCCTCAAGCGCCAGAACTCGCACATTAAGCACAGAACTCACGCATTAAGCTCATTAAGCACATAGCTCGAGCATTAAGCGCATTAAGCACCAGAACTCGTGAATTAAGTGCATTAATCACAACCTCGCACATGCAGCGCATTAACCCCTCGCACGTTAGAACTCATGCATTAAGACCAACTTTGCACATTAACCCGTCGAGCACCAGAACTTTAGCATTAAGCCCAGCCTCGCGGTTAACCCCTCGAGCGCCAGAACTGGCACATTAAGCACATTAAGTGAAGGACTCACACAATAAGTGCAACCACGCACATTAAGCAAGGAATTTGTGCATTAAACGCAACCTCGCGGTTAAACGCTCAAGCTCCAGAATTTGGGAATTAAGCACAACCTCGTCGTTAACCCCTCGCGCGTCAGAACTAATGCATTAAACCCAACCTCGCGGTTAACCCCTCGAGTGCCAGAACTCGTGCATTAAGCGCAAACTCCCGCATTAAGTGCATTAACCCCTCAAGCGTCAGATCTCCCGCATTAAGCCAAACCTCACGGTTAACCTCTTGAGCCCCAGAACTCACACATTAAGCGCAGAACTAGCACATTAAGCGCATTAAGTGCAAAACTAGCACATTAAGCGCATTAGGTGCAGAACTTGCGTATTAAGCTCAAAACTAGCACATTAAGCGCATTAGGTGCAGAACTCGCGCATTAAGCGCAACCTCACGCATTAAGCACATTAATCGCAATCTCGCGCATTAAGCGTATTATCCTCTCGAGCTCTAGAACTAACGCATTAAGCCCAACCTCGCTATGAAGACGCGGGGTCTTCCGTTGGCATAATACCACTCAGACAACACAGGGTGAGGGTAAAACAGCGTGGCATTACTTTATTGAACCACAAAGCGGACAATAAACACACAGAACAGTCCCAGCAAATACCCAAGATGGTACAACATTACACAGTCTCACCCTTCCACTGGCCCGCCAGGAATAGAAAGTCAGATATGTGGCCAGGTGACCTGATTGACCCAACTTGGATTTCTTCATAGTGTCTTCCAGAGTTCAGTGATTTTAAATGGAGCAGATCTTTATTTCCTCTTGATGAAGCCATGTGTTCTCGCTTCTGTCCTCAATAGTCTAACTTGGCTGTGTCTTTTTCAAGTCTGTCTGCTACAGAGGCCTTGTCCCTTAAATAGTTCACAATTGTTTTTTGAAACAAACATTCACAGGTCAAGGATTAGGAATGATATTATTCCACAGGGCTCCAGTATCCACAGCTAATCCCCCACAAGACTGACTGGCAAACAGGTATTTAACATATCTAACAAACCTTCATTATTCAGACTCCCTGTGTGAGGACCTGGCCACTTTCTAAATACAGGCCACCTGGGCAAGCTGAAGATATGGATGAACTCTTTATGTATCAAATGAGCAAGTTCTCCAAAAAATATGACGTAGTGGTCATGGGAGATTTCAACTATCCAGACATTTGTTGGGAATCTCTCTCAAGTAAAACTAACAGGTCAAGCAAATTCTTATCCTCTCTTGCTGACAACTTTATCTTCCAAAAGGTAGGGGAGAAAACAAGGGGATCTGCTACTTTGAATCTAATCCTTATAAACAGGGAGGAAATGGTTGAGGAGGTAAAGGTGGCTGGGACCCTAGGAGGCAGCGATCATGCTATTATAGAATTTTGGATAACTAGAGGAGGAAGACATGTGAAGACTCAAACTTCAAGGTTAGATTTTCGAAAGGCAGATTTTAAGAGACTCAGAAAGAGAATAGGAGGGATCCAATGGCTGAATGTCCAGGAAGGATGGGAAATTTTTAAAAATGAGATTCTCAAAGCACAATCGTTAACAATCCCGAAAAGTAGGAAGAATGGGAAGCATTTAAGGAAACCAGGATGGATGAACACAGAACTTAAACACATGCTAAAAAGAAAGAAAGAAATGTTTATTAAATGGAAAGAGGGAGGCATATCTAAAGAAGATTATAATGCAGCCTGCAGATCCTGTAGGGCACGTATCAGGTTAGCTAAAGCTGACAATGAATTAAGGCTTGCAAGAGATGTCAAAAGCAATAAAAAAGGATTTTGGGGGTATGTCAAAAGTAAAAGAAAAGTCAAAGATGCTATAGGATTTTTACAGGATGAAAATGGAGAAATGGTAAGAGAGGATGTTGAGAAGGCCGAACTTTTTAATTCCTATTTTGCATCTGTTTTCTCTCAGAAAGAAAATGTAACATCAACTGATCTTCACTGTCCTTTTAAAGGAATAGAGGAATCCAAGTTATCTGTAAACAGAAAGATTGTGAGGGAATATTTAGCTAACATAAATGAGTTCAAGTCTCCAGGTCCAGATGAATTACACCCCAGAGTACTGAAGGAGATCGTAGAAGAAATTTTAGAACCACTGTCCATAATCTTTGAAAATTCTTGGAGAACAGGAGAAGTCCCAGAAGACTGGAGAAGAGCAAATGTTGTTCCTATCTTCAAAAAGGGGAAGAAGGTTGACCCAGGGAACTATAGGCCGGTGAGTCTGACTTCTATACCAGGAAAGATCTTTGAACAAATTATTAAACAACATGTATGTAAGTACATGGATAAGAATGAAGTGATTAACCAGAGTCAGCATAGGTTTGTAACTAACAAGTCATGTCAGACTAACTTAATTTTCTTCTATGACAGAATCACTGACTGGGTGGATCAGGGAAATGCTGTAGATATAGTATATCTTTACTTCAGCAAAGCATTTGACAAAGTATCTCACATCATCCTTATTGAAAAAATGACCAAGTATGCAATGGACCAGGCAACTGTTAGGTGGATTCATAACTGGCTTAGTGATCGGACTCAAAGGGTGGTTGTAAATGGCTTCACATCCAGCTGGATGAATGTCTCAAGTGGGGTACCACAGGGCTCCGTCCTGGGACCTGTATTGTTCAACATCTTTATCAATGATTTAGATGAAGGAATTGAGGGTAAACTGATTAAATTTGCTGATGACACAAAGCTAGGAGGGATAGCTAATACTAGAGAAGAGCGAGAGAGGATTCAAAAAGACCTAAATAAACTGGAGCAGTGGGCAGCAACCAACAGAATGGTTTTTAACAGGGAAAAATGCAAAGTACTACATCTGGGCAATAAAAATGAAAAAAGCATAATAGAATGGGAGGAATAGAGCTGAGCAACAGTACATGTGAAAAAGACTTAGGTATACTAATAGATCATAGACTGAAGATGAGTCAACAGTGTGATGCAGCAGCAAAAAAGGCAAACACAATTCTGGGACGTATTAACAGAAGCATACAGTCTAGATCACGTGAAGTCATTATCGGTCTTTACTCCTCTTTGGTCAGACCTCATCTGAAATACTGTGTACAGTTTTGGGCACCACATTTTAAAAAAGACATAGACAAACTGGAGCAAGTTCAGAGAAGAGCGACCAGAATGGTGAACGGTCTGCAAACCATGTCCTATGAGGAACAGTTGCAGGATTTGGGAATGTTTAGCTTGCAAAAAAGAAGACTGAGAGGAGACTTAATAGCTGTCTACAAATATGTCAAGGGCTGTCACATTGTAGAAGGATCATCTTTATTCTCATTTGCACAAGGAATGACTAGAAGCAATGGGATGAAACTAAATGGGAGGAGACACAGATTAGATATTAGAAAAAACTTTTTGACAGTTAGGGTGATTAATGAGTGGAACAGGCTGCCACGAGAGGTGGTGAGTTCCCCTTCAATGGACGTCTTCAAACAGAGGCTGGACAGACATCTGTCTGAGATGATTTAGTGAATCCTGCTTTGAGCAGGGGGTTGGACCAGATGACCCAGGAGGTCCCTTCCAACTCTACCATTCTATGATTCTACTTTTCCAGCACTGAGCACCCCTTTTCGTCAATCTTAATTTTGTGTTTTGTTAGAAATTTGCTTGCTGTGTTTTGTTAGTGATTTGTTTGCTCATCAGTTGAACCTCCGGTATCTATTCCCTTCACTGACCATATCTCCGAGACCTTGGGCCATTGTTCTCTCCGTCACCACAGGTAGTCTCACATGCAAACCCAGGGGATGGGCTCCACCTGAGAAAATATCTCCACTAAGGCACAGTAAGCTGGGGGAGGGAGGGGTGAGCTCTTCTGCCGATTCAGGGGGCTGAACCCTGTGAAGGAGAAAGGGAAGATTCATTGCTAGTCGCATTGAGAGCTGGGTGGTATCACGGGCTGCGGTCGTGATATCCATCATCCGAAGGAGCATATGCTGTGACTGCCAACATACCAGCGGGAGATACAAAAAGCTGTGGGCCAACCAAAAGTTTGGGGACAGTGGGTATCACCTGGTACGGGGTAGTGGAACTACTGAGTCCAGGTTGGAAACTCGAAGGACTAAGAGAATTGCCTGTTGGACATTTACCTGGAATTGCTGTTCACCGTGGTCAGAAGGAATAAAACTAATTGCATCAATAACCTGCCTAGGTGATTATTAAAATCCACAACCGCACATCTTTACAAGTCCCTGTATGTCAGATGACACATTGTAAGAGCTGATATAAGATGTACATAACAGCCATTCATCAATTACCAATATCACCTCAAGTGATCAGCATCCAAGTTTATACAAACTAGCTATTGAACCCGTTCTACGCCCGGGTGGCGAGCATTTTTATTGGTATATGGTCTCCCATGCTGTTATGTGCTGCCCCCCTCCTGGTATTTGTGCTGCCTCCATCATGTCCCCACCATCCATCGTGGCTCCCCTCATCCCCGATCCCGGTATGCGTGGCTCCCCTCACCCCCGATCCCGGTATGCGTGGCTCCCCTCACCCCCGATCCCGGTATGCGTGGCTCCCCTCATCCCCGATCTCGGTATGCGTGGCTCCCCTCATCCCCGATCCCGGTATGCGTGGCTCCCCTCATCCCCGATCCCGGTATGCGTGGCTCCCCTCATCCCCCCAATCCTGGTATGCATGTTACCCCTCATTCCCCCAATCCTGGTATGCGTGGTACCCCTCATCCCCCCAATCCTGGTATGTGTGGTACCCCTCACCTAACAATCCTGTTATATTTCTTGTCCCCTCACCACTTTCACACTGTACACACATACAAAAAAAAACTAAACAGTTATACTCACCTTTCTTCCCTGAACCCGTTCTACGCCCGGGTGGCGAGCATTTTTCTTGGTATATGGTCTCCCATGCTGTTATGTGCTGCCCCCCTCCTAATATTTGTGCTGCCCCCATCCTGTCCCCACTATACTATCCCGGTATGCGTGGCTCCCCTCATTCCCGATCCCGGTATGCGTGGCTCCCCTCATCCCCGATCCCGGTATGCGTGGCTCCCCTCATCCCCGATCCCGATATGCGCGGCTCCCCTCATCTCTGATCCCGGTATGCGCGGCTCCCCTCATCTCTGATCCCGGTATGCGCGGCTCCCCTCATCCCCGATATGCGTGGCTCCCCTCATCCCCGATCCCGGTGTGCATGGCTCCCCTCATCCCCGATCCCGGTATGCGTGGCTCCCCTCATCCCCAATCACGGTATGCGTGGCTCCCCTCATCCCCGATCACGGTATGCGTGGCTCCCCTCATCTCCCCAATCCTGGTATGCGTGGTACCCCTCATCCCCCCAATCCTGGTATGTGTGGTACCCCTCATCCCCCCAATCCTGGTATGTGTGGTTCCCCTCATCCCCCCAATCCTGGTATATACATGGTCCCCTCACCACTTTCACACTGTACACACATACCAAAAAAAACTAAACGGTTATACTCACCTTTCTTCCCTGTGCTCCAGTGCTGCAGCGTCCTGTTCTGCCGGAGGCCGGGGAGGAGTGTGGCGTCGGAGCACCGCGCTGTCCGGCGCCATTTTGCTGAAGACACACTGTAAATGTGTCTTCAGTAAAATGGCGCCGGATAGCGCTGTACGCACGCGCCGGTTCGACGCCTTCACTCCGCCCCCGGTCTCCAGCGAAGAGAGGCGCCGCGGCAACGCTCCTACCGGTCAGGTAAGTTTGTAAGTATGGCGCCGGAGATGGCGGTATGCGTTCAGTGTCTACGCATACCGCCATCTCCGGCGCCATACCTCCTCTTACCTGTAACGGCTGGATGCCTGCTTCTGTCTGGAGCCGGACTGCGCATCACGCATGCGCAGTCTATCGAGGCTTCGGACAGAGACACGCTTAGCCGGTTATATTATAGATAGCTTGTGTTGAGCAACCAAATAAGAACAGAAGTTAAAAAGTCAACATAAAAATAAAGGTATATTGCTCTTGGCCATCAGAAAGTATGCCTGGCATAATTTAGAAGAAAAGCCGGGTTGTCACATACCTCCCCCTTCTTAATTAGCCAGAAGTGATAGGTTTCCTATCACCCTTATTGGGATCAGTCCATGTGAAGACCTGGGGCCTTCCGTGGGCGTAACGCTACTCAGACAACACAGGGTGAGGGTAAAACAGCACGCCAATACTTTTTTGAACCACAAAGCGGACCGTAAACACATAGAACAGACCCAGCAAATACCCAAGATGGTACAACATTACACAGTATCACCCTTCCTTCTCCACCCACCTGGGATAGAACAGCCGTGACTAGAGACTTCCATGGCCGACTACCTCAACCAGTGGCCCCCCGCTTCTAGGGGGCCAAAACAGAGAGAAGATAGCAGCAAGCTTAGGAAACTAGCAGTCCATCGAGGTACAAGGCCAGGAGACCCGAGCATCCCAACCTGGCCGACTACCTCAACCAGTGGCCCTCCGCTTCTGGTGGGCCTCCCCAGAGGATAGGTAGCAGCAAGCTTAGGAAGCTAGCATTCCATCGAGGTACAAGGCCAGGAGACCAAAGGGTCCCAACCTGGCCTCTCTGAGAGTTTCCATGGGGCAGGCAACCGGTGGGTCCCTCTTGGCACGTCCAAATGTATCCATGGGTTCTAGGCGACCGGTGGGTCCCTCCCAGCAACCCCAAAACAACATATCCATGGGACCAGGTGACTTTTTTGTCCTCTCCTGGACACCCCAAAATGTATCCATGTCTCTCTGATGGTTAATGGAGCAGATCTGAATCTTTCAAGTCAGGGCCGGTACCCTTAGGCTAGAATCATATACAATTCAAATCTGTGTCTCTTTGGAAGCCATGCAATCCATCTGTTGTCCTGAATGATTCCTCATTCTTCTTCTAAAGTCTTTCTGATGTTCCTTGATTCTCTGTCTCAAGTCTCATTCTGTCTCCAGCACTACAGACATCCCTGTTTATATTTACATCTGTGTGAGGTCATCAGGCACAGGTAAGAGGTAAAGGTGCAGGGCTCTTATTGTTTGAGCTAATCTATTTACATAGTTGGTATCATAGGGGCTGTTGTAAATAGCTGGCTTTTAGTACAATTTGTCATTAGCATAGTAAACATGATTGTTTCCAAAAGAATAGAATTCAACATTCAGGGTTATACAAATACTGGTCTGTTCTTATTGACCAGACACAACTACACAAAGATAATAGGGTATTTCTTTTGGATTAACAAATCTAAACGTCTGGCTTTTTAAGATTTTACTCTTTATCGTCACATGGGGTATCAGCATACTCAGGAGACATTGTATAACAAATTGTGTTGTGAAATTTCTCCGGTTACACTTGTGAAAATGCAAAACTTGGGGCTAAAAAAACATTTTTGTGGGAAAAATGTGATTTGTTTATTTTCACATCTCAATGCTGTAAACTTATGTGAAGCACTGGGGGTTAAAGGGACACTCACCACTAGAGATGAGCGTTGTTCTACTTGAACTGTTCGCCAATCTCAAATTCGAGCTGTTTTGGGCGGTGTTCGAGCCGTTCGACGAACACGAACAATTTGTGAAAAATTTGGCTGTTCGAGGTTATGTTCGATAACTGTTCGTGCACCAAAATCATAACTGGATTTTTTCTCAGTAATGATGAAAATTAATGTTAATATGCAGTTTGAGTGTACAGCGGGGTGGGGGGAGGGGCAGGGGATGGATCTCTGCAGGAACAATGAAGATCTCCATTTTTTTTTTCTCTTTCCCGCATTTACAGTGGGGAGGTGCAATCTGTCAGCCTATCAGCAGCGCACACACGGAGCGAAGTGCTTTTTTTCACACAAGCAAGGGCATGTGTCATTGGCAGTGTATGTCACATGTCCTTGCCCTATAAGACCAAGCTATTTTCCCTGTCGCCACCATTTTCTCACTGCTGCAGCTGCGTGTTAGACGGCACCGCTGTTGCTGTGTGCGCTATACCTTGTTAATTTCAAGCCAATTTTCGCACAAATCTACAGATAGCTTGGGAGTAGCGAATAGTTGTGATTGCAGTCCTTTTAAGGACTAGGTTACAGCATTTCCTATGACTTTTATCAGGCAGGTCTGTGCTCTTAAATAGATAGATTGTGGGAGTAAAGACTAATTGTAATTGGAGTCCTTTTCAGGACTAGGTTACATCAGTTCCTATCAGTTTTTGCCAGGCAGGTCTGTGCCAGTGCTATGCAAGTTTTTTTCACAGCATTTGGCTGAATCTAGCAAAGCTAATCCTTTTTGGCCTATTGCAGAGTGTGTTAGTCAGTGGAGTAGCCTATCTGTGTTGCAAGATATACCACCTGTGTATAGAATACCAATTTTTTTACTGCACCTAGTGAAGTAAAATCTTTTGGGCATAGCATCATTCTATTAGTCCATCTATACTGACCTCCATCAGGTTGCAAATTGAATATAATTTTTTTCTGCATCTAGCTCTGAAAAAATATTGGGCTTCTAGCTGTGTGTGGGACTTGTTGTATTAGTCCATCTATACTGACCTCCATCAGGTTGCAAACTGAATATATTTTTTTCTGCATCTACCTCTGAAAAAATATTGGGCTTCTAGCTGTGTGTGGGACTTGTTCTATTAATCCATCTATACAGACCTCCATTAGGTTGCAAACTGAATATATTTTTTTCTGCATCTACCTCTGAAAAAATATTGGGCTTCTAGCTGTGTGTGGGACTTGTTGTATTAGTCCATCTATACTGACCTCCATCAGGTTGCAAACTGAATATATTTTTTTCTGCATCTACCTCTGAAAAAATATTGGGCTTCTAGCTGTGTGTGGGACTTGTTCTATTAATCCATCTATACAGACCTCCATCAGGTTGTAAACTGAATATATTTTTTTCTGCATCTACCTCTGAAAAAATATTGGGCTTCTAGCTGTGTGTGGGACTTGTTGTATTAGTCCATCTATACTGACCTCCATCAGGTTGCAAACTGAATATATTTTTTTCTGCATCTAGCTCTGAAAAAATATTTGGCCTTCTAGCAGTGTGTGGGACTTTCTCTATTAGTCCATCTATACTGACCTCCATCAGGTTGCAAATTAAAAATAATTTTTATCTGCATCTACAGTACCTCTGAAAAAATATTTTGGGCTTCTAGCTGTGTGTGGGACTTGTTCTATTAGTCCATCTATACAGACCTCCATCAGGTTGCAAACTGAATATATTTTTTTCTGCATCTACCTCTGAAAAAATATTGGGCTTCTAGCTGTGTGTGGGACTTGTTGTATTAGTCCATCTATACTGACCTCCATCAGGTTGCAAATTAAAAATAATTTTTATCTGCATCTACAGTACCTCTGAAAAAATATTTGGGCTTCTAGCTGTGTGTGGGACTTGTTCTATTAGTCCATCTATACTGACCTCCATCAGGTTGCAAATTGAATATAATTTTTATCTGCATCTAGCTCTGAAAAAATATTTGGCCTTCTAGCAGTGTGTGGGACTTTCTCTATTAGTCCATCTATACTGACCTCCATCAGGTTGCAAATTGAATATATTTTTTATCTGCATCTAGCTCTGAAAAAATATTTGGCCTTCTAGCAGTGTGTGGGACTTTCTCTATTAGTCCATCTATACTGACCTCCATCAGGTTGCAAATTAAAAATAATTTTTATCTGCATCTACCTCTGAAAAAATATTTGGGCTTCTAGCTGTGTGTAGGACTTGTTCTATTACTCCATCTATACTGACCTCCATCAGGTTGCAAACTGAATAAAAAAAATTTCTGCATCTACCTCTGAAAAAATATTTGGGCTTCTAGCTGTGTGTGGGACTTGTTCTATTAGTTCATCTATACTGACCTCCATCAGGTTGCAAATTGAATATAATTTTTTTCTGCATCTAACCCAGCCAATAGTTTTGGCCTAATACCACAGTTTGGCCACTCAGCTCTGCTCGGTTCCCATCCATTGTTTTTTTGTGCAAACAACTCCAGAGTTGTGAATTAGTTAACCACCAAAATGAGTGGAAAAAGGCCTGCTGCTGGTGGAAAGGGGAATAGGCATGTTGGGAAGGGGAGGTTGTGTCCGTGGGGTAGGTGTTAAAGCAACAGTAACATCTGCAGAAGAAAGACCATCTTCCAGCCAAACTAAAATGTCTACTTCTTTTAGCGGACAATGTGATAAGATCCCTTTCTTACGGCCACGCCAATCGCTACAAATTCCAGATGAGGCACAAAAACAGCAGGTGCTTCAACGGATATCAAGTGCTCCTTTAAGTGGGCTCTCCTCCACATCAACTTCAACATCACAAATACTCCAGTCCTCAAAGGTGTCACCCCAATCGCACTTGCTTCCTCACAGCTCCCAAATCTCCAGCTGCCCGTCTGAGTATGAGGTAGAACAGATGGTTGAGTCTGCAGAGCTGTTTACTCATACTATAGCCTGGGAATCAGAGGTCGACTCCAGCGCTTCTGTGAATCCAGACGAGGAAATGATCTGCACTGATGCCCAGAATCTTTATGAGTCGGATCCAGGACCAGACGCAGAAGGTTCTGACCATAATGTAGACCCTCATTCCCAAACTGTAACTCCTGTTGGTGGAGACAATGAGGAAGACGATGATAAGACTCAAATACCTGATTGGAGCGACAACTTTAGTTTTTTGTCAGGGCAGGAACAGGTTGGCTCTGAGGACGACGGGTGTGATAACGCACAGGGTGATGATGATGAGGTTGGAGATCCCACTTACTGTCAACCCACAGTGAGCCAAGAGATGAGGTCAGCAGAGGAGGTGGAGGAAGATGCTAGTGACGACGAGGTCAGGTTGCGCCTTCCTGGACAGAGACGTAGTACTGGAAGCACGTCAACCACTGCATCCTCAAACACAACTCTGCCTCTCACCACAAGTCGTGGTGGCTCTTCAGGTCACATGGGTGCTAAGCCTTGCATAGCCTGGGCATTTTTTCAGATCGATAAAGATGACCCAACTCATGTTATCTGTAACATTTGTCAGCAAAAGCTAAGTAGAGGCCAAAAAATACATAGTTTGAGTACTTCATGCATGAACCGGCACATGGACATGAAGCATAAGTTGCAGTGGGAAGCTCAGTGTGCTACAATGCCACCTAGCCGGCCGGGCCAACCACCGTCTGCCATATCTTGTGCATCCGCGGCCTCTTCATCCTCTGTGACTGGGGGGACAGCAGTCACACCTGTTTTGGGGCGCAGACCTGCCACCTCTTTACCCGCAACAGCCAGCGTGATTGGCAGGTCATCATTTTCTTTGGAGGTGGTAACACCAGCTGGTGTTGAGCGCTGTCCGACATCGATAGCACCACCTTTGGATCAAGGCAACCTAACATGTCCGCCTGCATCTTCCTCACAGACCGGCAGTTTGCCGGGGACACCCTTATCAACCCCGTCTAAGCACAATAGCCATCCCTCGGTCCCTCAGATGTGGACAAGTAAAAGACCATTTCCTCCTAGCCATGAGCAAGCTAAGAGGTTGAATTTCACCATCTGCAAGCTCTTGGCTACAGAAATGCTGCCTTTCCGCCTGGTGGACACAGAGAATTTTCGAGACCTTATGTCCGTCGCAGTGCCCCAGTACCAGATGCCCAGTCGGCACTACTTCTCAAAGAAAGGTGTGCCTGCGCTCCACCAGCATGTCGCACACAACATCACCGCTTCTTTGAGAAACTCTGTGTGTGACAGGGTGCATTTCACCACAGACACTTGGACGAGTAGGCATGGACAGGGGCGTTACATGTCGCTGACTGGGCACTGGGTAACTATGGTGACAGCAGGACAAGGGGCTGCTGTCCAAGTCTTGCCGTCCCCACGAGTTGTGCGTCAATCCTCTTTATGTCAAAGTTCCTCCACTGCTTCTGCCTCCTCAACCTCCTCTCGGTCTTCCACCTGCACCCAAAGCCTGTCTGGTCATGCCACAAGCTTTCTAGCTGCGCAGAAGGGATCCTGCACACCACCTTACTATGCTGGCAGTAGGGCTCAACGTCATCAGGCGGTTTTTACATTGAAATGTCTGGGAAATGTGAGTCACACAGCTGAGGAGTTGTGGTCAGCTCTGGAGAACCAATTTCATGAATGGTTGTCTCCACTGGACCTTAAACCAGGGAAGGCCGTGTGCGACAATGCTGCAAACCTGGGTGCGGCCCTTCGCCGGGGCAATGTCACACACGTGCCTTGTATGGCTCACGTGTTGAACCTGGTTGTCCAGCAATTTTTAGCCCACTATCCCTGACTAGATGGCCTTCTGCAGAGGGCACGGTCGCTGTGTGCTCACTTCCGCCGTTCGCATCCCGCAGCTCAGCGACTTACATCTCTACAGAAGTCGTTGGGCCTGCCACTTCACCGGCTAAAATGCGATGTGCCTACTCGGTGGAATTCAGCTCTGCACATGTTGCAGCGACTGTGGCAGCACCGACAAGCCCTGGTGCAATACGTTCTGACGTATAGCCTGGGCCAACGAGATCCAGAGGTGGGGCAAATCACGCTGGGGGAGTGGTCTCAGATCAGGGACCTATGCACCCTTCTGCACAGTTTTGAAATGGCGACGAAGATGTTTAGTGCTGACGATGCCATTATCAGCATGACTATTCCGGTGATTTACATGCTGGAGCACATGTTAAACAGAATTCGGAGTCAGGTGGTGGCACAAGAGGAGGTGGAGGAAGTAGAGGAGGAGGAGTTGTATGCGGAAGGGCTAACATCTGCAAGGTCCAGACGGTCGGCAGCACCAAGGCGGCAGGCATGTGAGGGTGGGGGAGATGGTTTTACCAGGGCGCATGGTAGCAGCCAAACTAGTGAGGAAGGTGCAGGAGCCCAGGAAGAAGTGGAGGACGAACTGATGGAAGACTCATCAGATGAGGGAGACCTTGATCACATTTCTGTTGTGCGAGGTTGGGGGGAGAGGACAGAGGAAGGAAGCATGATTGTTACCTCGCCACCAACACAACAGGGACTTGGTGCTCCTGGATGCGCAACACACATGAGTGCCTTCTTGCTGCACTACCTGCAACATGACCCTCGAATTGTGAGAATTAGAAATAATCCTGACTACTGGGTTGCCACACTGTTAGATCCCCGGTACAAAAGTAAATTTGCAGAAATTATTCCTGCCATAGAAAGGGATGCACGCATGCAGGAGTATCAGCAGAGACTGTTGCAGAATCTTACATGTGCTTTTCCACAAAATACCAGTGGTGCACGTAGTGAATCTCACAGTTCCAACTTGCCAACCGTGGGACCGTCAAGTGTTCAGCACTCAAACCGTAACAGAACCACAGTATCTGCTGGTAACATCAATTTTGCGGAATCATTTCACCACTTTTTTAGCCCATCCTTTGCAAGGCCACAGGAGACAAGAAGTCTGACACATAGTCAACGCCTAGAGACGATGGTACAGGAGTATCTCCAAGTAAACATTGAAGCCATGACTGTGTCACTGGACCCTTGCTCTTTTTGGGCTTCCAATCTGGATAAATGGCCGGAGCTAGCCACTTACGCCTTGGAGATCTTGTCATGCCCCGCAGCCAGCGTTCTGTCTGAACGTGTGTTCAGCGCTGCTGGTGGTGTGCTGACAGATAAGCGCACGCGGCTCTCCACTGATAATGTAGACAGACTCACGTTCATAAAGATGAACAAATCATGGATCCGAAATGACTTTTCTACCCCTGTGTCATCCTGGGGAGAGTAAAAGCTTGATGATTGGTTAAAATCACCCTACCAACCGTTTTAAGCTTTCAAATTACTAATCATGTTTATCTGTATCTTGGCTGGAAAATAATTTGGGCTTTGTAGCAGTGTGCAGCACTGATTCTATTAGGCCATCTATAATAAGCTCCACCAGATTTAAAATTACTAATCATGTTTATCTGTATCTTGACTGGAAAATAATTTGGGCTTTGTAGCAGTGTGCAGCACTGATCCTATTAGGCCATCTATACTAAAGCTTCACCAGATTTAAAATTAATAATAATTTTTAGCTGCATCTAGCCCGGAAAATAATTTTGGGGCTCCGAGATGCGCAAGACACATAAGTGCCTTCTTGCTGCACTACCTGCAGCATGACCCTCATATTGTCAGAATTCGAAGTAATCATGACTACTGGGTTGCCACACTCTTAGATCCCCCAAACTTTTCGATCAACCTTTTCATTTTAATAAAGACCAAAAAAATGGTCATTTTTGAAATTATAAGTAGTGTTGAGCCACCCCCGTAGTGTTCGAGTTCGGTTCGGTTCGTCGAACACCCGTGTGTTCGCCGAACTGTTCGTCGAACTGTTCGTCGAACACCGTTAAAACCAATGGCAGGCAAACAAAAACACATAGAAACACATAGAAAACACCTTCAAAGGTGTCCAAAAGCTGACAAACTGCTCAGAAGACATCACTAACACATGGAAAAGTGACAAGTACATATAGTCATGCGAAAATAAGAGGTGGAGGAGTAAAAGGATGGGGAGACACAGATATAGGCATGTCATGCCCTTCTAAAATCCAAAAAGTGAGAAGCCGACACGGCCAGTCCGCTCCTGCCCGTGCCACCTCCGTGTCGCCGGGTTTGTGCCAGAGCCGCGGTGAACCCTGATGGCCAGCCCCCCTCTCCCAATACTGGTGCCTGTCCGCTGGTGGGTCGAGCGAGCCCCCCTGTGGTGGAGGCAGCTCTAAGCTTTTTAATTTAAATTGTCTCTCTAATTTGAATGAATACACTTTAAATCCATTTACAAGGATCTATTGGAGGGCAAGTCTCATGCCAGCAGCCGCGTAATTCCAGCTCCAGTAGCGTCCACTAATGCTGCTGCAGTTAAAAAGCTTTTATAAGGATCGAGATCGGCTGTCCACCGCAAAGCATCCTACTGCCAGTCCCAGCCCCTATGCCTTGGGGTGCCTCCTGATGCTCTTCACTGAGTATCCCGTGGTCCCGAAGCATTTCCTTTGAAAAAATGAAGTGTCCAAACTACAGGTGGTGTAGCTTGCTTAACAGCCGGGATAATCCGCTGACTAGCAGACCCTGCTACTAGGCACAAAGTATTTCCTGGGCTAGATGCAGTTAAAAATTTGTAATTAGATACTCTCGTTGGATGCTGAGAAAGCATTCCATAGAGTCTCCTGGCACGCCATATATGATTCTCTTAAAAAGCTTGGGGTAGGGGTCTAGGGGACCCTTTTATAGCCAAAATCACGGCCCTGTATCGCAATACGTCACCTAGGCTGAAGATTAATGGAACTGTAGCACCCTGAGGGCTCGGTTGCTACAGAGGTATTGCACCTCACCCAGAGGTGTGATATCTCACTCTCAGGTAAGGATGTAGTGTGGATCAGGACCAGACACCTGCATGCATTACACCACATTGCCGTGGGGCAGGGCGACCAATATGCCCCTGAGATGGGCACGACAGTCCCTGTCCCTGGCTGGAGTGGGGGGAGGGAACACTGAGGAAGGGGAACCCTGTAGTGCAGGAGCAGGGAGGAAGCAGTTCCTGGGTGCATTGAGAAGGGAGTATAAAAGGTGGGCACCATCTTAGTTCAGTGCAGAGAAGTCTGAGCAGAAGTGGCAGGGAGCAGAGGCTCTGCATGAGCTCTGCTCCGGAGGCGGGCCTAGTAACAGAGGCCCAGGCCTGGAAGAGGGAGAAGGAAGGAAGAGGAGCGGAGAAGGCTCCAGGAACGAGGAACGAAGGGATCTCAGGGGTGCGGACGGGTGAGTCGCCACCGCACACCAGAATCCACCTGCGTGGAGGGGTCAGGCCAAAGGGGGAGACCGGTCCCCGAAACTAGTGGAGGCAGGAAACGACCCTCAGCTAGAAACAGGAGGCTGTGACATTTTATGTGGCGCAGCCCCTCGCTACACCCGCTAGGAAGGCACCACATAGGGTCAGGGAAACTGGCGCCAAGTTTACCAAGAGGAGGCCCGAGGCAGCCGGACAGAAGGGTTGGTAAGAAAGGCCAGACAAAGGACACACAAAGGGGGTCCTGTGAAGCGCTCCAAAGTTATCTGGGAGTTGTCTGAGCCCCTCACCTGGTGAGCACAGTACGACGTGGGCAGCCGTTACCTGCAGACGTGGTCTGGATAATAAGAACTGTGAGTAAAGGCCCTGGACTGCATCACTGACTCCGTGTCATTACTGCTGCTGCCCTGCACCATCACCCCCATCCTCCGCATACACTGCCCTGAGGCTATACTCCTCCCGTGGGGAGTTATGCTACGCTCTGCTGCACCCACAACACCAGCCTCAGCGGTCTGCCCTGGAGCGGCGGTTCACTCTGACCACAATCCACGGGTGGCGTAGTCGGACATTTAAACATCAAAACCACATAAATAGTTCCGCCACTGGTTTGACCGCCCTGAGCCACGGAACCGGGTTGCCGCCACGGAGACTACAACCACCAGCATCCACCAAAAAGGGTCCGGCTCCGGGTGTCCCAAGGCCCAGGGGGCGCGTCAGAACATTTTCATCACCTTTCACAATCACCAATGGGACAAGGCAGGGATGTTCTCTGTCCCCTCTCTTATACATCCTAGTGACGGAGCACCTGCTCTCATCAATTCGCCATAACCCCAATATTAGGTGGATTGAGGTGGGAGGCACCGAGTACAAATGCTCTCTATTTGCTGATGATGTCCTAGTATATATCACTCAATCACATATATCCATCCATGCTGTTATGGCTGAAATAGATCACTTTGTTACATGGTCAAATTTTAAAATCAATGCAGCGAAGTCTGAGGCCCTCGAAGTCTCCCTCCCCAAATCCATATAGGATTCCATCCAGTCCAACTTTCCCTTTGCCTGGCCCTCACAGGGTATCAAATACTTAGGAATTCCTATTCATAGAGACCTCTCCCATCTATGTTATCTTAATTTTGGGCCCTTTATTGAACAACTCCATACAGACCACAGTTGGCAAGTTAGAACTGTAAGATTCACTACGTGAACCACTGGTGTTTTGTGGAAAAGCACATGTACACTGTGTTCCAAATTATTATGCAAAAAGTGTTTAGGAGTGATAAGGGAAGAATTTGTTTGTTTGTCAGTTAAACTCATTGATGGTGATGTGTGTCAGGGCTCTTTATATCACTGTAAGCAATTGCAGACACCAGTGCTAATTAGTTTGTCAGGTGTGTCCAATGAAAGGCAAGACTACTTAAGAAGGCTCTCTCACATTATTCAGCAGCCTACATTTTCTGCCAAAATGGGAAAGAAAAAGGATGTGTCGGCTGCTGAGAAGCAACAAATTGTGGAGTGTTTAGGTCAAGGCATGACTACAATCAACATTGTGCGATGATCAGGATGAAGTGTCTTGGCAATCAAGAAGTATGTAGCTGATTCACAGTACACACGTGTGCGTGCTGATAAGGGCAAATTGAGGACTCTTTCCTACAGGCAATTACGTCAGGTTGAAAGAGCAGCGGCAAAAAAGCCTTGTCATAGCAGCAGACAAGTTTTTGAAGCTGCTTGTGCCTCCAACGTCCCCCGAACAACAAGATGCAGGGTCCTTCAGAGGTTTGCAGCTGTGCATACGCCATCCTGTCGACCTCCTCTATCCACTTCACACAAGCAGAAACGGCTCCAGTGGGCCAAACATTACATGAAGACTGATTTCAAAACTGTTTTGTTCACGGATGAGTGCCGTGCAGCGCTCGATGGTCCAGATGGATGGAGTGGAGGATGGCTGGTTGATGGACACCCCACGCAAACACGGCTACAGCGCCAACAAGGAGGAGGTGGAGTAATGTTTTGGGCTGGAATCATGGGGAGAGAGATTGTTGGCCCCTTTAGGATCCCTGAAGGCGCTAAAGATGAACTCCATAATGTATGTGGATTTTCTCAAACAGCACTTCCTGCCATGGTTCAAGAAGAAGAACCGTGTATTTCACAGCAAGATCATTTTTCTGCATGATAATGCACCATCTCATGCTGCACATAAAACATCTGCATCTCTGGCTGATATGGGCATAAAAGGGGACAAACTTATGGTGTGACCCCCATGCTCCCCTGACCTCTACCCCATTCAGAACCTTTGGAGCATCATTAAAAGGAGTGTCTATGATGGCGGGAGGCAGTTCACATCTAAGCAACCGCTCTGGGAGGGTATTCTGTCCTCATGCAAAACAATTGAAGCAGAAACCATCCAAAACCTGACAAATTCAATGGACGAGAGAGTTCAGAAGCTCCTTTCGAACAAGGGGTCCTATGTGAAAATGTAACCTCACCTAGAATAAAGTTTTGAGTTGAAAACTGTTTGATTTCAGTTTCTAACAACCTGCTAATGCTTATAATTTCAAAAATGACCATTTTTTTGGTCTTTATTAAAATGAAAAGGTTGATCGAAAAGTTTGGGGGATCTAAGAGTGTGGCAACCCAGTAGTCATGATTACTTCGAATTCTGACAATATGAGGGTCATGCTGCAGGTAGTGCAGCAAGAAGGCACTTATGTGTCTTGCGCATCTCGGAGCCCCAAAATTATTTTCCGGGCTAGATGCAGCTAAAAATTATTATGGCTGCGGGGCATGACAAGATCTCCAAGGCGTAAGTGGCTAGCTCCGGCCATTTATCCAGATTGGAAGCCCAAAAAGAGCAAGGGTCCAGTGACACAGTCGTGGCTTCAATGTTTACTTGGAGATACTCCTGTACCATCGTCTCTAGGCGTTGACTATGTGTCAGACTTCTTGTCTCCTGTGGCCTTGCAAAGGATGGGCTAAAAAAGTGGTGAAATGATTCCGCAAAATTGATGTTACCACCAGATACTGTGGTTCTGTTACGGTTTGAGTGCTGAACACTTGACTGTCCCACGGTTGGCAAGTTGGAACTGTGAGATTCACTACGTGCACCACTGGTATTTTGTGGAAAGCACATGTAAGATTCTGCAACAGTCTCTGCTGATACTCCTGCATGCGTGCATCCCTTTCTATGGCAGGAATAATTTCTGCAAATTTACTTTTGTACCGGGGATCTAACAGTGTGGCAACCCAGTAGTCAGGATTATTTCTAATTCTCACAATTCGAGGGTCATGTTGCAGGTAGTGCAGCAAGAAGGCACTCATGTGTGTTGCGCATCCAGGAGCACCAAGTCCCTGTTGTGTTGGTGGCGAGGTAACAATCATGCTTCCTTCCTCTGTCCTCTCCCCCCAACCTCGCACAACAGAAATGTGATCAAGGTCTCCCTCATCTGATGAGTCTTCCATCAGTTCGTCCTCCACTTCTTCCTGGGCTCCTGCACCTTCCTCACTAGTTTGGCTGCTACCATGCGCCCTGGTAAAACCATCTCCCCCACCCTCACATGCCTGCCGCCTTGGTGCTGCCGACCGTCTGGACCTTGCAGATGTTAGCCCTTCCGCATACAACTCCTCCTCTACTTCCTCCACCTCCTCTTGTGCCACCACCTGACTCCGAATTCTGTTTAACATGTGCTCCAGCATGTAAATCACCGGAATAGTCATGCTGATAATGGCATCGTCAGCACTAAACATCTTCGTCGCCATTTCAAAACTGTGCAGAAGGGTGCATAGGTCCCTGATCTGAGACCACTCCTCCAGCGTGATTTGCCCCACCTCTGAATCTCGTTGGCCCAGGCTATACGTCAGAACGTATTGCACCAGGGCTTGTCGGTGCTGCCACAGTCGCTGCAACATGTGCAGAGTTGAATTCCACCGGGTAGGCACATCGCATTTTAGCCGGTGAAGTGGCAGGCCCAACGACTTCTGTAGAGATGTAAGTCGCTGAGCTGCGGGATGCGAACGGCGGAAGTGAGCACACAGCGACCGTGCCCTCTGCAGAAGGCCATCTAGTCTGGGATAGTGGGCTAAAAATTGCTGGACAACCAGGTTCAACACGTGAGCCATACAAGGCACGTGTGTGACATTGCCCCGGCGAAGGGCCGCACCCAGGTTTGCAGCATTGTCGCACACGGCCTTCCCTGGTTTCAGGTCCAGTGGAGACAACCATTCATGAAATTGGTTCTCCAGAGCTGACCACAACTCCTCAGCTGTGTGACTCACATTTCCCAGACATTTCAATGTAAAAACCGCCTGATGACGTTGAGCCCTACTGCCAGCATAGTAAGGAGGTGTGCAGGATCCCTTCTGCGCAGTTAGAAAGCTTGTGGCATGACCAGACAGGCTTTGGGTGCAGGTGGAAGACCGAGAGGAGGTTGAGGAGGCAGAAGCAGTGGAGGAACTTTGACATAAAGAGGATTGACGCACAACTCGTGGGGACGGCAAGACTTGGACAGCAGCCCCTTGTCCTGCTGTCACCATAGTTACCCAGTGCCCAGTCAGCGACATGTAACGCCCCTGTCCATGCCTACTCGTCCAAGTGTCTGTGGTGAAATGCACCCTGTCACACACAGAGTTTCTCAAAGAAGCGGTGATGTTGTGTGCGACATGCTGGTGGAGCGCAGGCACACCTTTCTTTGAGAAGTAGTGCCGACTGGGCATCTGGTACTGGGGCACTGCGACGGACATAAGGTCTCGAAAATCCTCTGTGTCCACCAGGCGGAAAGGCAGCATTTCTGTAGCCAAGAGCTTGCAGATGGTGAAATTCAACCTCTTAGCTTTCTCATGGCTAGGAGGAAATGGTCTTTTACTTGTCCACATCTGAGGGACCGAGGGCTGGCTATTGTGCTTAGATGGGGTTGATAAGGGTGTCCCCGGCAAACTGCCGGTCTGTGAGGAAGATGCAGGCGGACATGTTAGGTTGCCTTGATCCAAAGGTGGTGCTATCGATGTCGGACAGCGCTCAACACCAGCTGCTGTTACCACCTCCAAAGAAAATGATGACCTGCCAATCACGCTGGCTGTTGCGGGTAAAGAGGTGGCAGGTCTGCGCCCCAAAACAGGTGTGACTGCTGTCCCCCCAGTCACAGAGGATGAAGAGGCCGCGGATGCACAAGATATGGCAGATGGTGGTTGGCCCGGCCGGCTAGGCCGCATTGTAGCACACTGAGCTTCCCACTGCAACTTATGCTTCATGTCCATGTGCCGGTTCATGCATGAAGTACTCAAACTATGTATTTTTTGGCCTCTACTTAGCTTTTGCTGACAAATGTTACAGATAACACGAGTTGGGTCATCTTTATCGATCTGAAAAAATGCCCAGGCTATGCAAGGCTTAGCACCCATGCGACCTGAAGAGCCACCACGACTTGTGGTGAGAGGCAGAGTTGTGTTTGAGGATGCAGTTGTTGACGTGCTTCCAGTACTACGTCTCTGTCCAGGAAGGCGCAACCTGACCTCGTCGTCACTAGCATCTTCCTCCACCTCCTCTGCTAACCTCATCTCTTGGCTGACTGTGGGTTGACAGTAAGTGGGATCTCCAACCTCATCATCATCACCCTGTGCGTTATCACACCCGTCGTCCTCAGAGCCAACCTGTTCCTGCCCTGACAAAAAACTAAAGTTGTCGCTCCAATCAGGTATTTGAGTCTTATCATCGTCTTCCTCATTGTCTCCACCAACAGGAGTTACAGTTTGGGAATGAGGGTCTACATTATGGTCAGAACCTTCTGCGTCTGGTCCTGGATCCGACTCATAAAGATTCTGGGCATCAGTGCAGATCATTTCCTCGTCTGGATTCACAGAAGCGCTGGAGTCGACCTCTGATTCCCAGGCTATAGTATGAGTAAACAGCTCTGCAGACTCAACCATCTGTTCTACCTCCTACTCAGACGGGCAGCTGGAGATTTGGGAGCTGGGAGGAAGCAAGTGCGATTTGGGTGACACCTTTGAGGACTGGAGTATTTGTGATGTTGAAGTTGATGTGGAGGAGAGCCCACTTAAAGGAGCACTTGATATCCGTTGAAGCACCTGCTGTTTTTGTGCCTCATCTGGAATTTGTAGCGATTGGCGTGGCCGTAAGAAAGGGATCTTATCACATTGTCCGCTAAAAGAAGTAGACATTTTAGTTTGGCTGGAAGATGGTCTTTCTTCTGCAGATGTTACTGTTGCTTTAACACCTACCCCACGGACACAACCTTTTTTCCCCTTCCCAACACGCCTATTCCCCTTTCCACCAGCAGCAGGCCTTTTTCCACTCATTTTGGTGGTTAACTAATTCACAACTCTGGAGTTGTTTGCACAAAAAAACAATGGATGGTAACCGAGCAGAGCTGAGTGGCCAAACTGTGGTATTAGGCCAAAACTATTGGCTGGGTTAGATGCAGAAAAAAATATATTCAGTTTGCAACCTGATGGAGGTCAGTATAGATGGACTAATACAACAAGTCCCACACACAGCTAGAAGCCCAAATATTTTTTCAGAGGTAGATGCAGAAAAAAATATATTCAGTTTGCAACCTGATGGAGGTCAGTATAGATGGACTAATACAACAAGTCCCACACACAGCTAGAAGCCCATAATGTTTTTTCAGAGGTACTGTAGATGCAGATACAAATTATTTTTAATTTGCAACCTGATGGAGGTCAGTATAGATGGACTAATACAACAAGTCCGACACACAGCTAGAAGCCCAAATATTTTTTCAGAGCTAGATGCAGAAAAAAATTATATTCAGTTTGCAACCTGATGGAGGTCAGTATAGATGGATTAATAGAACAAGACCCACACACAGCTAGAAGCCCAATATTTTTTCAGAGGTAGATGCAGAAAAAAATATATTCAGTTTGCAACCTGATGGAGGTCAGTATAGATGGACTAATACAACAAGTCCCACACACAGCTAGAAGCCCAAATATTTTTTCAGAGGTACTGTAGATGCAGATACAAATTATTTTTAATTTGCAACCAGATGGAGGTCAGTATAGATGGACTAATACAACAAGTCCCACACATAGCTAGAAGCCCAAATATTTTTTCAGAGGTAGATGCAGAAAAAAATATATTCAGTTTGCAACCTGATGGAGGTCAGTATAGATGGATTAATAGAACAAGACCCACACACAGCTAGAAGCCCAAATATTTTTTCAGAGGTAGATGCAGAAAAAAATATATTCAGTTTGCAACCTGATGGAGGTCAGTATAGATGGACTAATACAACAAGTCCCACACACAGCTAGAAGCCCAAATATTTTTCAGAGGTACTGTAGATGCAGATAAAAATTAGTTTTAATTTGCAACCTGATGGAGGTCAGTATAGATGGACTAATTGTTAGAACCTTGCTGTTAGGTTTTTTTTCCTTTGCTGGTCACATGACCTTGTTGGCCTATTTAATCCTGCTCCGCCCTTCTGGCTTTGCTGGACTTCATTGTATATCTACTTTCTAGCTAGCCTGTGCTCTGTGTCTTGCTCTGTTAGTTTGCTTGGTTTACTGACCTCTATGTTCTTTATATTTTGTTTGTTCGTCTGTCTGCTACTATTTCTGTTAGGAGGTGTCCCATATTTCTCCCAGTCCTTAGTACTTGTAGGGATTCCTCCCCCACATCTATAGGTCTTCGTACAGACTAGCTTAGGACTTTAGCAGGTCTGATCGCAGGATCAGGTTCCCTGTTACATCGTAGGGATTCAGCTGAGTTCTATCGTAGGGACAGATCTCCTCTCTTTCCTTAGCTCTGGTAGCAGAATATAACAGTAAGTCCAGCCAGCAAATTCTCTAAGGAAAGATTTTTCTGTTCCATCATGGTGTCGGTTCAGGATTTGGCTCATCGCCTGCAGGGACTCTCTCTGGAAGTGGCCGAGCTCCGTCAGCACGTGAGTAACTGTTCTGGAGCACATTTCTTGGAGCCTAAGGTATGTTTGCCGGATTTATTTTTTGGTGAACATCGAGAATTTTTTTCATTTAAAAATGCTTGCTTATTGTATTTTCGTTTGAGACCCAAGTCCTCTGGGGATGAATCCCAGCGCGTAGGGTTCATAATGTCACTTTTGCGCAAAGAGCCTCAGGAGTGGGCCTTTTCTTTGCAACCTAGTGATACATGCTTCAGATCAGTGGATAGTTTTTTTTCTGCTTTAGGACTATTATATGATGATCCTGACCGTGTCGCATCAGCTGAGACTGAGTTGAGACGTTTAAAACAAGGATCAGGTAATGTCGAAAAATATTGTACACATTTTCGTCGTTGGTCCACTCAAACAGGGTGGAACGATTCTGCTCTGAAAAGTCTATTTCTTGCTGGGCTCAGTGAAAGGGTTAAAGACCTGCTAATTGCTTATCCTACACCTGAGGATTTGCAACAGGCTATGCAATTAGCTATACGGGTGGATAGAAGACTGCGTGCAAGGGTTAATGAGAGCAAATCCTCTGCTATGTCAGTTTCTGGTTATGATAATGTGTGTACTAACAGTGGTGAACCGGTGGAGATTGGATCGGTGGCACCTCGCTCTCAAGAAAAAGACCGTCGTTTTTCGAAAGGCTTGTGTTTCTATTGCGGAAAATCTGGTCATTTGATTAAAGGCTGTGAGCTTCGTATGAAGAAAGAAAAAAAAAAGGTCAGTCACGCCCGTATTGCCTGTTTAAATTCCAAGGGTATATTTTTAGCTGCTTCCACGATTGCTCAGGAAAAATTAATGGAATTTCGGGTGTTTGTTGATTGCGGGTCTACACTGAATGTAATTGATGGGGGATTCGTGGAAAAACTCAATTTAAAACCTGAACCTTTATCATCCCCCATTGCTGTGGTTTCTGTGGATGGCTCCCCTTTGAAGAATATTACTCTCAAGGTCTGTGAATTTCCTCTCACTATTAATGGTGTTCACCATGAGAAATTGGATTTGGTAGTGTTGAATAACTTGCCTTCTCCAGTAATATTGGGATTGCCTTGGTTAAAATGTCACAATCCTGTACTGGATTGGTCTACCAGTGAAATTAAATCCTGGAGCCATAAATGTTATGACAAGTGTTGTAACGGGCGTATTGCAGCTTTGGATAGGGGAGAATTGCCTGTTCCTATTCAGGATTTTTGGAGAGTTTTTTCTGAGAAGGAATCGCAGGTTTTGCCTCCCCATAGAGACTATGATTGTTCTATTGAATTTGTCCCTGGAGCGACTCTTCCTAAAAGTCGTTTATTTAACCTTACTATTCCTGAGAGGAAGGCTTTGGAGGAATACATACAGACAAGTTTGGCCGCCGGTCACATTAGGCCCTCTAAGTCTCCTGTGGCGGTTGGATTTTTTTTTGTAAAAAAAAAGGACGGCGGTTTACGTCCTTGTCTGGATTTTCGTGAGATTAACAAAATTACGGTACGCAATCCTTACCCACTGCCATTGATTCCTGATCTGTTTAACCAGTTATTGGGGGCCAAGTGGTTCTCTAAAATTGACCTTAAGGGGGCATACAATCTGTTGCGCATGAAGGAGGGTGATGAATGGAAGACTGCTTTTAACACTCCTGTGGGTCATTTTGAGAATCTGGTTATGCCTTTTGGTCTTACTAATGCTCCTGCATTTTTTCAGAATCTGATTAATGACATCCTTAGACCTTTGATCGGTAAAAATGTGGTTGTGTATTTGGATGACATTTTGATTTATTCGCCAGATCTGGAGTCTCATTGGCGGAGCGTGCGTGAGGTATTACAGTTATTAATGGACAATTCGCTTTTTGCTAAGCTGGAGAAATGTGAGTTCGCTGTACAGAGAATTAGTTTTTTGGGCTACATTATCTCCAGCAAAGGTTTTGAGATGGATCCGGTTAAGGTTCAGGCTGTGCAGGAATGGCCTAGGCCTATTGGTTTGAAATCGATACAGAGGTTTTTGGGTTTCGCCAATTACTATAGAAAATTCATAAAAAATTTTTCTAGTATTGTCAAACCTCTGACTGATCTCACCAGGAAAGGTGCTGATGCGGTTCAGTGGTCTTCTGAGGCCATTGAAGCTTTTGTGTATCTCAAGGAGAGGTTCACCTCTGCTCCCATCCTTATGCAGCCTGATGTTACTAGGCCATTTTTGGTTGAGGTTGATGCTTCCTCTGTGGGGGTTGGCGCAGTATTGTCTCAGGATAACGGGGATGGATTACATCCCTGTGCCTTTTTTTCAAAAAAATTTTCGGAGACTGAATTGAATTACGATATTGGTAATCGGGAATTATTGGCTATTAAACTCGCATTTGAACACTGGCGCCACTTCTTGGAAGGTGCGGAATTTCCCGTTCAGGTTCTTACGGATCATAAAAATCTGATATATCTTGACGCTGCCAAGCGCCTGAATGCCCGTCAGGCTAGGTGGGCACTGTTTTTCTCGCGGTTTAATTTCTCCGTTACTTACATCCCTGGTACTAAGAATGTTAAGGCGGATGCCTTGTCTCGCAGTTTTTCTCCCATAGTCGGTGCTGAGAAAGAGGAAAACATTTTACAAGAAGGTGTTGTGATAGCTGCTTTAGACTCCGTTTTGGAAGATGAGGTTCTTAAAGCTCAGGAGAATGCCCCATCTAACACTCCTCATGGGAGGTTGTTTGTGCCTGGGACCTTTAGGAGAGATTTGTTTGTTGAGTGTCACGAATCTCGGTTGGCAGGTCATCCCGGAATCTCTGAGACCAAGAGACTGGTGGGTCGCAGTTTTTGGTGGCCTGGATGGCAGAAGGAAGTCATTAAGTGGGTACGCCAATGTACTGTATGTGCTAGATCTAAGTCCTCACATACTCCTGCTGCGGGGTTGCTTTGTCCTTTGGAGGTCCCCAGTGCTCCTTGGACACATTTGGCTATGGACTTTATAACTGACCTTCCCCCCTCTGAGGGTTTTACTGTCATCTGGGTGGTCGTGGACCGTTTTAGTAAGATGTGTCACTTGGTTCCCTTCATCAAACTGCCCTGCGCTAAAACTCTCGCTAAGGCCTTTGTCAAGGAAATTGTCAGACTTCATGGCGTTCCTACTGACATTGTTTCTGATAGGGGTCCTCAGTTCGTGGCTCGTTTTTGGCGTGCCTTTTGTGACAGGTTGGGAATTCATTTGTCGTTTTCGTCCGGATATCATCCTGAATCTAATGGCCAGACAGAAAGGAAAAACCAGGATGTTGAGCAGTTCTTGCGTTGTTTTGTGGCAGACAATCAAGAGGGGTGGTCTGAGTTTCTGCCACTTGCCGAATTTGCTCTGAACAATCATACATCTTCTTCTGCTGGTTGTTCGCCTTTTTTTTGTTGTTCTGGGAGACATCCGTCGTTTGGGTCGTTCTCCAAGTTGGGATCTGCCGTGCCTGAGGAGGAGAATTTTTCCGGTGATTTGGAAAGAGTTTGGACGGATGTGCGTGGTAATCTTCAGGAGGCCAACAGAAAATCTAAAGACTACTTTGATAGGAAACGACAGGAGGTTTTGTTCGCTGTTGGTGACATGGTTTGGTTGTCCTCTAGGAATCTGCGGTTGAGGATTCCTTCTAAGAAATTGGGTCCCAAGTTTGTAGGGCCCTTTAAGGTGCTTCAGGTTGTCAACCAATCTGCTGTTAGGTTGGAGATTCCTACCTCCTGGAGAATTAATCCGGTCTTTCATGTCTCTCTGTTAAAAAAAGCTGTTGTGTCGGATGGTGACGCCTCTGCCTCTGTTCCTCCGGTGGTGGAGGACGGGGAATATGAAATTTCTCGCATCCTTGACTCTAGACGGTATAGAGGTAGTTTGCAGTATCTTGTGGCCTGGAAAGGTTTCGGACCCGAGGATAACTCTTGGGTGAGGTCAGATGATGTTTCCGCGTCCAGACTTATCAGAGCGTTTCACAGGAGATTTCCTGATAAGCCTGGTCCTAGGGGATCCGGAGGATCCTCTTAGAAGGGGGGGTACTGTTAGAACCTTGCTGTTAGGTTTTTTTTCCTTTGCTGGTCACATGACCTTGTTGGCCTATTTAATCCTGCTCCGCCCTTCTGGCTTTGCTGGACTTCATTGTATATCTACTTTCTAGCTAGCCTGTGCTCTGTGTCTTGCTCTGTTAGTTTGCTTGGTTTACTGACCTCTATGTTCTTTATATTTTGTTTGTTCGTCTGTCTGCTACTATTTCTGTTAGGAGGTGTCCCATATTTCTCCCAGTCCTTAGTACTTGTAGGGATTCCTCCCCCACATCTATAGGTCTTCGTACAGACTAGCTTAGGACTTTAGCAGGTCTGATCGCAGGATCAGGTTCCCTGTTACATCGTAGGGATTCAGCTGAGTTCTATCGTAGGGACAGATCTCCTCTCTTTCCTTAGCTCTGGTAGCAGAATATAACACTAATAGAATGATGCTATGCCCAAAAGATTTTACTTCACTAGGTGCAGTAAAAAAATTGGTATTCTATACACAGGTGGTATATCTTGCAGCACAGATAGGCTACTCCACTGACTAACACACTTTGCAATAGGCCAAAAAGGATTAGCTTTGCTAGATTCAGCCAAATGCTGTGAAAAAAACTTGCACAGCACTGGCACAGACCTGCCTGGCAAAAACTGATAGGAACTGATGTAACCTAGTCCTGAAAAGGACTCCAATTACAATTAGTCTTTACTCCCACAATCTATCTATTTAAGAGCACAGACCTCCCTGATAAAAGTCGTAGGAAATGCTGTAACCTAGTCCTTAAAAGGACTGAAATCACAACTATTCCCTACTCCCAAGCTATCTGTATATTTGTGCGAAAATTGGCTTGAAATTAACAAGGTATAGCGCACACAGCAACAGCGGTGCCATCTAACACGCAGCTGCAGCAGTGAGAAAATGGTGGCGACGGGGAAAATGGCTTGGTCTTATAGGGCAAGGACATGTGACATACACTGCCAATGACACATGCCCTTGCTTGTGTGAAAAAAAGCACTTCGCTCCGTGTGTGCGCTGCTGATAGGCTGACAGATTGCACCTCCCCACTGCAAATGCGGGAAAGAGAAAAAAAAATGGAGATCTTCATTGTTCCTGCACAGATCCATCCCCTGCCCCTCCCCCCACCCCGCTGTACACTCAAACTGCGTATTAACATTAATTTTCATCATTACTGAGAAAAAATCCAGTTATGATTTTGGTGCACGAACAGTTATCGAACATAACCTCGAACAGCCGAATTTTTATCAAATTGTTCGTGTTCGCCGAACGGCTCGAACACCGCCCAAAACAGCTCGAATTTGAGATTGGCGAACAGTTCGAGTAGAACAACGCTCATCTCTAATTATAAGCATTAGCAGGTTGTTAGAAACTGAAATCAAACAGTTTTCAACTCAAAAATTTATTCTAGGTGATGTTACATTTTCACATAGGACCCCTTGTTCGAAAGGAGCTTCTGAACTCTCTCGTCCATTGAATTTGTCAGGTTTTGGATGGTTTCTGCTTCAATTGTTTTGCATGAGGACAGAATACCCTCCCAGAGCTGTTGCTTAGATGTGAACTGCCTCCCGCCATCATAGACACTCCTTTTTAATGATGCTTCAAAGGTTCTGAATGGGGTAGAGGTCAGGGGAGCATGGGGGTCACACCATAAGTTTGTCACCTTTTATGCCCATATCAGCCAGAGATGCAGATGTTTTATGTGCAGCATGAGATGGTGCATGATCATGCAAAAAAATGATCTTGCTGTGAAATACACGGTTCTTCTTCTTGAACCATGGCAGGAAGTGCTGTTTGAGAAAATCCACATACATTATGGAGTTCATCTTTAGCGCCTTCAGGGATCCTAAAGGGGCCAACAATCTCTCTCCCCATGATTCCAGCCCAAAACATTACTCCACCTCCTCTTTGTTGGCGCTGTAGCCGTGTTTGCGTGGGGTGTCCATCAACCAGCCATCCTCCACTCCATCCATCTGGACCATCGAGCGCTGCACGGCACTCATCCGTGAACAAAACCGTTTTGAAATCAGTCTTCATGTAATGTTCGGCCCACTGGAGCCGTTTCTGCTTGTGTGAAGTGGATAGAGGAGGTCGACAGGATGGCGTATGCACAGCTGCAAACCTCTGAAAGACCCTGCATCTTGTTGTTCGGGGGACGTTGGAGGCACCAGCAGCTTCAAAAACTTGTCTGCTGCTATGACCAGGCTTTTTTGCCGCTGCTCTTTCAACCTGACGTAATTGCCTGTAGGAAAGAGTCCTCAATTTGCCCTTATCAGCACGCACACGTGTGTACTGTGAATCAGCTACATACTTCTTGATTGCCAAGACACTTCATCCTGATCATCGCACAATGTTGATTGTAGTCATGCCTTGACCTAAACACTCCACAATTTGTTGCTTCTCAGCAGCCGACACATCCTTTTTCTTTCCCATTTTGGCAGAAAATGTAGGCTGCTTAATAATGTGAGACAGCCTTCTTAAGTAGTCTTGCCTTTCATTGGACACACCTGCCAAACTAATTAGCACAGGTGTCTGCAATTGCTTACAGTGATATAAAGAGCCCTGACACACATCACCATCAATGAGTTTAACTGACAAACAAACAAATTCTTCCCTTATCACTCCTAAACACTTTTTTTGCATAATAATTTGGAACACAGTGTACATGTGCTTTTCCACAAAACACCAGTGGTTCACGTAGTGAATCTTACAGTTCTAACTTGCCAACTGTGGTCTGTATGGAGTTGTTCAATAAAGGGCCCAAAATTAAGATAACATAGATGGGAGAGGTCTCTATGAATAGGAATTCCTAAGTATTTGATACCCTGTGAGGGCCAGGCAAAGGGAAAGTTGGACTGGATGGAATCCTATATGGATTTGGGGAGGGAGACATCGAGGGCCTCAGACTTCGCTGCATTGATTTTAAAATTTGACCATGTAACAAAGTGATCTATTTCAGCCATAACAGCATGGATGGATATATGTGATTGAGTGATATATACTAGGACATCATCAGCAAATAGAGAGCACTTGTACTCGGTGCCTCCCACCTCAATCCACCTAATATTGGGGTTATGGCGAATTGATGAGAGCAGGTGCTCCGTCACTAGGATGTATAAGAGAGGGGACAGAGAACATCCCTGCCTTGTCCCATTGGTGATTGTGAAAGGTGATGAAAATGTTCTGACGCGCCCCCTGGGCCTTGGGACACCCGGAGCCGGACCCTTTTTGGTGGATGCTGGTGGTTGTAGTCTCCGTGGCGGCGACCCGGTTCCGTGGCTCAGGGCGGTCAAACCAGTGGCGGAACTATTTATGTGGTTTTGATGTTTAAATGTCCGACTACGCCACCCGTGGATTGCGGTCAGAGTGAACCGCCGCTCCAGGGCAGACCGCTGAGGCTGGTGTTGTGGGTGCAGCAGAGCGTAGCATAACTCCCCACGGGAGGAGTATAGCCTCAGGGCAGTGTATGCGGAGGATGGGGGTGATGGTGCAGGGCAGCAGCAGTAACGACACTGAGTCAGTGATGCAGTCCAGGGCCTTTACTCACAGTTCTTATTATCCAGACCACGTCTGCAGGTAACGGCTGCCCACGTCGTACTGTGCTCACCAGGTGAGGGGCTCAGACAACTCCCAGATAACTTTGGAGCGCTTCACAGGACCCCCTTTGTGTGTCCTTTGTCTGGCCTTTCTTACCAACCCTTCTGTCCGGCTGCCTCGGGCCTCCTCTTGGTAAACTTGGCGCCAGTTTCCCTGACCCTATGTGGTGCCTTCCTAGCGGGTGTAGCGAGGGGCTGCGCCACATAAAATGTCACAGCCTCCTGTTTCTAGCTGAGGGTCGTTTCCTGCCTCCACTAGTTTCGGGGACCGGTCTCCCCCTTTGGCCTGACCCCTCCACGCAGGTGGATTCTGGTGTGCGGTGGCGACTCGCCCGTCCGCACCCCTGGGATCCCTTCGTTCCTCGTTCCTGGAGCCTTCTCCGCTCCTCTTCCTTCCTTCTCCCTCTTCCAGGCCTGGGCCTCTGTTACTAGGCCCGCCTCCGGAGCAGAGCTCATGCAGAGCCCCTGCTCCCTGCCACTTCTGCTCAGACTTCTCTGCACTGAACTAAGATGGTGCCCACCTTTTATACTCCCTTCTCAATGCACCCAGGAACTGCTTCCTCCCTGCTCCTGCACTACAGGGTTCCCCTTCCTCAGTGTTCCCTCCCCCCACTCCAGCCAGGGACAGGGACTGTCGTGCCCATCTCAGGGGCATATTGGTCGCCCTGCCCCACGGCAATGTGGTGTAATGCATGCAGGTGTCGGGTCCTGATCCACACTACATCCTTACTTAAGAGTGAGATATCACACCTCTGGGTGAGGTGCACTACCTCTGTAGCAACCGAGCCCTCAGGGTGCTACAGTTCCATTTATCTTCAGCCTAGGTGACGTATTGCGATACAGGGCCGTGATTTTGGCTATAAAAGGGTCCCCTAGACCCCTACCCCAAGCTTTTTAAGAGAATCATATATGGCGTGCCAGGAGACTCTATGGAATGCTTTCTCAGCATCCAACGAGAGTATCTAATTACAAATTTTTAACTGCATCTAGCCCAGGAAATACTTTGTGCCTAGTAGCAGTGTCTGCTAGTCAGCGGATTATCCCGGCTGTTAAGCAAGCTACACCACCTGTAGTTTGGACACTTCATTTTTTCAAAGGAAATGCTTCGGGACCACGGGATACTCAGTGAAGAGCATCAGGAGGCACCCCAAGGCATAGGGGCTGGGACTGGCAGTAGGATGCCTTGCGGTGGACAGCCGAACTCGATCCTTATAAAAGCTTTTTAACTGCAGCAGCTTTAGTGGACGCTACTGGAGCTGGAATTACGCGGCTGCTGGCATGAGACTTGCCCTCCAATAGATCCTTGTAAATGGATTTAAAGTGTATTCATTCAAATTAGAGAGACAATTTAAATTAAAAAGCTTAGAGCTGCCTGCACCACAGGGGGGCTCGCTCGACCCACCAGCGGACAGGCACCAGTATTGGGAGAGGGGGGCTGGCCGTCAGGGTTCACCGCGGCTCTGGCACAAACCCGGCGACGCGGAGGTGGCACGGGCAGGAGCGGACTGAACGTGTCGGCTTCTCACTTTTTGGATTTTAGAAGGGCATGACATGCCTATATCTGTGTCTCCCCCTCCTTTTACTCCTCCACCTCTTTTCTTTTCGCATGACTATATGTACTTGTCACTTTTCCATGTGTTAGTTGTGTCTTCTGAGCAGTTTGTCAGCTTTTGGACACCTTTGAAGGTGTTTTCTATGTGTTTCTATGTGTTTTTGTTTGCCTGCCATTTGTTTTAACGGTGTTCGAAGGTGTTCGACGAACAGTTCGGCGAACACACGGGTGTTCGACGAACCGAACCGAACTGGAACACTACGGGGGTGGCTCAACACTACTCACCACACATCTAGATACATTCCTTGAGGGCTCTAGTTTCCAAAATGGGGTCACTTGTGATGGGTTTCCACTAGTGATGAGCGAGCATGCTCTACACTATTTGATACTTGCCTGAGCATCTCAGTGCTCAAGATGCTCGGTGCTCGTCCTGTATTTTTGAAATGCTCGAGCGTCAGCTCGAGTCACCACCCCACATGTTTGGCGCTGTTTAGACAGCAAATTAACATGCAGGGATTGACTCCCAGTCACTGCAATGCAGCAGCCATGTTGGTTGTGGCATTACAGTGATTAGCTGGCCGCATAGTGTCATCGGGTCTATATAACACCCAGACACTAAGCTCGTCACAATCTACCTGTCAGGCAGAGTAGGGAGAGGTGCTGCTGAGTCAGGGAGAGAATTGGCATTTATTCTAGTGAGGTGTTCCACTCTATTATAAATCTAAACTAACAGTCTTTCTAAGGACTAATTCTGATGCATATTAATCCTGGTGATAGAAGTAGTTAGGTAGGCCGAGTTTGTGGAGAGCGTATTGTAATGCAGCGGCTTGCGGCATTACTATAATGGTCCAGGGTGTGTTCTGGCTGACCATGTACCTCTCCCTCAGGTGACTGATCACATGACTGTGACATCAGCACAGGTCCTATGCACACAGAAGGACTGATCACATGACTGTGACATCAGCACAGGTCCTGTGTGCACTGGAGGATATATAAATCTTGGTGCTTTTGAAACAAGGCGGGTGTGAAAGGCGTGAGGCCTGTTCCCCGTGTGTGGGACACCGTTAGAGTGTGAGGCCTCGTGAAGCCTGAAAGTCAGAGACTGGATCCCCCTGTGTTTAGGATGACAGTAGCTTTGGAGGGCGAAAGGCCTGGTCCCTGTGTGGGCTGGATCTTCCCTGTGTTTTGAGATACCAGTAGCCTTTGAAGGTACAAGGCCCGGAGGCCCATCTAGGAAGCTGTGAAGCCACAGCGGTGGCAGAACTGAGCTGAGAGAAGCAGCTAAAACCCGGCAAAGGTAAAAACGCTGCTTGATGTGGACATTTATATTGTTACCTTGCTGAAGGCTGTAACTGGAGCCGAGTGGACATATCTGTCACTGGAAAAGCTCTTGGACGTTATATGTGTAATATGTCGGCGAGCCACTGAGATGGACTCGGTTATGAGCGGTTTATGATAAATAATAAACTGCTGGATTGTGAAATACCGGAAAGACGTTGCATGTGTGCTTTAATTGACCCGATGAAGCGAGTGCCCCTCAGCATGATGACTAGCGCTGCCTTACAGTATACAACAGAATAGGGTCCATTGCACATTCTTTCTGCTGCTGTTGCTCATATCCATAGCCCTAGAGATGTGGCGCCCAGGGGATGGGGACTACTCGGCGCCCGGTCCTTGATGCCTGGTCTTGGGGGATGCCGCGGTGGTCGGCTCCCGGGCCCATACCCTGGGGTCTCTCTTACAAAAGGGGGAAATCAAATGTCAAAGTTCGTGACGCCACCCTAAGGTTCACCAGCGCTGCGGTAGTCCACTGAGGCCGGTGTTAAAGCAGCTTGGGTGGTATAGCTCCCCACAGGTGGAGCTGGGTCTCAGGGCAGTGTACGAAGGGGGGATGCAGGACAGAGGGGACCCAGCCGGGTGAGGGCAAGAATGGGAGCACACAAGAAAGTCGCTTCTGTACCTTTACTGGGATTAGTTCAGGAACACCCCGGAGCACACTAGGGTGAGGGGTGCACGTCCCGATTCTCCCCAGTAAGTGTGTGTACGGCCTCCTGTTTCTTGCCTCTCTGTAGTAAGTTTCTGACCTGCCTGGAGCTAGGCCTAACTTTGTTTCTGTCCTGCACCGGCTGATCCTGTGGTAGGGCCTTCTGTTGGAGTACGCACTCCCTGGTATATGGGGCCTCGGTAACTCCTGACCCTGGTATAACAGTCAGCGTTTAGTATTCCTGGGACATGTAGTTCGCGGTTTCCGGTTGTCTTCTGCTGGGTGTAAAGAATCCCTGAAGACTCGGACCCGGTGTTCGGGATATGGTTTCTGGGGTGAGCTGGTAAAGCTCCTCTGCCCCCAATGCTACTCACTCCTCTAGCCTTCGGCCTACTCGGGCCATCACTAGGCTATACACACTGGCAGTTGGCTGGCTGCCTCTTCTGCTCTCTGAGCGTCAGCAACGCTCCTAGCTCACTTAACTCGAGCTGCTTGAGTCTGACTAAGCTCCACTGCAGACTGACCTGTTTCTCTGTCTCACTCTGCAGGAACTGGCTGTGGACTCCAGACTGTTCTGTCTGAACTCACTTCCTGAGGAGAACTAACTAACTCTCTAACTCCACCCTCCTTTATATATCCCTATCCGGGCTCCCTCTGGTGGACTGAGGTAGGGTGGAGGTGTGTGTATGCTCTGAGGGCCTCTTGTGGAGAAATCCTTTAATGCACCCCTCCAGGATCTGTAGCTCCATGCACAGCAGGGCGTCACATTCCCCCCGAGTTGAACTCGGCACTCCCGGGCTGAAGCACATTTTGTAACAATAAACATTATCAATCTTCCCTTTATGGGAGGTTAGGACACTTTGAACGTTGCATAACCAAAACATGGATAAATATGTATATATAGTTCAATAAACAGTAGGCCGTGAGCAACCAGAAAGTCCAAGTCTCTTCCGGAAAGGTTGCTCAAAAGGGGCACTCCAGGGAGTGCAAATATGTACAAAGGAAGTCTTTGGGCTGCACAAAGTCCTCAGCCACAGAGTTTTTAGATACCCAAGCGGGTAAGGGGAAGCAAATAAGTAAGTGTCCATTTCACTTGGATTGTCCATTAGAGGGGCAAAATATAAGTTAAAGGCATATAAAAGGCAATAAATACATAGCAATACATACACCGGATAATGCTATAATATACAGTATTATACAATACAATACCCCAGGGGTAACTATTAGTGTTAAGCGAGCATGCTCGACACTGCTCGGTACTCACCCGAGCATCACGCTACATGCAGGGATTGCCAGCCAGTCACTGTAATGCCGCAGCCATGTTGTTTGTGGGCATTACAGTGATTGGCTGGCCGCACAGCGTAACCTCGAGTATTTAAAACCGGGCGCCGCCATCTTGGACACAGACGCTCCGGATCAGACAGTGTAGGGACAGCGCTGCTGAGCTAGGGAGAGATTTTTCCTGCGAATTAGTTAGTGTAGGGTCTGTAAATGCTGCCAGAACAAACAAACAGTCCTTCTCAGGACTAATATCCATCCCAGATATCAGGCAGGCAGGCTGTATAGGAGACGCAGTGGTTATACCAGCAAACGCTGCATTACAGTCCTGTGTGCTCCTGTTTCTGAAATTGCTGGACTTAGCTGCAGGTCTCGGTGGCCAGTAAAAATCCTTTTTTTTCATCTAAATCCTCCTTTTTTTTTTCTTCCTACACACTGTACAAATACCCGTCTTATTAACCTATTGGTGCCCCCCCCCACCCCAAAAAAAAAAAAAGGGTGTCTGATTTTTCAGACACAAATATATCTGTTGAAAAGAGTCTGGTATAGGCCACAGAAGCAGAAGTGTGGTTTTGCAGTTCCTTTGGTATCTAAAAAAAAAACAGCTCGAGTGTGTCGCTCACTGTTCAGCCGCAAATCTGTATTTTTAAAAAAGTCTGGTATATATACCAGTAAATTAAAACTGTGGTTTTGCTGTTCCATGGTAAAAAATCTCTATTATCCTGCTTTTCGCATTTTTTGCAGTAAAAAAAAACAGTAGTGTCTCCTGAGTGTTCTGACACAAAAATATATCTGTTGAAAATAGTCTGGTGTACGCCTGACAAATCCCAGTGTGGTTTTGCAGTTCTACGGGTAAAATCTCTGTAGTATCCAACTCGAGTGTGTCGCTCACTGTTCAGCCGCAAATCTATATATTTTAAAAAGTGTGGTATACACCAGTAAACAATAACTGTGGTTTTGCCATTCCACAGTAAAAAATCTCTATTATTCAGGTTTTGGTATTTTTTCTGTAAGGAAAAACAGTAATAGTTTCTCCCTGATTGCTCTGATTGTTTAAAAGAGTCGGGTGTAGGCCAGAGAAATAGAACTGTAGTTTTCCTCTTCCACGGTTCTAATTTACTTTTTATTACCCTTTTTCCATTGATAGTACGAGTGTAAGCTATTTTACTTCCTTTACAATGGGCAAGGCGCGTGGCCAGGGTCGTGGAACTGGACGTTCTGGTGATGGTGCGTGCAGAGGACGGGGCCGTGGCCAAGGTGAAAATGTGCCACAACCAACAGTCACATCTTCTCGCTCCCACTTCTTGACTGAATTACTAGGGAAGCACAGAACAACACCAGTATTGCGAACTGATCAGTGTGAACAGGTTATTAATTGGATAGCAGCTAATACTTCCAGTTACCTGGGCACCACCACCTCCGGTCTGTCTTCCACACGGTCAACTCTTAGTAGCCGTGAGTCTCGACCGCATACTCCTCCTCACCCTGATGCTCCTTCCTCCCACCATGCCGAGTGTCGTCAGACAGCAATTGATCCCACACTTGGACACTCTGAAGAGCTGTTCACTGGTCCATTTCCATATTTGTGCCTCTCGCCTGCTACGCTTGAAGTGGTGGAAGAGGAGATCCCATGTAGCGATGCCCAAATATTTGAACAGCCACGGCCACAGGAAGTCGACGCTGGCAATTTGTCACAAGAGGTGTACGATGACGAGACACAATTGCCAGGAAGTGAGGAGGAGCATCGTGGTGCGCAAGAGGAAGTGGAGGAGGTGGTGGATGATCTAGTAACTGACCCAACGTGGCAGGAGGACATGCAGAGTGAGGCCAGAAGCACATAGGGGGAGGGAGGCAGAGTACCCCAACAGGCAGGAAGAAGCAGTGTGGTGGCCGCAGGCAGAAGGAGGGCAACCGTTCCCCATAAAACCAACACGAGGGACGTTGCCAGTACAAGCGGTAGGTCTTCCAGAGTCTGGAAATTTTTAAAGACTCTGCTGATAACCCCAAAAAGGCCATTTGTACCACCTGCCATGCCAGCATCAGCAGGGTTGACAAAACTACCAGCCTGACCACAACCAGCATGATCAGGCACATGGCAGCAAAGCACCCGACTTTGTGGGGCGAACACCAGGGTCCACGACCAGTGTCAGCGGGTGTCACCACTGCTTCTTCCGCTGTTGTGCGTGCAATAGAACCCCCTGTTGTGTGTGCAAGGCAATTCCCTGTCCATACTGCATGTAAAGATGCCCCCTCCTCTCAGTCTTCACTTGTTATGGCAGTTTCTCAAGAAACAGCATCAACGTCCACGTCCCACCGCAGCGTTCAATTGTCCATATCCCAGACCTTTGAACGAAAGCGGAAATTCGCAGCTAACGCCCCACAGGCCACAGTCCTAAATTCGCACATTTCACGACTGCTTGAGTTGGAAATGCTGCCTTTTAGGCTGGTGGAGACTGAATCTTTCCGCAACCTTATGGCGGTGGCCGTCCCTCGGTACTCGGTCCCCAGCCGACACTATTTTGCCCGGTGTGCAGCAGCCCTTGCTGTGTTGCAGCAGCGTTTGCAGCTTCTGGCACACCGACTGGTGTGTGATGTCCCCACACGTTGGAACTCTACCCTCCACATGTTGCAAAGGATTTGTGAGCAGAAGAGAGCAGTTGTGGAGTACCAGCTGCAACAAGGCCGTCGATATTCAGGTCAGACTCCACACATAAGACCTCATGAGTGGACCTGGATGTCTGACTTTGAGGCCACCAAGATGGTGAGTGGCGATGACGCCATCATTTGTGCCAGCACTTGTCTGTCTTTTGCAACGCTCTCTGCAGAGAATTAAAGAGGAGGCATTGCAGCCAGAGTATGATGAGATGGATCAAGAAGCCGTAGTGGGCGATTACACACAGCCCAGCCTCATCTCATCCCAACGTGCCTTGGGGGACAATGAGGGAGAGGAGGAGGAGGAAGAACAGGAGCTGTTATCTTGCGCTGTAGACAGTAGTACCTGTACAAGTGTCATACCGTCGGTTCAGCGTGGGTGGCCTGAGGACAGGGGGGAGGAGGAGAAGGAGAGCATGGTCAGTCGTCATCTTGGTGAGGACACGGAAATCTTGCCCGTTACCAGTCTGGCATTCATGTCTGACTTTGTTACGCTGCTTTAACCGTGACCCTTGCGTTGTCAAAATGTTGGGTGACAGTCATTACTGGTTGGTGACACTTTGTAGACCCCCGCTATAAGGAGAACTTTCACTCTCTTATTCCTGAGGTGGAGAGGTCTCCAAAAATGGGCCAGTACCAGAAGGCCCTTGCTGCAGAACTGTTAAAATAAAAATTCCCAGCTGAACACGCTAGTGGCAGAGGTCACAGTTCGTTGACCAACCAAAGCGTACAAGCGAGAGAGAGGCAACTCCAATCCAGCAGAGGCAGGGGAACACTGTCAACATTCTGGGACAGTTTTCTCAGACCCTGCCTTCGGACAGACCCTGAGGCGCTGGGTACTCTCACAAGGAGTGGAAAGTTTCAAAAGATGGTGAGGGAGTACCTTGCCGACCGTACCAGCGTCCTCTGTGATTCCTCTGTGCCTTTTAATTATTGTGTATCCAAGCTGGACACTTGGAATGAACTCGCTCTGTACGCCTTGGAGGTCCTGGCCTGCCCTGCCGCTAGCGTGTTATCGGAGCGTGTTTTTAGTGCCGCTGGGGGAATTATAACTGATAAGCGCACTCGCCTGTCAACTGACAATGCTGACAAGCTGACCCTTATCAAAATGAACAAGGGCTGGATTGGGCCAGATTTCTCATCACCACCAAATGACAGCAGAGTAACATAAAGTCAAATACACTGTTATTTCGGGAGGTGTATTCACATGCACCGCTTCACAACCACACATGGGTATACGCTTCCTTATTTCGGCTGTTTTTTGCTCTTCTCCTTATCCTCAGCCTCCACCACCACTATACCACCAGGGTGACCGTGGTCCATGCTGCCATTATTGAAAGTTCCTCCGTCCTTATTTTTGTCAGCTTTTGCTTGGAAGGCATAAGCAAAGACTGTGGGAGACCCACTCACCAATTATGGGAATAATATTTTTAAGATGCTGCACTGTATGGCTCTTGTAAGGGGCATTAATAGCATCTTGTTATACCACTCTGACCTCCACGTCTCTTGTAAGGGGCACTAAGAGTTTTTAGATACCCAAGCGGGTAAGGGGAAGCAAATAAGTAAGTGTCCATTTCACTTGGATTGTTCATTAGAGGGGCAAAATATAAGTTAAAGGCATATAAAAGGCAATAAATACATAGCAATACATACACAGGACAACGCAATAATATACAGTATTATACAATACAATACCCCAGGGGTAACTATTAGTGTTGAGCGAGCATGCCTGACACTGCTCGGTACTCGCCCGAGCATCACGCTACATGCAGGGATTGCCAGCCAGTCACTGTAATGCCGCAGCTGTTAGAACCTTGCTGTTAGGTTTTTTTTTCCTTTGCTGGTCACATGACCTTGTTGGCCTATTTAATCCTGCTCCGCCCTTCTGGCTTTGCTGGACTTCATTGTATATCTACTTTCTAGCTAGCCTGTGCTCTGTATCTAGCTCTGTTAGTTTGCTTGGTCTACGGACCTCTATGTTCTATCTATTTTGTTTGTTCGTCTGTCTGCTACTATTTCTGTTAGGTGTCCCATATTCCTCCCAGTCCTTAGTACTTGTAGGGATTCCCTCCCCACATCTATAGGTCTCCGTACAGACTAGATTAGGACTTTAGCAGGTCTGATCGCAGGATCAGGTTCCCTGTTACATCGTAGGGATTCAGCTGAGTCCTATAGTAGGGACAGATCTCCTCTCTTTCCTTAGCTTTGGTAGCAGAACATAACAGTAAGTCCAGCCAGCAAATTCTCTAAGGAAAGATTTTTCTGTTCCATCATGGTGTCGGTTCAGGATTTGGTTCATCGCCTGCAGGGACTCTCTCTGGAGGTGGCCGAGCTCCGTCAGCACGTGAGTAACTGTCCTGGAGCACATTTCTTGGAGCCTAAGGTATGTTTGCCGGATTTATTTTTTGGTGAACACCGAGAATTTTTTTCATTTAAAAATGCTTGCTTATTGTATTTTCGTTTGAGACCTAAGTCCTCTGGGGATGAATCCCAGCGCGTAGGGTTCATAATGTCACTTTTGCGCAAAGAGCCTCAGGAGTGGGCCTTTTCTTTGCAACCTAGTGATTCATGCTTCAGATCAGTGGATAGTTTTTTTTCTGCTTTGGGACTATTATATGATGATCCTGACCGTGTCGCATCAGCTGAGACTGAGTTGAGACGTTTAAAACAAGGATCAGGTAATGTTGAAAAATATTGTACTCATTTCCGTCGTTGGTCGACTCAAACAGGGTGGAACGATTCTGCTCTGAAAAGTCTATTTCTTGCTGGGCTCAGTGAAAGGGTTAAAGACCTGCTAATTGCTTATCCTACACCTGAGGATTTGCAACAGGCTATGCAATTAGCTATACGGGTGGATAGAAGACTGCGTGCTAGGGTTAATGAGAGCAAATCCTCTGCTATGTCAGTTTCTGGTTATGATAATGTGTGTACTAACAGTGGTGAACCGATGGAGATTGGATCGGTGGCACCTCGCTCTCAAGAAAAAGACCGTCGTTTTTCGGAAGGCTTGTGTTTCTATTGCGGAAAATCTGGTCATTTGATTAAAGGCTGTGAGCTTCGTATGAAGAAAGAAAAAAAAAATGGTCAGTCACGCCCGTATTGCCTGTTTAAATTCCAAGGGTATATTTTTAGCTGCTTCCACGATTGCTCAGGAAAAATTAATGGAATTTCGGGTGTTTGTTGATTGCGGGTCTACACTGAATGTAATTGATGGGGGATTCGTGGAAAAACTCAATTTAAAACCTGAACCTTTATCATCCCCCATTGCTGTGGTTTCTGTGGATGGCTCCCCTTTGAAGAATATTACTCTCAAGGTCAGTGAATTTCCTCTCACTATTAATGGTGTTCACCATGAGAAATTGGATTTGGTAGTGTTGAATAACTTGCCTTCTCCAGTAATATTGGGTTTGCCCTGGTTAAAATTTCACAATCCTGTACTGGATTGGTCTACCAGTGAAATTAAATCCTGGAGCCATAAATGTTATGACAAGTGTTGTAACGGGCGTATTGCAGCTTTGGATAGGGGAGAATTGCCTGTTCCTATTCAGGATTTTTGGAGAGTTTTTTCTGAGAAAGAATCGCAGGTTTTGCCTCCCCATAGAGACTATGATTGTTCTATTGAATTTGTCCCTGGAGCGACTCTTCCTAAAAGTCGTTTATTTAACCTTACTATTCCTGAGAGGAAGGCTTTGGAGGAATACATACAGACAAGTTTGGCCGCCGGTCACATTAGGCCCTCTAAGTCTCCTGTGGCGGTTGGATTTTTTTTTGTAAAAAAAAAGGACGGCGGTTTACGTCCTTGTCTGGATTTTCGTGAGATTAACAAAATTACGGTACGCAATCCTTACCCACTGCCATTGATTCCTGATCTGTTTAACCAGTTATTGGGGGCCAAATGGTTCTCTAAAATTGACCTTAAGGGGGCATACAATCTGTTGCGCATGAAGGAGGGTGATGAATGGAAGACTGCTTTTAACACTCCTGTGGGTCATTTTGAGAATCTGGTTATGCCTTTTGGTCTTACTAATGCTCCTGCATTTTTTCAGAATCTTATTAATGACATCCTTAGACCTTTAATCGGTAAAAATGTGGTTGTGTATTTGGATGACATTTTGATTTATTCGCCAGATCTGGAGTCTCATTGGCGGAGCGTGCGTGAGGTATTACAGTTATTAATGGACAATTCGCTTTTTGCTAAGCTGGAGAAATGTGAGTTCGCTGTACAGAGAATTAGTTTTTTGGGCTACATTATCTCCAGCAAAGGTTTTGAGATGGATCCGGTTAAGGTTCAGGCTGTGCAGGAATCGCCTAGGCCTATTGGTTTGAAATCGATACAGAGGTTTTTGGGTTTCGCCAATTACTATAGAAAATTCATAAAAAAAATTTCTAGTATTGTCAAACCTCTGACTGATCTCACCAGGAAAGGTGCTGATGCGGTTCAGTGGTCTTCTGAGGCCATTGAAGCTTTTGTGTATCTCAAGGAGAGGTTCACCTCTGCTCCCATCCTTATGCAGCCTGATGTTACTAGGCCGTTTTTGGTTGAGGTTGATGCTTCCTCTGTGGGGGTTGGCGCAGTATTGTCTCAGGATAACGGGGATGGATTACATCCCTGTGCCTTTTTTTCAAAAAAATTTTCGGAGACTGAATTGAATTACGATATTGGTAATCGGGAATTATTGGCTATTAAACTCGCATTTGAACACTGGCGCCACTTCTTGGAAGGTGCGGAATTTCCCGTTCATGTTCTTACGGATCATAAAAATCTGATATATCTTGATGCTGCCAAGCGCCTGAATGCCCGTCAGGCTAGGTGGGCACTGTTTTTCTCGCGGTTTAATTTCTCCGTTACTTACATCCCTGGTACTAAGAATGTTAAGGCGGATGCCTTGTCTCGCAGTTTTTCTCCCATAGTCGGTGCTGAGAAAGAGGAAAACATTTTACAAGAAGGTGTTGTGATAGCTGCTTTAGACTCCGTTTTGGAAGATGAGATTCTTAAAGCTCAGGAGAATGCCCCATCTAACACTCCTCATGGGAGGTTGTTTGTGCCTGGGACCTTTAGGAGAGATTTGTTTGAGTGTCACGAATCTCGGTTGGCAGGTCATCCCGGAATCTCTGAGACCAAGAGACTGGTGGGTCGCAGTTTTTGGTGGCCTGGATGGCAGAAGGAAGTCATTAAGTGGGTGCGCCAATGTACTATATGTGCTAGATCTAAGTCCTCACATACTCCTGCTGCAGGGTTGCTTTGTCCTTTGGAGGTCCCCAGTGCTCCTTGGACACATTTGGCTATGGACTTTATAACTGACCTTCCCCCCTCTGAGGGTTTTACTGTCATCTGGGTGGTCGTGGACCGTTTTAGCAAGATGTGTCACTTGGTTCCCTTCGTCAAACTGCCCTGCGCTAAAACTCTCGCTAAGGCCTTTGTCAAGGAAATTGTCAGACTTCATGGCGTTCCTACTGACATTGTTTCTGATAGGGGTCCTCAGTTCGTGGCTCGTTTTTGGCGTGCCTTTTGTGACAGGTTGGGAATTCATTTGTCGTTTTCGTCCGGATATCATCCTGAATCTAATGGCCAGACAGAAAGGAAAAACCAGGATGTTGAGCAGTTCTTGCGTTGTTTTGTGGCAGACAATCAAGAGGGGTGGTCTGAGTTTCTGTCACTTGCCGAATTTGCTCTGAACAATCATACATCTTCTTCTGCTGGTTGTTCGCCTTTTTTTTGTTGTTCTGGGAGACATCCGTCGTTTGGGTCGTTCTCCAAGTTGGGATCTGCCGTGCCTGAGGAGGAGAATTTTTCCGGTGATTTGGAAAGAGTTTGGACGGATGTGCGTGGTAATCTTCAGGAGGCCAACAGAAAATCTAAAGACTACTTTGATAGGAAACGACAGGAGGTTTTGTTCGCTGTTGGTGACATGGTTTGGTTGTCCTCTAGGAATCTGCGGTTGAGGATTCCTTCTAAGAAATTGGGTCCCAAGTTTGTAGGGCCCTTTAAGGTGCTTCAGGTTGTCAACCAATCTGCTGTTAGGTTGGAGGTTCCTACCTCCTGGAGAATTAATCCGGTCTTTCATGTCTCTCTGTTAAAAAAAGCTGTTGTGTCGGATGGTGACGCCTCTGCCTCTGTTCCTCCGGTGGTGGAGGACGGGGAATATGAAATTTCTCGCATCCTTGACTCTAGACGGTATAGAGGTAGTTTGCAGTATCTTGTGGCCTGGAAAGGTTTCGGACCCGAGGATAACTCTTGGGTGAGGTCAGATGATGTTTCCGCGTCCAGACTTATCAGAGCGTTTCACAGGAGATTTCCTGATAAGCCTGGTCCTAGGGGATCCGGAGGATCCTCTTAGAAGGGGGGGTACTGTTAGAACCTTGCTGTTAGGTTTTTTTTTCCTTTGCTGGTCACATGACCTTGTTGGCCTATTTAATCCTGCTCCGCCCTTCTGGCTTTGCTGGACTTCATTGTATATCTACTTTCTAGCTAGCCTGTGCTCTGTATCTAGCTCTGTTAGTTTGCTTGGTCTACGGACCTCTATGTTCTATCTATTTTGTTTGTTCGTCTGTCTGCTACTATTTCTGTTAGGAGGTGTCCCATATTCCTCCCAGTCCTTAGTACTTGTAGGGATTCCCTCCCCACATCTATAGGTCTCCGTACAGACTAGATTAGGACTTTAGCAGGTCTGATCGCAGGATCAGGTTCCCTGTTACATCGTAGGGATTCAGCTGAGTCCTATAGTAGGGACAGATCTCCTCTCTTTCCTTAGCTTTGGTAGCAGAACATAGCAGCCATGTTGTTTGTGGGCATTACAGTGATTGGCTGGCCGCGCAGCGTCACCTCGAGTATTTAAAACCGGGCGCCACCATCTTGCACACGGACTCTCCGGATCAGACAGTGTAGGGACAGCGCTGCTGAGCTACGGACAGATTTTTCCTGCGAAATAGTTAGTGTAGGGTCTGTAAATGCTACCAGAACAAACAAACCGTCCTTCTCAGGACTAATATCCATCCCAGATATCAGGCAGGCTGTATAGGAGACACAGTGGTTATACCAGCAAACGCTGCATTACAGTCCTGTGTGCTCCTGTTTCTGAAATTGCTGGACTTAGCTGCAGGTCTCGGGGGCCATCCACGTCTCTTGTAAGGGGCATTAAAAGCGTCTTGTTATACCACTCTGACCACCACGTCTCTTCTGAGGAGCATTAAAACCATCTTGTTATACCACTCTGACCTACACATCTCTTGTAAGGGGCATTAAAAGCGTCTTGTTATACCACTCTGACCTCCACGTCTCTTGTAAGGGGCATTAAAAGCATCTGGTTATACCACTCTGACCTCCACGTCTCTTCTAAGGGGCATTAAAAGCGTCTGGTTATACCACTCTGACCTCCACGTCTCTTCAGAGGGCCATTAAAACCGTCTAGTTATACCTCTCTGACCTCCACGTCTCTTCTAAGGGGCATTAAAAACATCTTGTTATACCACTCTGACCTCCACGTCTCTTGCAAGGGGCATTAAAAGGGTCTTGTTATACCACTCTGACATCCACGTCTCTTGTAATGGGCATTAAAAGCGTCTTGTTATAGCACTCTGACCTCCACGTCTCTTGTAAGGGGCATTAAAAGTCTCTTGCTATACCACTCTAACCTACACATCTCTTGTAAGGGGCATTAAAAGCGTCTTGTTATACCACTCTGAACTCCACGTCTCTTGTCAGGGGCATTAAAAACGTCTTGTTATACCACTCTGACATCCATGGCTCTTTGAAGGGGCATTAAAAGCGTCTTGTTATACCACTCTGACCTCCACGTCTCTTCTGAAGGGCATTAAAGGCGTCTTGTTATACCACTCTGACCTCCATGTCTCTTGTAAGGGGCATTAAAAGGGTCTTGTTATACCACTCTGACATCTACGTCTCTTGTAAGGGCCATTAAAAGGGTCTTGTTATACCATTCTGACATCCACGTCTCTTGTAAGGGGCATTAAAAGCGTCTTGTTATACCACTCTGACCTCCACGTCTCTTGTAAGGGGCATTAAAAGCATCTTGTTATAGCACTCTGACCTCCACGTCTCTTGTAAGGGGCATTAAAAGCATTTTGTTATAGCACTCTGACCTCCACGTCTCTTGTAAGGGGCATTAATAGCGTCTTGTTATACCACTCTGACCTCCACGTCTCTTCTGAAGGGCATTAAAAGGGTCTTGTTATACCACTCTGACATCCACGTCTCTTGTAAGGGCCAATAAAAGCATCTTGTTATACCACTTTGACCTCCACGTCTCTTGTAAGGGGCATTAAAAGCGTCTTGTTATACCACTCTGGACTCCACATCTCTTCTGAGGGGCATTAAAACCATCTTGTTATACCACTCTGACTTCCACGTCTCTTGTAAGGGGCTTTAAAAGCGTCTTGTTATACCACTCTGACCTCCACGTTTCTTGTAAGGGGCATTAAAAGCATCTAGTTATACCTCTCTGACCTACACGTCTCTTGTAAGGGGCATTAAAAGCGTCTAGTTATACCTCTCTGATCTACACATCTTTTGTAAGGGGCAACAAAAGCGTCTTGTTATACCAAACTGACCTCCACGTCTCTTGTAAGGGCATTAAAAGCATCTTGTTATACCACTCTGACCTCCACATCTCTTGTAAGGGGCATTAAGAGCTTCTTGTTATACCACTCTGACCTCCACGTCTCTTTTAAGGGGCATTAAAAGCATCTTGTTATACCACTCTGACCTACACGTCTCTTGTAAGGGGCATTAAAATAGTCTTGTTATACCTCTCTTACCTACATGTCTCTTGTAAGGGGCATTAAAAGCATCTTGTTATACCACTTCGACCTCCATGTCTCTTGTAAGGGGCTTAAAAAGCATCCTATTATACCTCTCTGACCTCCTCTTCTGAGGGGCATTAAAAGCGTCTTGTTATACCACTCTGACCTCCACATCTCTTCTGAAGGGCATTAAAAGCGTCTTGTTAGACCTCTCTGACCTCCACGTCTCTTGTAAGGGGCATTAAAAGGGTCTTGTTATAGCACTCTGACATCCACGTCTCTTGTAAGGGGCATTAAAAGCATTTTGTTATAGCACTCTGACCTCCACGTCTCTTGTAAGGGGCATTAAAAGCGGCTTGTTTTACCACTCTGACCTCCACGTCTCTTCTGAAGGGCATTAAAAGGGTCTCGTTATACCACTCTGACATCCACGTCTCTTGTAAGGGGCATTAAAAGCGTCTTGTTATACCACTCTGACCTCCACGTCTCTTGTAAGGGGCATTAAAAGCATCTGGTTATACCACTCTGAACTCCACATCTCTTGTAAGGGGCATTAAAAGCGTCTGGTTATACCACTCTTAACTCCACATCTCTTCTGAGGGGCATTAAAACCATCTTGTTATACCACTCTGACCTCCACGTCTCTTGTAAGGGGCTTTAAAAGCGTCTTGTTATACCACTCTGACCTCCACGTCTCTTGTAAGGGGCATTAAAAGCGTCCTGTTATACCACTCTGACCTCCACAACTCTTCAGAGGGGCATTAAAACCATCTTGTTTTACCACTCTGACCTCCACTTCTCTTCTTAGGGGCATTAACAGCATCTTGTTATACCAATCTGACCTCCACGTCTCTTGTAAGGGGCATTAAAAGCGTCTTGTTATACCACTCTGACCTCCACGTCTCTTGTAAGGGGCATTAAAAGCGTCTTGTTATGCCACTCTGACCTCCACGTCTCTTGTAAGGGGCATTAAAACAGTCTTGTTATTCCACTCTGACCTCCACGTCTCTTGTAAGGGGGCATTAAAAGCGTCTCGTTATACCACTCTGGCCTACACGTCTCTTGTAAGGGGCATTAAAAGCGTCTTCTTTTTCCACTCTGACCTCCACGTCTCTTTTAAGGGGCATTAAAAGCATCTTATTATACCTCTCTGACCTACACGTCTCTTGGAAGGGGCATGAAAAGCGTCTTGTTATACCACTCTCTGACCTCCACGTCTTTTGTAAGGGGCATTAAAAGCGTCTTGTTATACCACTCTGACCTCCACGTCTCTTGTAAGGGGAATTAAAAGCGTCTTCTTATACCATTTTGACCTCCACGTCTCTTGTAAGGGGCATTAAAAGCGTATTGTTATACCTCTCTTACCTACATGTCTCTTGTAAGGGGCATTAAAAGCATCTTGTTATACCACTTCGACCTCCATGTCTCTTGTAAGGGGCTTAAAAAGCATCCTATTATACCTCTCTGACCTCCTCTTCTGAGGGGCATTAAAAGCGTCTTGTACCACTCTGACCTCCACATCTCTTCTGAAGGGCATTAAAACCGTCTTGTTATACTTCTCTGACCTACACGTCTCTTGTAAGTGGCATTAAAAGCGTCTTGTGATACCACTCTTACCTTCACGTCTCTTGCAAAGGGCATTAAAAGTGTCTTGTTATACCACTCTGACCTCCACGTCTCTTGTAAGGGGCATTAAAAGCGTCTTGTTATACCACTCTGACCTCCACATCTCTTCTGAGGGGCATTAAAAGCATCTTGTTATACCACTCTGACCTCCACGTCTCTTTTAAGGGGCATTAAAAGCATCTTGTTATTCCACTCTGACCTCCACGTCTCTTGTAAGGGGCATTAAAAGCATCTTGTTATACCACTCTGACCTCCACGTCTCTTGTAAGGGGAATTAAAAGCATCTTGTTATACCACTCTGACCTCCACTTCTCTTGTAAGGGGTATTAAAAGCGTCTTGTTATACCACTCTGACCTCCACGTCTCTTGTAAGGGGCATTAAAAGCGTCTTGTTATACCACTCTGACCTACACGTCACTTGTAAGGGGCATTAAAAGCGTCTTGTTATACCCCTCTGACCTCCACGTCTCTTGTAAGGGGCATTAAAAGCGTCTTGTTATACCACTCTGACCTCCACTTCTCTTGTAAGGGGTATTAAAAGCGACTTGTTATACCACTCTGATCTCCACGTCTCTTGTAAGGGGCATTAAAAGCGTCTTGTTATAGCACTCTGACCTCCACGTCTTTTCTGAGGGGCATTAAAACCATCTTGTTTTACGACTCTGACCTCCACGTCTCTTGTAAGGGGCATTAAAAGCGTCTTGTTATACCACTCTGACCTCCACGTCTCTTGTAAGGGGCATTAAAAGCGTCTTGTTATACCACTCTGACCACCATGTTTCTTTTAAGGGGCATTAAAAGCATCTTGTTATACCTCTCTGACCTACACATCTCTTGTAAGGGGCATTAAAAACGTCTTGTTATACCTCTCTTACCTACACGTCTCTTGTAAGGGGCATTAAAAGCATCTTGTTATACCACTCTGACCTCCACTTCTCTTGTAAGGGGCATAAAAAGCATCCTGTTATACCTCTCTGACCTCCAAGTCTCTTGTAAGGGGCATTAAAAGCGTCTTGTTCTACCACTCAGACCTCCACGTCTCTTGTAAGGGGCATAAAAAGCATCCTGTTATACCTCTCTGACCTCCACGTCTGTTGTGAGGGGCATTAAAACAGTCTTGTTATAACACTCTGACCTCCACGTCTCTTGAAAGGGGCATTAAAAGCGTCTTGTTATACCACTTTGACCTACACGTCTCTTGTAAGGGGCATTAAAAGCGTCTTGTTATACCACTCTGACCTCCACGTCTCTTGTAAGGGGCATTAAAACCGTCTTGTTATACCACTCTGACCTCCACGTCTCTTGTAAGGGGCATTAAAATCATCTTGTTATACCACTCTGACCTCCACATCTCTTCTGAGGGGCATTAAAACCATCTTGTTTTACCACTCTGACCTGCACATCTCTTCTTAGGGGCATTAAAAGCGTCTTGTTATATCAATCTGACCTCCACGTCTCTTGTAAGGGGCATTAAAAGCGTCTTGTTATACCACTCTGACCTCCACGTCTCTTCTAAGGGGCATTAAAAGCGTCTTGTTATACCACTCTGACCTACACGTCTCTTTTAAGGGGCATTAAAAGCGTCTTGTTGTTCCACTCTGACCTCCACGTCTCTTGTAAGGGGCATTAAAAGCGTCTTGTTATACCACTCTGACCTCCACGTCTCTTGTAAGGGGCATTAAATGCGTCTTGTTATACCACTCTGACCTCCACGTCTCTTTTAAGGGGCATTAAAAGCATCTTATTATACCTCTGACCTACACGTCTCTTGTAAGGGGCATGAAAAGCGTCTTATTATACCTCTCTGACCTACACGTCTTTCGTAAGGGGCATGAAAAGCGTCTTGCTATACATCTCTGACCTCCACGTCTCTTGTAAGGGGTTTTAAAAGCGTCTTGTTATACCACTCTCACCTCCACGTCTCTTCTGAAGGGCATTAAAAGCGTCTTGTTATACCACTCTGACCACCACGCCTCTTGTAAGGGGCATTAAAAGCATCTTGTTATACCACTCTGACCTCCACGTCTTTTGTAAGGGGCATTAAAATCGTCTTGATATACCACTCTGACCTCCACGTCTCTTGTAAGGGGAATTAAAAGTGTCTTGTTCCACTCTGACCTCCACGTCTCTTGTAAGGGGCATTAAAAGCGTCTTGTTATACCTCTCTGACCTACACGTCTCTTGTAAGGGGCATTAAAAGCGTCTTGTTATACCACTCTGACCTACACGTCTCTTGTAAGGGGCATTAAAAGCGTCTTGTTATACCACTCTGACCTACACGTCTCTTGTAAGGGACATTAAAAGCGTCTTGTTATACCACTCTGACCTACACGTCTCTTGTAAGGGACATTAAAAGCGTCTTGTGATACCACTCTTACCTCGACGTCTCTTGTACAGGGCATTAAAAGCGTCTTGTTATACCACTCTGACCTCCACGTCTCTTGTAAGGGGCGTTAAAAGCGTCTTGTTATACCACTCTGACCTCCACGTCTCTTGTAAGGGGCATTAAAAGCGTCTTGTTATACCACTCTGACCTCCACATCTCTTGTAAGGGGCATTAAAACCGTCTTGTTATACCTCTCTGACCTACACGTCTCTTGTAAGGGCCACTAAAAGCGTCTTGTTATACCACTCTGACCTCCACATCTCTTGTAAGGGGCATTAAAACCGTCTTGTTATACCTCTCTGACCTACACGTCTCTTGTAAGGGGCATTAAAAGCGTCTTGTTATACCACTGTTACCTCCACGTCTCTTGTAAAGGGCATTAAAAGCGTCTTTTTATACCACTCTTACCTCCACGTCTCTTGTAAAAGACGTTAAAAGCGTCTTTTTATACCACTCTGACCTCCACGTCTCTTGTAAGGGGCATTAAAAGCGTCTTGTTATACCACGCTGACCTTCACATCTCTTCTGAGGGGCATTAAAAGCGTCTTGTTATATCACTCTGACCTCCACATCTCTTCTGAGGGGCATTAAAACAGTCTTGTTTTACCACTCTGACCTCCACTTCTCTTCTATGGGGCATTAAAAGCTTCTTGTTATACCTCTCTGACCTACACGTCTCTTGTAAGGGGCATGAAAAGCGTCTTGCTATACCTCTCTGACCTCCACGTCTCTTGTAAGGGGCATTAATACCGTCTTGTTATACCTCTCTGACCTACACGTATCTTCTGAGGGGCATTAAGAGTCTTGTTATAACACTCTGACCTCCATGTCTCTTGTAAGGAGCGTTAAAAACAACTTGTTATACCACTCGGACCTCCACATCTCTTCTGAGGGGCATTAAAAGCTTCTTGTTATACCACTCTGACCTTCACGTCTCTTGTAAGGGGCATTAAAAGTGTCTTGTTATACCCCTCTGACCTCCACGTCTCTTGTAATTGGCATTAAAAGCGTCTTGTTATACCACTCTGACCTCCACGTCTCTTCTGAGCGGCATTAAAAGCATCTTGTTATACCACTCTGACCTCCACTTCTTTTGTAAGGGGTATTAAAAGCGTCTTGTTATACCACTCTGACTTCCTCGTCTCTTGTACGGGGCATTAAAAGCGTCTTGTTATACCACTCTGACCTCCACGTCTCTTCTGAGGGGCATTAAAACCGTCTTGTTTTACCACTCTGACCTCCACGTCTCTTCTTAGGGGCATTAAAAGCGTCTTGTTATACCACTCAGACCTCCACGTCTCTTGTAAGGAGCATTAAAAGCATCTTGTTATACCACTCTGATCTCCACGTCTCTTCTGAGCGGCATTAAAAGCATCTTGTTATACCACTCTGACCTCCACGTCTCTTGTAAGCGGCTTTAAAAGCGTCTTGCTTTACGACTCTGACCGCCACGTCTCTTGTAAGGGGCATTAAAAGCATCTTGTTATACCACTCTGACCTCCACGTCTCATCTTAGGGGCATTAAAAGCGTCTTGTTATACCACTCTGACCTTCACGTCTCTTGTAAGGGGCATTAAAAGAGTCTTGTTATACCACTCTGACCTACACGTCTTTTGTAAGGGGCATTAAAAGCATCTTGTTGTTCCACTCTGACCTCCACGTTTCTTGTAACGGGCATTAAAAGCTTCTTGTTATACCACTCTGACCTCCACGTCTCTTGTAATGGGCATTAAAAGCATCTTGTTATACCACTCTGACCTCCACGTCTCTTGTAAGGGGCATTAAAAGCATCTTGTTATACCACTCTGACCTCCACGTCTCTTTTAAGGGGCATTAAAAGCGTCTTGTTATTCCACTCTGACCTACACGTCTCTTGTAAAGGGCATTAAAAGCGTCTTGTTATACCACTCTGACCTCCACGTCTCTTTTAAGGGGCATTAAAAGCATCTTGTTATACCTCTCTGACCTACACGTCTCTTGTAAGGGGCATGAAAAGCGTCTTGCTATACCTCTGACCTACATGTCTCTTGTAAGGGGCATTAAAAGCATCTTGTTATACCACTCTGACCTCCACGTCTCTTGTAAGGGGCATTAAAAGCATCTTGTTATACCACTCTGACCTCCACGTGTCTTGTAACGGGCATTAAAAGCATCTTGGTATACGACTCTGACCTCCAAGTCTCTTCTGAGGGGCATTAAAAGCGTCTTGTTATACCACTCTGACCTACACGTCTCTTGTAAGGAGCATTAAAAGCGTCTTGTTATACCACTCTGACCTCCACGTCTCTTGTAAGGGGCATTAAAAGCGTCTTGTTATACCACTCTGACCTCCACGTCTCTTGTAAGGGGCATTAAAAGCATCTTGTTATACCCCTCTTACCTCCACGTCTCTTGTAAGGGGCATTAAAAGCATCTTGTTATACCACTCTGACCTCCACGTCTCTTCTGAGGTGCATTAAAAGCGTCTTGTTATACCACTCTGACCTCCACGTCTGTTGTAAGGGGCATTAAAAGCGTCTTGTTATACCAATCTGACCTCCACTTCTCTTGTAAGGGGCATTAAAAGCGTCTTGTTATACCACTCTGACCTACACTTCTCTTGTAAGGGGCATTAAAAGCGTCTTGTTATACCACTCTGACCTCCACGTCTCTTTTAAGAGGCATTAAAAGCGTCTTGTTATACCACTTTGACCTCCACGTCTCTTATAAGGGGCATTAAAAACGTCTTGTTATACCTCTCTGACCTCCACGTCTCTTGTAAGGGGCATTAAAAGTGTCTTGTTATACCACTCTGACCTCCACGTCTCTTGTAAGGGGCATTAAAAGCGTCTTGTTATTCCACACTGACCTCCACGTCTCTTGTAAGGGGCATTAAAAGCGTCTGGTTATACCACTCTGACTTCCACTTCTCTTGTAAGGGGCATTAAATGCGTCTTGTTATACCACTCTGACCTCCACGTCTCTTTGAAAGATCATTAAGTACATCTTGTTATACATCTCTGACCTACACATCTCTTGTAAGGGTTATTAAAAGCGTCTTGTTATACCTCTCTGACCTACATGTCTCTTGTAAGGGGCATTAAAAGCATCTTGTTATACCACTCTGACCTCCACGTCTCTTCTGAGGGGCATTAAAAGCGTCTTGTTATACCACTCTGACCTCCACATCTCTTGTAATGAGCATTAAAAGCATCTTGTTATACCTCTGACGTCCACGTCTCTTCTGAGGGGCATTAAAAGCATCCTGTTTTACCTCTCTGACCTCCACGTCTCTTCTGAGGGGCATTAAAAGCGTCTTGTTATACCACTCTGATCTCCATGTCTCTTGTAAGGGGAATTAAATGCGTCTTGTCATACCACTCTGACGTCCACGTCTCTTATAAGGGGCATTAAAACCGTCGTGTTATAACTCTCTGATCTCCACGTCTCTTGTAAGGGGCATTAAAAGCATCTTGTTATACCACTCTGACCTCCACGTCTCTTCTTAGGGGCATTAAAAGCGTCTTGTTATACCACTCTGACCTTCACGTCTCTTGTAAGGGGCATTAAAAGCGTCTTGTTGTTCCACTCTGACCTACACGTCTCTTGTAATGGGCATTAAAAGCGTCTTGTTATACCACTCTGACCTCCACATCTTTTGTAAGGGGCATTAAAAGCGTCTTGTTATACCACTCTGACCTACACGTCTTTTGTAAGGGGCATTAAAAGCGTCTTGTTGTTCCACTCTGACCTCCACGTCTCTTGTAAGGGGCATTAAAAGCGTCTTGTTGTTCCACTCTGACCTACACGTCTCTTGTAAGGGGCATTCAAAGCGTCTTGTTATACCACTCTGACCTCCACGTCTCTTTTAAGGGGCATTAAAAGCATCTTGTTATACCTCTCTGACCTACACGTCTCTTGTAAGGGGCATGAAAAGCGTCTTGCTATACCTCTCTGACCTACACGTCTCTTGTAAGGGGCATTGAAAGCATCTTGTTATACCACTCTGACCTCCACGTCTCTTCTGAGGGGCATTAAAAGCGTCTTGTTATACCACTCTGACCTCCACGTCTCTTGTAAGAGGCATTAAAAGCATCTTGTTTTACCTCTCTGACCTCCACGTCTCTTCTGAGGGGCATTAAAACCGTCTTGTTATACCACTCTGACCTCCACGTCTCTTGTAAGGGGCATTAAAAGCGTCTTCTTATACGACTCTGACCTCCACGTCTCTTGGAAGGGGCATTAAAAGCGTCTTGTTATACCACTCTGACCTCCACGTCTCTTCTGAGGGGCATTAAAAGCGTCTTGTTATACCACTCTGACCTCCACGTCTGTTGTAAGGGGCATTAAAAGCGTCTTGTTATACCACTTTGCCCTCCAATTCTCTTGTAAGGGGCATTAAAAGCGTCTTGTTATACCCCTCTGACCTCCACGCCTCTTGTAAGGGGCATAAAAAGCGTCTTGTTTTACCTCCCTGACCTCCACGTCTCTTCTGTGGGGTATTAAATGTGTCTTGTTATACCACTCTGACTTCCACGTCTCTTGTAAGGGGCATTAAAAGCGTCTTGTTATACCACTCTGACCTCCACGTTTCTTGTAAGGGGCATTAAAAGCTTCTTGTTATACCACTCTGACCTCCACGTCTCTTGTAATGGGCATTAAAAGCATCTTGTTATACCATTCTGACCTCCATGTCTCTTGTAAGGGGCATTAAAAGCGTCTTGTTATACCACTCTGACTTACACGTTTCTTCTGGGGGGCATTAAAACAGTCTTGTTATACCACTCTGACCTCCACATCTCTTCTGAGCATCATTTAAAGCGTCTTGTTATTCCACTCTGACCTCCACGTCTCTTGTAAGGGGCATTAAAAGCGTCTTGTTATACCACTTTAACCTCCACGTCTCTTATAAGGGGCATTAAAAACGTCTTGTTATACCTCTCTGACCTCCACCTCTCTTCTGATGGACATTAAAAGCGTCTTGTTATACCCCTCTGACCTACACGTCTCTTGTAAGGGGCATTTAAAACGTCTTGTTATACCATTCTGACCTCCATGTCTCTTGTAAGGGGCATTAAAAGCGTCTTGTTATACCACTCTGACCTACACTTTTCTTCTGGGGGGCATTAAAACAGTCTTGTTATACCACTCTGACCTCCACATCTCTTCTGAGTATCATTTAAAGCGTCTTGTTATTCCACTCTGACCTCCACGTCTCTTGTAAGGGGCATTAAAACCATCTTGTTAAGCTACTGGGACCTCCACGAGTCTTCGAACCGACATTGCATTTCCTCCTAATTTTTGAAAGCTTTTGCTTGGAAGACATAAGCAAATACTATGGGAGACCCACTCCCCAATTATGGGATTAATATTTTTAAGATGCTGTACTGTATGGCTCTTGTAAGGGGCATTAAAAGCGTCTTGTTAAGCTACTGTGACCTCACGTCTCTTCCAAGGGGCATTCAAACCATCTTGTTAAGCTACTGGGACCTCCACGTCTTTTCAAAGGGGCATTAAAACAGTCTTGTTAAGCTACTGTGACCTCCACGTCTCTTCAAAGGGGCATTAAAAGCATCTTCTTAAGCCACTCTGAACACCACAGCTCTTCCAAGGGGCATTGGAGTGTTGTTTTTAATTATCTCTTACCTCCACGACTCTTCCAACGGGCATTGCATTTCCTCCTAATTTTAGTCAGCTTTTGTTTTTCAATGCAAAGGCGAAAACTTAGGGAGACCAACTCCCCAATAATGGGTAGAAGGTTTTTAGTACGCTGTAATCCACATCTGTTTCAAGGGGCATTGCAGTTCCTCATAATTTTTGGAAAGCCTTCCATTCACTGCTTAGGCCAACAGTGTACAGGAAACCCAGTTGCTATAAATGGGAAAAAATGGTTTAGTTAAAGCCCTCTGACCTCCATGTCATTTCCAAGGGGCATTGGAGTGCCTCAAAATTTTTGGTAGGCATTGCACTCACTGTATGCCCTATAACTGTGTAGCCGAACCCCTCTTTTTGTTACAGAAACATATCCTACAAGACATATGTGGTTGACTGGCCTGATATTGATGTGAATGGTTCCTGTTCCTCCTGCTCTTTCTCCTTTGCCACTACCTCATCCATCATTTATCACCTGAAGCTTTGTTTTAATGGGAGTCATAGAACTGGAATAGTAGCAGGAAAACATCCAGCAATCCTCGGCGGAGGTAGGATATGCGCCAAACGCTGACCACCTCAGGCCTAGCCGCTACTACATACATGCGCTTGCATTCCAAGAAAACAAAGCAGATGCTAACTTGTATCATCATCATCATGGTCCTCACCTTGGCACTCTCAACTCCCCTGATGGAGAAGCCAGGGCCCACCGGAGGAGTCAGGTTCTCTGGTGGGCTCGTCCAATGCTGCCCTAAAGCAGGCCGGGCTAAGAAAAGTGTGGGGGGGGATGTTCCAAGGAGAAATAGGGGCGGCTGGGGACCGTTTATGGACACCCGGCTGCCCCCAGGCGGATGGGGATCGTGTGTGGACACCCGGCCGCGGGGCGGCTTGGGATCGAGCATGGACACCCAGCCGCCCCCTGGCAGCTGGGGACAGAGTGTGGATACCCGGCCGCCGGGCTGCTGGGGACTGAGTATGGATTCCAGGCCGCCAACACAGCCATGACGTGGTGGCCAGGTTCCGCCTCCGCTTCAAGTCCTTGTCCAAGGGCAGTGTTCAATTGTACCTCTCTCATTCCTTGCAATGCAAGCGCAAGTATGCAGCCTGCCACCCACCCACCCCCAGGCTGCAATACCATTCTGCTTGCTTGCTTGCACTTGAAATTGGGCCTTTTAGGCATGTGGAGGCGGAATCTGGCCACCACGTCATGGCTGTGTTGGTGGCCTGGAATCCATACTCAGTCCCCAGCCGCCCGGCGGCCGGGTGTCCACACTCGGTCCCCAGCCGCCAGGGGGCGGCCGGGTGTCCATACTCGGTCCCCAGCCGCCCCGCAGCCGGGTGTCCACACACGGTCCCCAGCCGCCTGGGGGCAGCCGGGTGTCCATAAACAGTCCCCAGCCGCCCCTATTTCTCCTGTCAACTTCCCCCCACACACTTTTCTTAGCCCGGCCTGCTTTAGGGCAGCATTGGACGAGCCCACCAGAGAACCAGACTCCTCTGGTGGGCCCTGGCTTCTCCATCAGGGGAGTTGAGAGTGCCAAGGTGAGGAGCATGATGATGATAGAAGTTAGCATCTGCTTTTTCTTTTAATGCAAGCATAAGTGTGCAGCCTGCCACCCACCCACCCCCAGGCTGCAATGCCATACTGCTAGCTTGCACTTGAAATGGGGCCTTTTAGTTTGGAGGAGGCCGAATTTGGCCACTACCTCATGGCTGCTTCGGCAGCGAGGTATCCATACTCAGTCCCCAGCCGCCCCTATTTGTCCCGGTGTGCCTTATACATAAGATTAAGCGCGTATACCAAAACATTACCTGTGCCCTCCCCAGTGCATTTAGTGGGAAGGACAGCCTATTCCGCTGTAGTGTGTGCTTGCCAAACCCCTGTTCATGGTACATGCGAAGATGCCTCCCACCCTGCACCTGTAATTGCAGACTTTGTGCTTGCATTGCAAGGAATGGGGGAGGTACAATTGAACAGTGCCCTGGGACAAGAACTTGCACGGGGATAGTTGCAAGTCTGCATCTTCTGATGCGGCATGGATGACTTCTGATGGGCACACTTTTAGGAAGTGACCTGGGTGTCAGAGATGCTTCCAGGGGTCTTCCCCATGCTGTTCCCACGTCTTTTCAGCACTGTATGCATGTGTCACACAGCACATGGCAAGATAAGGTTGTAAAATGTTAAAATGACATTTCCCGGTGAATGCATTTGTCACAGTTGAAAGCAATACAAAAGAGCAAAAACGCATAAAAAATGCTACTTGTGAACATAGCCCAAGGTGTGGAGGAGTATTTTTTTTTGGGGGGGGGGGTATTTATTTTACCTTATACACAAGTCTTTACCCTGGAAAGGAAGTTCCTTAACATATTTCACAGGAAAGCAGTTTCAGTTTAGTTTTTGAACATTTTATTGTGAGCCCTTAAAAGTGGCTTAATACCTCTGAACACGTTGTTGACAGCAGTGACCTGGGCATCAGAAATGCTTCCTGGGGCGATCCCCATGCTGTCCCCATGTCATTTGAGCACTGTCACTATCATTTTGGGCACTTGTTAGGCTTTTAAAAGACTGCCGGGGGTGCCGCGCCAAAAATGCTCGGGTCTCCCATAGACTAACATTGGGCTCGTTGCTCGGGTCGAGCACCCGAGTATCACGGCGAGCTCGGCCCGAGCTTCGAGCACCCGAGCATTTTAGTGCTCGATCAACACTAGTAACGATCTACATCTGTCGGGGTTTAACTATTTCACTTAGTGTACCTGACAGGGAGTTGACCTTTCGTGCTACTTGTAGATCTGCATAGTGCGGTGGTCTGTGTAGTGTCAGTGTTTCTCTCATCTACCCTGTTTGTTCTACTAGCGATGGTATTGAAAAACTGCCTTAACCTCGCTACTGGGTTGGCAAGTTCACCATTGGCTGGGCCTTCTTGCTCTACTTCTGCCGGGGATCCTTCTTCCTGGGATTCTTCTTGAGCTGGCTCTTCTGCGGCACTAGGCTCTTCTGCGGCACCAGGCTCTTCTGCGGCACCAGGCTCTTCTGCGGCACCAGGCTCTTCTGCGGCACCAGGCTCTTCTGCGGCACCAGGCTCTTCTGCGGCACCAGGCTCTTCTGCGGCACTAGGCTCTTCTGCGGCACTAGGCTTTTCCGCAGCACTTACAGGTTCAGCTTGCTGTGGAGGGTCTTCTGGCTGTTGGAAGAATTGGAGTACTGGAATTATAACTGCTCCTCCGATTTGAGGCCAATCTGCCGGGAAGTCTCCAAAATCAGTATGTATTACTGCTTCTTCAGGTTCCTCTTGGATGATGAGAGGCTCTTCTTCTTGGGGTTTTAGCAGATCTGGGCACAACTTCAGGTGGTACCTAGATACTGTTGCAGTTGTTCTTCCTCCATCCTTGCTGATCAAACACGTCTTTCTGTTATCAAACCTTGAATTCAACACCGTGTAGGGTTCTCTCTCCCACTGGTCATCAAGTTTGTGGTTTCTCCGCTTCCTTTTCAATACCACTTCTACTGGTGTGAAGGGTTCTGGTGGTGCACTTCTGTTGTATTGTGCTTCTTGTTTATCCCTCACCCGAGTGAGACTGTTTAAGACACAGGCTTGTCCTCTTCTGTACTGCTCCTGTCTGGTCGTGTCCCAGTCTTCAGTGGTCACGTCTGCCTCTGGTTCTACAACACCAAGCTCCAGGTCCATGGGCAACTTTCCTGGTCTCGCTCGCATGAGATAAGCTGGAGTGCAATTGGTGGAACTCACAGGTATGTGATTGTACAGGTCTACCAAGTCAGGTAGTAGGTCTGGCCACTGGTCTCTCGCCTCAAGTGGTAAGGTCTTCAGCAGGTCGATGACAATGTTGTTCATCTTCTCACAGAGACCATTGGTTTTGTGGGTGGTACGGTGTAGTTCTTATCTTCTTACACCCGTACAGATGGCAGAACTCTTTGAACAATTCAGCCTCAAAGGCCGGGCCTTGGTCAGTCAGTACCTGCTCAGGGTATCCATGGGGTCTGCAGAAGTACGCTTGGAACGTCTTCGCTGCTGTCTCTGCTGTCAGGTCTTTGACAGGGGCGACCACCAGGAACCTGGAGTAGTGATCCACCATGGTCAGGGCATAGGTATATCCTGACCGGCTGGGTGACAACTTGACATGGTCCAGGGCCACGATCTCCAGGGGACGAGTCATCTTGATGGGTTGCAGGGGTGCCTTCTGGCTGCTGTAGTCTTTTCTTCTTAGGCTACAGGGCCCACAGTCTCTGCACCACCTCTCAATGGAGCTGCGCATTCCCACCCAGTAGAAGCGACACTTCAGTAGGGTTTCAAGCTTTTTCCAGCCAAAGTGCCCCGCTTGATCGTGGTAGGCCTCCAACACCATTTGGATGTCTGTCTTGGGGACTACTATCTGCCATACCATCTTGTGGGTCTTGGGATTGACGTACCTCCGGCACAGCTTCTCACGGTAGATAAACAGCCTGCTTCTTTCATTCCACAGCTGCTTTGCTTGAAGAGACGCATCCTTCTCCAGGGAGGAACCTTCTTGGTTTATCAGCTCCTTGATACGGCTGACAACCGGGTCGCTGTCCTGGGTACCTTTCCAGCTGTGATGAGGCAAAGGGTTTAACGTTTTACCACGCTGCCTCCTGGAGGCTCTTTGCTCGTGGATCATCCCATTCCGGTGGAAGGCAGGTATTTCAATCTCTACCAAGTCATCCACTTCTTCTTCTGTGTCTGACTGGTGAGGCATCCTGGACAGGGCATCGGCGTTGGCGTTCTTGCAGCCCGCCCAGTACTTTATTGTGAATTGGTAGTTTGGCAGCCGAGCCATCCATCGTTGTTCCATGGCTCCCAGCTTGGCTGTTTCAAGATGAGTTAAGGGGTTATTGTCAGTGTAAGCAGTGAACTTGCTGGAGGCTAGGTAGTGCTTGAACCTTTCTGTGATGGCCCAGACCAAGGCCAGGAACTCTAACTTAAAGCTGCTATAGTTCTCTGGGTTCCTCTCAGTCGGGCGGAGCTTCCTGCTTGCATGCGCGATGACTTTCTCCTGGCCATTCTGCTTCTGACTTAGGACAGCTCCCAATCCTTCATTGCTGGCATCAGTATACAGCAGGAACGGTTGGCTGTAGTCAGGGTAGGCTAGCATCTCATCACCTGTCAGGATCTCCTTCATTTCTTGAAATGATTCAGCCTGTTCTTTACCCCAGTGGAACGGGGGATTTCTGCCCTTGGGGGACTGTCCTACCAGGAGGTCTTGCAGAGGCGCTGCTTTTGACGCGCCCCCTGGGCCATATTCGTTAGTGGGAATATCCGGAGCCGGGTCAGATGGGATTTGTAGTCTTCCGAGTGGCTGTGACCCGGTCCGTGCCCAGGGTGTCAAACTCAGTTGTATGTGGCAGTCCTACAGATGTTATAAGTTCTTTATTGTCGACTACGCCACCCGTTGTGTTGCGGTCACTATGGCCGCCGCTGCAGCAGGGTCCGCTGAGGCTGATGGTGTAGGTGCAGCTTTTGGTGGTATAACCCCCAACGGGTGGGGTATAGCCTCAGGGGGTCAGGTGCAGAGGATGGGGGTTGTGGTGGTGCAGCATAGGTGTTAAAGGAAGACAGAGTCGGGTTGTGCAGTTTAGGGTATTTACTCACTGCTGATGTTCCGGTCACTCCAGCTTCAAGTGACCTCCCGAGCCGTGCTGCATCCACCAGGTCCCGGATCCAGCCAACCCCCAAGCGAGTCCGGAGCGTGACCCTGAGCTCTCCTTCTGTCCTTTCTCTGGCCGTCCCCACTAGTGATCCACCCAGGTCCAGCTCCCTCGGGCCTTCTGTTGGGTGACCCTTGGCCTTGGGTTCCCTGACCCTCCACGTGGTATGCCTTCGTGGTGGATGTGGTGGGTGGCCGTGGCAGACGCTGCCCACGGCCTCCGGTCTCTGGCTGGGGTGTGTTTTTGCCCCCACCAGCTTGGGTTCCGGTACCCTGATGCCGACTCTTCACCCGTGGATTAGATTTGGGGTCTTAGAGTCCTCTCTTCTGCTTCCCCCTCTGGGTCTTTCCTTCTTTCTCCTCTCTCTCTCTGGATCTGCTCTGCTCCTCTTCCTGTGGCTGCTCTGCAAAGACTGACAGACTGACCCTGTTCTCTGATGGTGCCCACCTTATATACACCCTCTATGTGTGAGCTCAGGTGACCAGCACCCAATGAGCTCCTATCTTTACCCAGGCTGCTCCCCCTATCTGCCCCTACACTACTGGGATGTACCACCCCCCTCCCACTCCAGCCAGGAACAGACTCGGTCGTACCTGCACATTTCTAAGTGGGAGTACCGTCGGCCTGTTCCTCGGAAATGGGATGTGTGTAGTGCATGCAGCCTACCGAGCTCAGTTCCACACTCCATCCTTACCCGGGAGTGGAATATCACACCTCTGGATTGAGGTGCAATACCCCTGTAGCAGCCGAATCCTCAGGGTGCTACACTTTCTTAGTGTAATCTTGTACAAACCTCCGGTAGTATCCTATCAGTCCCAGGAACTGACGCACCTCCTTGAGGTTCTTTGGCTCCGGCCATTTCTGGATGGCAGTGACCTTCTCCGGGTCTGGTGCTACTCCCTCCGGACTGACAATGTGCCCCAGGTACTGTACCTTTCTCTTGAGCAGGTGGCACTTGGAGGGCTTCAACTTCATCCCATACTGGGACAGTGACTCAAATACCTCCGCCAGGTACTTCAAGTGGTCCTCATACGTCTTGGAGTATACTATCACGTCATCCAGGTACAGTAGCACAGTCTCGAAGTTGCGGTGTCCCAGGCAGCACTCCATCAATCTCTGGAACATTCCGGGGGCATTGCAGAGTCCAAACGGCATACTGTTGAACTCGCAGAGTCCCATCGGGGTGGTGAAGGCCGTCTTCTCCCGATCCTCCTCAGCCACAGCTACTTGCCAGTACCCACTAGTGAAGTCAAGGGTGGAAAAGTAATTTGCAGACTTTAAGGCAGCCAGGGATTCCTCAATACGGGGTAAAGGGTATGCATCTTTATGTGTAATGCGATTTACTTGTCTAATCTACACACAATCTCATGCTTCCATCCTTCTTCCTGACTAGAACTAGAGGAGCTGCCCAGGGACTACAAATATCCCTTACTACCTCTGCCTTCTTCATGTCATGCAACATCTCCTTGGCTTTCTGGTAGTGTGCTGAAGGTATAGGCCTGTACCGTTCCTTGATGGGGGGATGGTTGCCTGTGGGGATGTGATGTTGTACCCCTTTAATCCTCTCAAAGTCAAGTGGGTGTTTGCTGAATACCTGTGCGTATTCTTGAACCACCTGGTGTACCCCCTGTTTCTGGTGAGCAGGAGTGGTGTCTGTCCCAACATGGAGCTGTTGACACCAGTCCACCACCTGGGTTGCTGGGTCATTATCCTCCACTTTGTCTGGTGAGGTTAAGGACTCCGCCGTGTGAATGGAGTTACTATTTACAGCATGTAACTTGGCAACAGTGGTAATCTGACCTCGTCTTCCCCATAGTTGAGAGGACGGACGGGCACCCTCCCATTGCGTACATCCACTACTCCTCTGGCTGTTAAGAGTGTAGGTCTGTGCTCTGAGCTAAGGGGTTCTACTACTGCCTGGTAGCTCTGTCCTTTAAGACCTATTGCTGCTCTACACCAGATAAGCATTTCACTCATTGGGGGAATCACAATGGGTATGGGGTCTGTTACCCGCACATTACCAATCTCACCACCAGTTAGCTTTACTTGCTTCTGGTACATCAGGGCTAGAATCTCCCTCTGGAGTGCTCTCCTCTGCCCCGGTCTGGCGGTGTCAGCGAGCTGTTGGAGTAAAAACACAACCTCCTCCAAACAGTTACCAACAATGTTAGTGCCTAGTACCACATTCAGTCCATTTTCCTCATTGACAGTCTTCACTACAATGAGTCCCTGGTCCTTTAACTCCACTCTCTCCACTTTTACTGCTACTTTCTTAACCCCAAGTAGGTCAAGAGGGAGGCCGTTAGAGGCATATACTGAAAAGTCTGGGTTTGGGGGTTGTAGACTGTCCATGGACCAGTATTTTTTATAGAGGATATCAGGTATGATTGTTACCTGGGATCCGGTGTCCAGCAGGGCAGGTATCGCAATGCCATCCAGTATGATGGATAGGAAAGGTCTTCCTCCCACGAACATGCGGTGCCAGTCTGAGGGGCCTGCTGAGTCTATTCCTGGGTGTTGGCCCTCGGACCCAGGGTTTGCTTGTTTAAAGGACACTGGTGCACTGTGTGACCTGCCTTCTGGCAGCGGTGGCAGTCGAACTCTTGGTCAGGATGGCGTTGGTTGTTGGTCCTCCCACGGGGTGGCGTTGTCCTCCTCCGGGGCGACGTCCTCCTCCGGGGCGGCAACGTCCTACTTCTTCTTCTCCGGTTCATCCAGGGGACATCCTCAGGGCAGTCGGCTAGCAGGATCTTTCCGTCCGTCTCTGGCTCCGTCCGTAGTTGCAGGGCACTCATTACAGTGGCCTGGTTTTTGGTCAGCTGGCGCACTTCTGAGCGCAGACAGTCCAGCTCAGTAGGGGGCGCTGCCTGCACTTTGGCTTCGGCAGCCAGGGAGGAAAAGGTGCTGGCGTTGGAGTGGCCCCACCCTGGTAACGTTGGATTGCAGTATCTGCCGTCTCCAGGGGCTGCAGTCCCTTTAAAGCCATATCCTTAAGGGTGTCAAAGGTAGCATCTGGATGATCCAAGGACCACCAACGCACAGTCCTGCTCTCCCCTTGGGACCTCAGCCCCCGGACAAATTGTTCTTTTAGCATTTTACTCTCATTGGTTATGCTAATTGGACTGACCTGTTTCAGAGCTTGCAGGACCCCTTGTAAATGGTAGGCATAGTCCCGAACATTGTCCTCCGACTTCTGAGAGCATTGGTAGAACCTCATCCGGAGGTCTGCCTCAGTGCGGTCATCAAAGGCAGTCTGTAACTTTTTGAAAATTGTGGACACTGATTCCTGTTCTGCGGCTGACCAAGTCTCTACTTCTCTCTCCGCAGCACCAGTCAATTGTCCCACAACTACTGCAGCTCTTTGATTGCCCATCATAGAATACATGTCCAGGATGCTGCATATTTTGCGCTTGAATCCAGACAGGGTGTCTGGCTTGCCACTGTACTGGGGGAGCCACTTTGCTCCAGGCATGTATGGTAAAGTCAATGGTACAATGGGGGCTACAGGACCTGGCGATGGAGCGGCTATTCCGTCCTGCGCGGCGGCAGCCGCTGATGCATCATCGGGGCTGTCAGCCTGGGCCGCGATGTCGGGCTGTTGCTGCAACATCTTGGCGCCCCCCCCTAGTGAACCGTGGCCTACCTTACTTCTGTTGGCCGCAGCTCTGCAGGTGACGGACTTCTGGTAGGACCTTGCGTCGCTTACTTTCCACGTCAGAGCGTTCACTGGGGCTTCCTGCCAGGACCTGACGCTGCGTCAGTGCGTGGGGCGTGTCCAAGACTTTGCGCGGTTACACAGGTACGCCTCCTAGTTTTCCCGCGGTTACACCCTTCTTCTCGCACAGCGACGTCATAATGGCGGACAATGGTGGGAAACCTCCGAAATGGTGGGAAATCTTCACCACAGTACAATATACAGTCTTTTAGTAAAAACGCACAGTACCCGGTGGCAACGGGCACAACTTCTTCCATTGCCGCGGGCACGTAATCCTGTTCGTGACGCCAGTTAGAGAGATGTGGCGCCCAGGGGATGGGGACTACTCGGCGTCCGGGCCTTGATGCCTGGTCTTGGGGGATGTCGCGGTGGTCGGCTCCTGGGCCCGTACCCTGGGGGGAAATCAAATGTCAAAGTTCGTGACGCCACCTGTGGTGTCTGGTGAGGTTCACCAGTGCTGCGGCAGTCCACTGAGGCAGGTGTTAAAGCAGCTTGGGTGGTATAGCTCCCCACAGGTGGAGCTGGGCCTCAGGGCAGCGTATGAAGGGGGGATGCAGGACAGAGGGGACCCAGCTGGGTCAGGGCAAGAATGGGAGCACACAAGAAACTCGCTTCTGTACCTTTACTGGGATTAGTTCAGGAACACCCCGGAGCACTGTAGGTTGAGGGGTGCACGTCCGGATTCTCCCCAGTGAGCAGGTGTACGACCTCCTGTTTCTTGCCTCTCTGTAGTAAGTTTCTGACCTGCCTGGAGCTAGGCCTAAGTTGGTTTCTGTCCTGCACCGGCTGATCCTGAGGTATGGCCTTCTATTGGAGTACGCACTCCCTGGTATATGGGGCCTCGGTAACTCCTGACCCTGGTATAACAGTCAGCGTTTTGTATTCCTGGGACATGTAGTTCGCCAGGGGTTTCTGGTTGTCTTCTGCTGGGTGTAAAGAATCCCTGCAGACTCTGACCCGTTGTCCGGGATATGGTTTCTGGGGTGAGCTGGTAAAGCTCCTCTGCCCCCAATGCTACTCACTCCTCTAGCCTTCGGCCTACTCGGACCCTCACTAGGCTATACACACTGGCAGTTAGCTGGCTGCCTCTTCTGCTGTTCTCTGAGCGTCAGCAATGCTCCTAGCTCACTTAACTCGAGCTGCTTGAGTCTGTCTGAGCTCCACTGCAGACTGACCTGTTTCTCTGTCTCACTCTGCAGGAACTGGCTGTGGACTCCAGACTGTTCTGTCTGAACTCACTTCCTGAGGAGAACTAACTAACTCTCTAATTCCACCCTCCTTTATATATCCCTATCCTGGCTCCCTCTGGTGGACTGAGGTAGGGTGGAGGTGTGTGTATGCTCTGAGGGCCTCTTGTGGAGAAATCCTTTAATGCACCCCTCCAGGATCTGTGGCTCCATGTACAGCAGAGCGTCACACCTAAATATCAGGGCTAATAATTAGTGGTGAGCGAGCACTAAAATGCTCGGGTACTCGTTGTTCAAATCAAGCAAATTGGAATGCTCGAGTGCTCAGTTCGAGTAACGAGCCCAATGTAAGTATATGGGAAACTTGAGCATTTTTCCGGGGGCTCACCCTGGCGGTCTGCCGAGGGCCTAAAAATTGTCCAAATCGATGGGAACAGTGCTCAAATGACATGGGAACACCTTGGGGAAAACCCCTGGAAGCATTTCTGACTCCCAGGTCACTGCTGTCAACAACAATGTCAGAGGTATTGTGCCACTTTTACGGACTCACAATAAAACATACAAAAATGAAACCAAAATGGAGTTTCCTGGGAAATATGTTAAGGAACATGTGACATGCAGAAGTAGTGCTGTTGCAGAGTGTGACATGCAGAAGTAGTGATATTGCTTTAAAAGTATTCAGCAACTATTAGAAGTAACACAAGCACAGGAGACAGGAAGTGTTGTGCTCCAGAAGCATCCAGCAACTAGAGGGGTTAACACAGTCACAGGAGAAGGGGAGTGTTTTAGCAGAGCCCCAGGGGGATTGTGGGGAAGTTGTTTACAGTCTGGCTGGAGCCGAAGAGAAAGGTGGCTTATGATCTGTATCTCACGGAAGGCAAGGGAATAAAATTCAGGTCAGGAGGGAAACTAAACAAAAGTCAGTTAGACTCCCTGAGCTAACAGTGTGGAGTATTATTGGCCTGGAGGATAAGGATTTGAAAGAAGCCTGCAATAGAGATTATCTCCCTCATCACACCCTTTCCCCCTCCATATTTATGCAGTATTATTGAGTCCTTGTGAAGGAAAAGCCTGTGGTTGTGTATGTATTAAAACTGTGCTGTACTGTGCTACCGGATAATAGACTGTGTACTGACGTGCTGCAAAGGAGACTGTACTGTTATTACTGGAGCCTGTTGCTCAAAGAGACATTTGCATTGCACTGGCCGTGCCTCATTAAATGTTACTGTTCTACCTTTTATGAAGACCCTTGTCAGATGTATCTGGTCAGCAACTGAATCTATCGTGTGCCTGAGAGAAGCTGCAGCCTGAGGTAGCCCTGAGTAACGGTTCCCCCAGGATTCTAATGAATTCATGTAACCGGTCCCGCCCCTATCTGAACTTAGGCAGCATGTGTGTAACATTGGTGGCCCATACGGGGAATACTGAGCGGGAATAAGTGTGTAGAGGGAGAAGAGGAAAAGTGTCTGGAAAAACACAGCAGCACAGCACCTCAACTCAACTCTGCTACACCAGTTAAAGGGGACCAGCCCTAAAGAAAAACTCACTAGCATCAATGGATGTGGAAATACAAATAGACAGAATTAGTGAGCTGCTTCTTCAGTTAACCTCTGAAGAATTGAGAACAGTAGCAGAACATGTAAAGATGTCAGTAGAACAGATTTCCAAAGCACACAACCGCAGGCAACTGTTAGCTGCCATTAATGCAAAAATGGATGAGCTGGGGGAGAAAGAAGCTGAAGATGTCATGGGGACATTCCTCCAGGAACTAACACAGTTTCTAACCAAGTTGAAGTTGGAGGATGGAGGGGCAGCACCAATTACCAAAAGCGGGAATCTCCATCCGCAGACTGAACTACAGGAATTGAAAGAACAATTCAAAGCCCTAACAGCCCTGCAGGAATCAATCAAAACCTCTGAACAGGTGATAGACTCAGACAGGACCTTTAACCTGCTCGGGTTAGATAAATCAGGGAGACAGTCCTCTCTAACACCACAAATCACCATAAGGAAAGAATTCAAGATCCTGGGACAGATTGGAGAGTGTGAACAGAAAGAGAGACTGTCTTCTAGGAACTTGTTGCACCAGATCGATGCAGGATTACAGAAAGGCTACCAGCCAGATGAGATAGTGGAGGGAGTGGTTAAAACGATCAGCCCAGGACTGAACCTCTGTAATATGCTAGAAATGAAGAGTCAACTGACCTTGCAACAGCTGAAGATGATTTTAAAAGGGCACTATAAAGAAGAGAGTACTTCAGAATTGTTCCACCAACTCATTAATTTCTCACAGAAAAATAATGAATCATCCCTAAGTAGAGATGAGCTGTGTTCGAATCGAACTGTTCGCCAATCTCAAATTCGAGCTGTTTTGGGCGGTGTTCGACGAACCCGAACGATTTGAAAAAAATCCGCCTGTTCGAGGTTATGTTCGATAACTGTTCGTGCACCCAAATCGTAACTGGATTTTTTCACAGTAATGCTGATAATCAATGTTAATACACAGTTTGAGTGTACAGCGGGGCGGGGGGAGGGGCATGGGATGGATCTCTGCAGAAATAATGAAGATCTCCATTTTTTTTTCTCTTTCCCGCATTTACAGTGAGGAGGTGCAGTCTGTCAGCCTATCAGCAGCGCACAAACGGAGTGAAGTGCTTTTTTTCACACAAGCAAGGGCATGTGTCATTGGCTGTGTATGTCACATGTCCTTGCCCTATAAGACCCAGCCATTTTCCCTGTCGCCACCATTTTCTCACTGCTGCAGCTGAGTGTTAGACGGCACTGCTGCTGCTGTTAGCGCTATATTGTGTAACTGAATTGCAAGCGAATTTTCTCTTAAATAGACAGAAAGGTTTAGGGAGTAGGGACTAGTTTGTAATTGCAGCCCTTTTGAGGGCTAGGTTACAGCAGTTCCTAGCACTTTTAGTAGGCAGGTCTGTGCTCTTAAATCGACAGATAGGTTGGGAGTAGTGACTAGTTGTAATTCCAGCCCTTTTGAGGGCTAGGTTACATCAGTTCCTATCACTTTTTGCCAGGCAGGTCTGTTTTAGTGCTGTGCAAGTGTTTTTCACAGCATTTGGCTCAATCTAGCTAAGCAAATCCTTTTGGGCCTCTTGCAGTGTGTGTTAGTCAGTGGAGTAGCCTATCTGTGTTGCAAGCTACACCACCTGTGTATGTAATACAAATTTTTTCTGCACCTAGCCAAGTAAAACCTTTTGGGCCTGTAGCAGTGTGTGGTACTCAATCTATTAGGCCATCTATACCAAGCTCCACCAGCTTTGAAATTAATAATAATTTTTAGCTGCATCTAGCCCGGAAAATAATTTTGGGCTTAGTAGCAGTGTGTGGTACTCATTGTATTAGGCCATCTATACCAAGCTCCACCAGCTTTGAAATTAATAATAATTTTTAGCTGCATCTTGCCAGGAAAATAATTTTGGGCATATTAGCAGTGTGTGGTACTCATTCTATTAGGCCATCTATACTAAGCTCCACCAGCTTTCAAATTACTAGTAATTTTTAGCTGCATCTTGCCTGGAAAATAATTTTGGGCATAGTAGTAGTGTGTGGTACTCATTGTATTAGGCCATCTATACCAAGCTCCACCAGCTTTGAAATTAATAATAATTTTTAGCTGCATCTTGCCTGGAAAATAATTTTGGGCATAGTAGTAGTGTGTGGTACTGATTGTATTAGGCCATCTATACCAAGCTCCACCAGCTTTGAAATTAATAATAATTTTTAGCTGCATCTAGCCCGGAAAATAATTTTTCTTCACAATAGTGGTAGCAATAGAAATATGGGGCGCGCGCCTGGCTAACAAAAATATACGCTTCATAACAAAAAACACCAGCCTAGCGCACTGCATTAATAAGATGGCATCATCGTCTCTCCCAGTGCTAGGCCTACTACGCTGGCTAGCATTCCTGTGCCTAAAACACAATGTATGGGTCCGCACTAGCCACGATGCTGAGGGGTCTAAAGCTGCTGATAACGCTTTGTGAGGGTCGTGATGACATTCCACTCGTCCTCCAGTCACTCCAAATTCAAACTATGAGCATGGGTCAACCATTCAAAGAATGAGTCAGACAACAAGCTGGTTCAAACTCAGAGCACGCTCAAAAGACTACTACAGACAACGTCCTCAGCAATGTTCTGTGTTTATTTTTTACATGCACAAACCTAAATACACTACATAATGGGGAGGGAAAAGGGGTTGTCCGGGGCGGGGTAAGCCATGAAAGTCCAGTGTCTGGCCACTCCTGATTGGTCCTCATCTCCTTATCTCAGTCTCTGGGCAGATATTGCAGCCGTCAGCTTATAATCTTGTTTCGTTTCTCTGAAATAAGTCTTGGCAACACTGGAACTGTCTTAGTTTAAGTTTCGATTTGAGTATTACGTAGCAAGGAAAGCTTATTGTTATATGATACAAAATGGTGGTTAGTACATTAGCAAAAAAGCGTATAAAAGTTACAAAAGTATAAAAGTTACAAATATATATATTCTCTTTTACCCCGACATTCCCCCCTAAACACTAAGCTTTCCTTTGCTTTGGGGCCTTTGAGACTGTCCATGTGTGGGGAGAGGGGAGGTGGATTTCTTCAACCAATCATTTTAGAAGCTGCCCCCTTATGGGACGCCCCCAAACAATTGAGCCCTACCCTAGGTGACACATGGAGTTCTCCCAACTATCCCTAAACTAAATCTCTCAATTGAACTTTGTCATGGGGGGGGGGCTGGTCAGGCTTGTTCGAAGGAGTGTATTTCTCCATATCTTCTCTTGATTCAGAAAGGTCCCGGAAGTTGGGACAGCATTGGTTATAACTTTCCTGTATAAGGGGACTATGTAGCACAGGACCACCAGGCCCAATACTAATAGACCTCCCATTACTAGACAAACTTGTTGGAGGAATCCCTTGAGCCCTCCCAACCAACTTGAGAAAAAGGAGGTATCTACCCCTGTGTGGTAGCTGTCCACCCTGGGACAGACAGTAAGCATATGGAAAGGATATAGAAGAAGGTAGTCATCTTTTATAGACTCGTTCTGTCTCTCTTGCAGTGGGAGGCGTGAATCCAGGTGCTCTTGCCCTCAAGCTTCAGAGCCGTCGGGGTGGTGAGAAGCACAGTGTATGGTCCCTCGAACCGCGGCTGGAGGCAGTCTTTCCGGACAAACTTCTTCACATACACTAGATCGCCTGGGATGAAATCATGTACTGCATCACCTGTAGATTCTGGGAGAGAAGCAGATACTGGAGAGCGGGTGTTAGTCAATTCTTTAGACAGAGCAATCACAAATTTTACCACTCTATCATGTGTTTCAGACAACTCTTGGGGCCTAATCTCTCCTATCTTGGGTGGGGTCCTAAACAAAATTTTATAGGGAGTCAGCCTATGTTTGGCCTGAGGAGTGTGTGTGATATGATACAATACTATGGGGAGTAGGTCGGGCCAGGGGAGGGGATGATCTTGGGTCATTTTCAAGAGCTGGGTCTTGAGGGTGGAATTCATTCTCTCCACTTTGCCTGAACTGGCAGAATGGTATGGAGTGTGGAGGCCCAAATCTGTTCCCAACATGTTCCAGAGTTCTTCGTAGATATTTGCTGTGAAAGCTGGTCCTTGATCCGATTCTATGACTTGGGGAACTCCAAATCTGCAGGCAATTTCGGTGATCAGTTTCTTGGCTGTGACTTTAGCAGTCATGTTGACAACCGGGTAGGCCTCGGGCCAGGCTGAGAACATATCCACGGCTACCAAAACGTACTCCTATTTTCCTGCTTTAGGCATTTGGATATGGTCGACTTGTATTCTCTGCCAAGGGGAGTCTGGTTTAGCCAGGTGTTGGAGAGGGACCCGTGCCGTACACGTTGGGTTGCAGGTAGCGCAGACAGAGCAGGATTTTGAGTACGCAGTCACAGTGGAAGAGATTCTGGGTGCAAAGTACAGTTTCTTGATACATGCGAAAGCTTGATTCTTTCCTCTGTGTGTAGGCCCGTGAGCCCATGCTGCCACAGCTGAGTACATGCGTCTAGGCAAGCAAGGCTTCCCATCCACTTGGTAAAGAGTCGAGTTGACCTTTGAATCTTTGCGACCTGCCAGCACGGCTCCTGCCGATTTCCATTGCTTGACTTCTTCAGTGGGGGTCTTCCTTTGTTCCTCACACAATTTTTCTTCAGGCATCCTGACCCCCCTGGATTCCACTCGTGTCTCCGCTGGACTTGTATGGTCTTCCGCCGGCTGTTCTTTGGCTCTTGCTCTAGTGAGCGCCACAGCTACGGTTTGCAGGGTCTCCCCCATCTCTTCTTCCTTTTCCTGCCACTTTGATGACACATTCTCTACTGCTGCAGTCTTGGCTGCTTGGTCAGCTAGGTGGTTGCCCCTGGCTTCCCTGGAATCTAGTCTTCCATGAGCCTTGACCTTGATAACAGCAATCTGAATGGGTAGTTCCAGGGCCTTCATTAGGGCCTTAATCCATGAGACATGTTTCACTGGTGTACCTGCAGCTGTGATGAATCCTCTAGACTTCCACAAGAGTCCAGAATCATTGCAAATTCCATGTCCATACCTGGAATCGGTATATACATATTCGCCTTTGTTCCTGCTGCCAGGTGGCAGGCCTCTGTGAGAGCCACAAGTTCAGCTTCTTGTGCAGACATGTATGGTGGTAGAGCTTCAGCCTTCAGAACTGTTAGGTCTGTTGTGACAGCATATCCCGTGTGGAACTTCCCTTGAGGGTCTGCGAAACGGGATCCATCAGTCCATAGGTGCATGGCAGGGTGTGCGAGCGGATGTGCCACCATATTCTCTGGAGCAGAAGTCTCTTCCTGCAAAATTTTTATACAATCATGAGGTTCCACCAATGGACCTTCACCCTCTTCACCTTCCCCCCTAGAAGGTGGAAGCAAAGTGGCAGGGTTGATAGTCAGACATCTGGTAAATGTTATATTGGAGGGCAACAATAGGGAACACTGCAGCCGCAGGTGTCTTTGGTTGGTTAGATGTTTCGGAGATGTTTGTTGCAGAAAAGCTGAGAGATCATGTCCAAGGACGATATCAGCTGACTTGTCAAGGAGAATGTGAGCAGCGTGGACCGCCTTAAGGCACGTGGGGGTATTTCGGGCGACAGGGTCCAGGCGGGCTGAGTAGTAGCCCAAAGGCCGATACTTATGATCATAACGTTGTGCTAGAACTCCAGAGGCATGACCTTCCGATTCCGAGACAAAAAAATGAAATGGCTGAGTATAGTCTGGTAAGCCCAAGGCCGGGGCAGAGACAACAGCCTGTTTAAGGCGGTCAAAACATAGTCTGTGTTGAAGAGAAACACGTGGATCTTCAGCATGAAGCCAAACCGAGCCTTCATTTTTGAGACAGTCGTACAGAGGTTGCATGAGCTTTGAGACATCAGGGATCCATTGCCTGCAGTAAGTGATGAGACCAAGGAAAGTCTGCATAGCGGAATAGGTAGTTGGGAAGGTGATATCCATGATGGCTTGTTTTCTTTCTTCAGTCAGATATCTAGCACTTTGTGATATACAATGTCCGAGGAAAATGACCTTGGGCAGACACCATTGGACTTTGCCTTTCGAGACTTTACAGTTAGCTGAGTGAAGAAACCAGAGAAGGGATGCTGACATCTCTGGCAAATTTTCTTCAGTGCCACAGAGTAAAGGATCATTCACATACTGTAGAAAGGTGACCTGAGGGTTCTCTTGAACCCATGGCTCCAGTATAGACTTCATAGAATGAGTGAATTGGTTAGGAGAGTTCTGGGCTCCTTGTGGAGTCCTGGTCCATGTAAGCTGTGCTCCTTGAAAGGTGAAGGCAGAAAGAAACCACGAATCTTCGTGTAAGGGTATACTGAAGAAGGCGTTGGCCAGATCTAACACCGTAAACAAGGTGGCCGTTGGAGGCACCTGAGACAAAAGGGTGTTTGGGTTGGGTACCACTGGAGTTTCTAAAATGGTAGCTGCATTGACGGCTCTGAGATCCTGAACCAACCGGTATCTTGGAGGCTCTCCCGGAGCGGTTTTCTTTTTTACAGAAAAAAGGGGTGTATTGCATGGAGATACACATCTGACAAGGACTCCTGATTCCAGGAGGGAAGCGACTTGGGTACTCAAGCTTTGTTCTTGTGCAGCCTTGAGGGGGTATTGTGGCAACCGTGGGTACCTATGTCCAGGCTTGAGGTGTACTCGGACCGGGGGAACCTTCAGGAGGCCGACGTCCTCTGGCCCACTGGACCACAGAGAGTGAGGGAACTGTGAGGTATCAAGAAGAGTGTGAGGTTGTATGGTCATCATTATGAGAGGGAAGGCTTTAAGAACACAGCGGTCTTCAGTCCCTTGTTCGGAATGAGGGTCCCGCAAAAGAAGCTCCATACCATGGTTTCCGAAGGTAATTGTTGCCTTCATCCGCTCTAAGAGATCGGCTCCCAACAGATTGATAGGGCAAGTTTCAGAGACCAAGAATCTTGTGAGTACTCCGGTGAACGGTCCTGCAGACACAGGGACTGTGAGTGGAGAGGAAATATGTTGGCCTTCCACCCCAACACAGGTGAGGGTATCCGGTGATAGGGATACAGAAGGAGGGAGCTGTGCAGAGGAAATGACAGATGTGGCCGCCCCAGTGTCCACCAGGAACTCCAGTGGTTGATGGTCCACCTGGTTGTGTGGACCATCACGGAACGACCGGTCATGGTACTATCTGCGGGTTGGACAGTCTCTGAGGATGTGGTCAAGGCTACCACACTTCCAACACAACATTCGTCCTCCAGAATCACGAGATTGTCTTCTGTTTCTAGATGGTCCCTTGTCATCTCTTCTGTCTTATTTTCTATATGTGGGAGGAGTATCATCACCTGTGCCTTTAACCATTACCCACTTGATTCCATGTTGGTTGCCATGGGGTGGGTAGCTTTCATGAGCTTAATATACCATGGCAGGTGCGGCTTTCTTCTTTGACTTAGTATCTTTTTCCATTTTTAGCATTGATTTTTGGAAAGCTTTAACGAAGTCCACCGCGTCGTTGAAAGAAGAAGAACGAATCTCGGGCCGTACTCTCAGGACTTCATCTCTGAGAGCGTCTTGTAGGCCATCTACTAGGGCCTGAACCTTGACGTGAAAACTGTATCCGAGATCCTCAAAATGCATGCTGAGTCTTGCAGCATATCTTTCCACAGATTCATCAGGGTCTTGTTGAACATCTTGTATAGACCCAGCTTGATCTGACAAGCGATTCTGAGCCCAGGCCTTTAACTGTTTCATGTATTCTAGGCCGGATTCATACGTACTAAGGGATCCTGCTTTTGTGGAATCCATGGCCTTTTGAAAGCTCTCCGTTTTCGGCTAAGTGAGCCTGGCATTCTGCAGCCAGAGTAGAACCAGCAGCAAGGGAAATTTTGCGAGCCAATCCTCCAACATGGCTCATACAGGTGTTTGCAGGGTTGACCATGGCCCCCACCCGATGTGTAAGGATGTCACCATAGCCTATTGACAGAGTGACAGGGCGTCCTGATGGGTCTACTAGATTCCGGGAGCGGCAGGGGTCCCAGACTTCTGAGAGACTGGGGGGTGGTGCTCTTTCAGCAGTTGCTTGGAGCAAGGGCCGGAGTACGGGTAATGGATGTGGGGTGGAGGATGCCATAGGAGACGTATGGGGTAAAGGAGGGGGGGAGGGGCAGGAGTATCTTGAGCCCATCCCTCATCTGGCTCCGTATCGTCTTGAGTAACAGTATGTTGGCGGAGGGAGAGCAGTCTGGCCTGAAATTCTGGGGAGTTGAGGAGGATATCCCCAGGGTTGTGGGTGACTCCCATAGGAAACAGGGGAAGCGTCTCAGCATCGTGGACTGGAGCAGAGGGTGTCACATTAACTTCAGATGGGTGCTCTGGGCCTGCGGGCTTTTCCACCTGTGCTGGTGGCTGGTAATATGCACCGGACGGATCTAGTAGTGGATATAGGCCGGATTGGGGCTTTCCGGGCCTCCCACAACAAGTAAGAGGTGTAGCAAGATGGCCGTGGGAGGGAGGAGGTGGGAGTGGGGGTGGGATTGTTCTTCGAGGCAGGAAAAGGTGTAGTAAGATGGCCGTTGGAGGGAGGAGTTAGAGTGGAAGTGGGAATGTTCTTGGAGGCAGGCTGGGCTTCGTGCCATAGGCGGCCCGCCCAGAGTGGGTTTTGCTCTCCACACACCCGACACGTCCACCCTTCCGGTGATTTGGCGTCGGCGCCATTATAGGGTGGTGACTGAGGGCTCAGTGTAGTGACAGGCATCAAAGGTGCAACGGCCATTTTGGGGGCACATAACAAATCACATTCTGCAGCTTTCATGTATCTGAACAAAGGCTCGGCATTCTCTGTTCCCCCCTGCACCATCTACTCTAAGATGTGCATGAGCCTGGTGTAGAAATCCTCACCCAACTTTCCCAACTTCTGTGTAACACATTCATTCTACACTGAAAACTAAAGCCTGCCTGTACTGGATAAGCTTATCATGTTATACAAATTCCTAACATTCTTCTTGCCTTCTTGCCTTCCCGTAACTCCACTAATTGGCTTAACTCCCACAGCAGCATTCCGCAACTTACGAGATCTTTCAAATTTGAATACACACAACATTTTCTTATAGAATGCAATGATCTGTCGCGACTCAGATCACTGGTGCAGCCGACAGGTCGCCACCCGTCAGTGTAGAGTACCTCTCAATACACTGATAAGATAGAGAGTACCTCTCAATCTATCCCTTCCCTAACCTTGAATGGCGACTTTACAGTACGACTCACCACGGCACCCTGACTGACAGCAGAACCCCTCCTTATGAGGTTTCTCTGTATAAGACGAAGAGCACCTCTCAATCCGTCTTCTTTCCTACCACGGCACCACCCGTCAGTGTAGAGTACCTCTCAATACACTGATGAGATAGAGAGTACACCTCTCAATCTATCTCCTTTCCTACTACGGCACCACCCGTCAGTGTAGAGTACCTCTCAATACACTGATGAGATAGAGAGTACACCTCTCAATCTATCTCCTTTCCTAACCTTGACTTTACAGCAGTCTCTGTGTTAGACGAAGAGCACACCTCAATTCGTCACAGATCCTTTCTCCCTTACACTACAATTCAGGAATGCTTTGAAACTTCGACTATCAGTTACGGGAGGCAGCTATCTAAAGAAAGTTCAGTGACCGGAGGAGGAGGAGGTGGTGTGCACACGAGCACGCGCAGGCATGCGACGTCACTCGTTTTAACACTTGCTGGTTCAGGACGTGGTGCGGGACGCCTAAGGTCTCACCACTCGACCGGTCACCCACCCAGATCCATCCTGACAATCCCACAGGAACCGCTGCGGCTGACACACAGGCAAGTGAGACATATAAAATACATCTCAACTTACCGTGTTCGATGGAGGTTGATCAGGCCTCAAATTCAGCCACCGCGGTCACCACCAGGGAAGTCAGCAATATGGGTCCGGGAGGGCGGCGTACCGCTAGCCACGCCCCACGTTGGGCGCCATTTGTGAGGATCGTGATGACATTCCACTCGTCCTCCAGTCACTACAAATTCAAACTATGAGCATGGGTCAACCATTCAAAGAATGAGTCAGACAACAAGCTGGTTCAAACTCAGAGCACGCTCAAAAGACTACTACAGACAACGTCCTCAGCAATGTTCTGTGTTTATTTTTTACATGCACAAACCTAAATACACTACATAATGGGGAGGGAAAAGGGGTTGTCCGGGGCGGGGTAAGCCATGAAAGTCCAGTGTCTGGCCACTCCTGATTGGTCCTCATCTCCTTATCTCAGTCTCTGGGCAGATATTGCAGCCGTCAGCTTATAATCTTGTTTCGTTTCTCTGAAATAAGTCTTGGCAACACTGGAACTGTCTTAGTTTAAGTTTCGATTTGAGTATTACGTAGCAAGGAAAGCTTATTGTTATATGATACAAAATGGTGGTTAGTACATTAGCAAAAAAGCGTATAAAAGTTACAAAAGTATAAAAGTTACAAATATATATATTCTCTTTTACCCCGACAGCTTTATCACAATTCAATTGGCAGATTTTCACAGAGCTCCTCCCCAACGCCCACCCATCGGGCAACAGTTGCCCACCCTCCCTATGGGATCTAGTGGCGAATAGTTGATGCCATTAATCAGAGCGTCAGTTGCCCCGTCGACGTGGCAAGCATACGGTAAGGCATGGGAAGAGTGGACACGACTAGTAGCAGGCAGACGGGTTGACCAATGTGAACAAGCCAGATTACAAGTCACCATAGAATTTCTCCACCAGCTAATGATGAGGGGCATATCAGGGGCGTCAGCGCAGTGGTGTCTGACCGGAGTAACATTTCACTTCCAACTACTGAATTGGGGAGATGTGACAAAGAGATTCATCATCAGACAATCCATAAAAGTGTGGAAAAGGGGTCAGCCAAGTCAGGAGTGTAGACGTCCCGTCCCGTGTCACTAAAACTGATTTCTCACATCATATCCCTAACACCATTAACATGACACTCACAATTTGAAGCAACACTACTGTCTACTGCATTTGCGATCGCCTTCTTCGGGGCGCTATGCATAAGCGAATTAGTCCCTCAATCCAAAATTACCAACAGTGGAGGCTTATTACACCAGGACGTAGTCATAGCTAATAATGCAATACGTCTACGCATACGCCAATCGAAAATGGTTCCAGTGGGTACTTCTACAACCCACAAACGGTACACTGAGTCGGGTAACAATAGTAAAAACATATATAACCATCAGATCACAAAGTCATTTCTTCCTATCACATTGGATGGAACGCCATTATCAAGATACCAGTTCCAAGCTATATTTAATAAATTCATAACATCGGCAGGGAACCACCACAAAGATTACAGGCACACTCATTCCGCATAGGCGCGGCCACGGAAGCAGCAAGAGCAGGACTGTCAGAAACGGAAGTTCAGAGGATAGGGAGATGGTGATCCACGTGTTTGGCGAGATACATAACACCAGACTTGTTATCCTAACGTGGTTTGTTTCTTTTACAGGTGACGCTAAGCCAACAGTGTGGGTGATAGGCCACTCGTATATATATTGGGCAGAAAAAAGGGCGAAAGTCCGCCCAGGCGGGAGGAAATTAAGAGTTTCATAACACATATTTCAACTGGAGAGGTATTTAGAGGCCTGCTATGGCCGCAGGTACTAATGGAGGTAATCAAAGTAGGGAGAGAGGCAAGAGGTCTGGTCATCTTAGTTATACAGGCCGGGGGAAACGACCTAGGTCATCACAAGAGCACATAACTAATAGCAATAATGAAACTAGACACTGAGCGCTTCAGAGAATTTTTCACAAAACTAACTATAGTATGGTCAGAGATTGTGCCGATAGCGGTATGGCAAGGTACACGAGACATCACGGCCATCGAATGGACAAGGCGGGTAATAAATATTCGGATGGCAAAATTTAGAAGAGACAGAGGCGGTGTAGTGATACAACACCGACAACTGGAAGGAGATAAAGCAGGCCTCATACGGCCCGACGGTGTTCACTTAATGGATATTAGACTGGACATATTCCTGTCAGGACTTCAGGACGGAGTGGAACAAGCGTTAAGAGTGATGGATGGGGGTCAGAGTCCTGCATACGAGTACGCAGGATCCTCCGTGGCCTGGAAATAGAAAGGACATGTTGGAGAGTTACACTTGTTGGCCAACTTGCCGGTGTGGAGACCCAGGGCATGCTGCAACAAGCTGAATTATTTTAGAAATAAAATGCCTTTCTAATGGCATGAGTATAAAGAGTTAATAAAGCTGTGACCGATCCTCACCCATCCAATTGTAAGAGTTACATTATTGTATTGTCAAGGAAAGGGGGGCGGTAGGGGGGCTGAGCATCTGGGTTTGGTTGGGGGTCCCCACAGTCTGCCTAGGCTAGATGCATTTAAAAATTCTTATTAGATACACAGGGGGTGCAGCTTGCTTCGCAGCTGGGCTACTACGCCCAAAGTATTGCCTAGGCTAGATGCAGTTAAAAATTCTACGCTGACTAGCAGACACTGAAGCTTTGGAGCAGACCTCTGAGCAAACAGCTCTTCAGACTCAACCATCTGTGTTACCCCAAGCCATAGTGTATGTAGTTTCTTACAGTTAAAAGGGGGGGGGGAGCGACCCAACCCACCTGGAATTGATGATGCCAACGTCACGTAAAACACAGCAAGGGGACTCCAAAAAGAGTCTCCATTTTTTCCAAAAATTGTGGCACAGACACCACTTAAGTGGCATCAATTGCCCCAGAGTTGCTTAAAACGGTTGGTGAGGTGGTTTTACCAAATCCTCAAGCTTTTAGTCTCCCCAAGATGACACAGGGGTAGAAAAGTCCTTGCGGATCCATGATTTGTTCATCTTTATGAACGTGAGTCTGTCTACATTCTCAGTGGACAGCCGCATGCGCTTATCTGTCAGCACACCACCAGCAGCGCTGAACACGCGTTCAGAGAGAACGCTGGCTGCAGGGCATGACAATATCTCCAAGGCGTGAGTGGCGAGCTCCGCACATTTTTCCAGATTGGAATCCCAAATGAGCAAGGGTCCAGTGACACAGTCATGGCTTCGATGTTCACTTGGAGATACTCCTGTACCATCCTCGCTAGGCGTTGACTATGTGTCAGACTTCTTGTCTCCTGTGGCCTTGCAAAAGATGGTCTAAAAAAGTGGTGAAACGATTCCACAAAATTGCTGTTACCAGCAGACACTGTGTTACTGTTACGGTTTGAGTGATGAAGAATCGACAGTCCCACGGTTTGCAAGTTAGAACTGTGAGATTCACTATGTGCACCACTGGTGTTTTGTGGAAAAGCACATGTATGATTCTGCAACAGCCTCCTGCATGCGTGAATCCCTTTCTATGGCAGGAATAATTTCGGCAAATTTACTTTTGTACCGGGGGTCTAAGAGTGTGGCAACCCAGTAGTCGGGATCACTTCGAATTCTGACAATCCGAGGGTCATGTTGCAGGTAGTGCAGCGAGAAGGCACTCATGTGTCTTGCGCATCCAGGAGGACCAAGTCCTTGTTGTGTTGGTAGCGAGGTAAGAATCATGCTTCCTTCCTCTGCCCTTTCCCCCCAACCTCGCACAAAAGAAATGTGATCAAGGTCTCCCTCATCTGATGAGTCTTACATGCCCATCGCCAGTTCGTCCTCCTCTTCTTCCTCGGTTCCTGCACCTTGCACCCTGGTAAAACCATCTCCCCCACCCTCACATGCCTGCCGCCTTGGTGCCGCCGATCGTCTGGACCTTGCAGATGTTAACGCTTCCGCATACAACTCCTCCTCCTCTACTTCCTCCACCTCCTCTTGTCCCACCTCCTGAATTCTGTTTAACGTGTGCTCCAGCATGTAAATCACCGGAATAGTCATGCTGATAATGGCATCGGCGTCAGCACTAAACATCTTCGTCGCCATATCAAAACTGTGCAGAAGGGTGTGTGGCGCCCCTGAGGGTTCAGTCGCCACAGAGGTACTGCATCTCACCCAGAGGTGTGGTATCTCACCCTCAGGTAAGGAAGGAGTATGGCTCGGGACCCTAACACCTGCATTCAACACATACCCACAGTGGGGGTAGGGCGAGACTGCTCCTAAGGGAGAGCACAGTCCCAAGTCCCTAGCTGGCGGGAGGGTCCTATGTAGTGGGTGTGGGTGGAGAAAGCAGCTTAGGGGAGCACATGACAGGGAGAGTATAAATAGGAAGCCATCTTAGAAAGAGCAAGCCAGTCAAAGGAGGAGAAGTGACAGGAGCAGAGGCTCTGCATGAGCTCTGCTCCGGAGGCGGGCCTAGCCTGGGAGGACTGAAGGAGAGAAGAGAGGAGTGGGAGCAGGAAGGCTCCAGGAACCAAAGGGACCCTAGGGGTACGGGCCATGCAGAAGGCCACCCGTACGCCCGCTGCTACCAGGAGGTAGAGGGATCAGGCCAGATAAGGGGAACCGGTCCCTCAACTAGCAGAGAAACAGCAAGGCTCAACTAGAAACCGGAGGCTGCAGCATTTCATGTACTGCAGGCCAAAGTCCACACCAGCCTCACTAAGAAGGTAGCCACATAGGACCCAGGGGATAGAACACACGTCGCCCGCCAAGGCCCGAGGATACCGGATAGAAGTGTCACTGGGTGTGAGGTGCAGGGAGAAGGCCAGAGAAAGGACACACAGAAGGGGGTCCTGCTAAGTACTCCGGAGCTATCTGGGGGTGGACTGAGCCCCTCACTGAGTACGCACAGCACGACGGGGGAGATTGCTCTGGTACCTGTAATCTGGACTGCAACAACTGTGAGTAAAGATCTTGGGACTGCATCACACGGACTCTGTGTTCATTACTGACTCCCTGCACTACAACCACCATCATCCATCCACACTGCCCTGAAGCTACACTCTTCCTGTGGGGAGTAATAATACCATTGCTGCAAAACCACCAGCTTCAGAGGACTGTTCCTCAGCGGCGGCCCCTTTGGCCGCACTCCACAGGTGGCGTAGTCGGACATTATAAAACCCATATATGCAAATTACCCTTGGATTGACCGCCCTGGGTCACGGACCGGGTCACCGCCACAGTGACTTCAACCCCCAGCGTCTACCGGCCCGGCTCCGGGTACCCCACGGCCCAGGGGGCGCGTCAACTTCATAGGTCCCTGATCTGAGACCACTCCTGCAGCGTGATTTGCCCCACCTCTGGATCTTGTTGGCCCAGGCTATACGTCAGAACGTATTGCACCAGGGCTTGTCGGTGCTGCCACAGTCGCTGCAACATGTGCAGAGTTGAATTCCACCGTGTCGGCACATCGCATTTCAGCCGGTGAACTGGCAGGCCCAACGACTTCTGTAGAGATGTAAGTCGTTGAGCTGCGGGATGCGAACTGCGGAAGTGAGCACACAGCGACCGTGCCCTCTGCAGAAGGCCATCTAGTCAGGGATAGTGGGCTAAAAATTGCTGGACAACCAGGTTCAACACGTGAGCCATACAAGGCACGTGTGTGTGACACTGCCCCGGCGAAGGGCCGCATCCAGGTTTTCAGCATTGTCGCACACGGCCTTCCCTGGTTGCAGGTCCAGTTGGGACAACCATTCATGAAACTGGGTCTCCAGAGCTGACCACAACTCCTCAGCTGTGTGACTCACATTTCCCAGACATTTCAAAGTAAACACCGCCTGATGCCATTGAGCCCTGCTGCCAGCATAGTAAGGAGGTGTGCAGGATTCCTTCTGCGCAGTTAGAAAGCGGGTGGCATTACCAGACAGGCTTTGGGTGCAGGTGGAGGACTGAGAGGAGGTTGAGGAGGCAGAAGCAGTGGAGGAACTTCAAGATAAAGAGGATTGATGCACAACTCGTGGGGATGGCAAGACTTGGACAGCAGCCCCTTGTCCTGCTGTCACCATAGTTACCCAGTGCCCAGTCAGCGACATGTAACGCCCCTGTCCATGCCTACTCGTCCAAGTGTCTGTGGTGAAATGCACCCTGTCACACAGAGTTTCTCAAAGAAGCGGTGATGCTGGGTGCGACGTGCTGGTGTAGCGCAGGCACACCTTCTTTGAGAAGTAGTGCCGACTGGGCATCTGGTACTGGGGCACTGCGACGGACATAAGGTCTCGAAAATCCTCTGTGTCCACCAGGCGGAAAGGCAGCATTTCTGTAGCCAACAGCTTGCAGATGGTGAAATTCAACCTCTTAGCTTTGTCATGGCTAGGAGGAAATGGTCTTTTACTTGTCCACATCTGAGGGACCAAGGGCTGGCTGTTGTTTTTAGACGGGGTTGAGTAGGGTGTCCCCGGCAAACTGCTCGTTTGTGAGGAAGATGCAGGCGGAAAAGTTAGGTTGGTTTGATCCAAAGGTGGTGCTCTCGATGTCGGAGAGCGCTGAACACCAGCTGGTGTTTCCACTTCCAAATGAAATGATGACCTGCCAATCACACTGGCTGTTGCGGGTAAAGAGGTGGCAGGTCTGCGTCCAAAAACATGTGTGACTGCTGTCCCCCCAGTCACAGAGGATGAAGAGGCCGCGGATGCACAAGATGGGGCAGACGGTGGTTGGCTAGGCCGCATTGTAGCACAGTGAGCTTCCCACTGCAACTTATGCTTCATATCCATGTGACGGTTCATGCATGAAGTACTCAAACTATGAATTTTTTGGCCTCTACTTAGCTTTTGGTGACAAATATTACAGATAACACGAGTTGGGTCATCCTTATCGATCTGAAAAAATGCCCAGGCTATACAAGGCTTAGAGCCCATGCGACCTGAAGAGCCACCACGACTTGTGGTCAGAGGCAGAGTTGTGGTTGAGGATGCAGTTGTTGACGTGCTTCCAGTACTCTGTCTCTGTCCAGGAAGGCGCAACCTAACCTCGTCGTCAATAGCATTTGTGACGCCCAGCTGCGCTTGGTATCACAGATCCTAGAAGAGTGCATTGATGGAATCCTCCACAAGAGGCCCCCATAAACATTCATACATTTCCACCTTCCACCTCAGACCAGCAGAGGGAACCCTTAGGGATATAAATAGGGAAGGTGGAGCTAGGCAGTTCAGTTCCTCTGAAGAGTTCCTGCAGTAGAGAAGCCTAAGAGAGGTCAATCTGCAGTGGAGCTCAGTCTAGTCTAGAGAACTCAGTTAATAGTTCAGCAGTGGAGCACGAGGCTCCTCCTAGCTAGATTCAGGGAGCCCAGTTAGAGCTTAAGGTGTGCCGGCGCCATAAGATCGGTGAAGCGCGGCAAGCTGCCGTTAGTGTGTATAGCCTAGTGAGGGCCCGAGTAGGCCGAAGGAGAGTGGAGAGTTAGTACAAAAGAGGCAGAGGAGCTTAACCAGCTCAGCCCAAAGCATTTACCGGACACCGGATCTGAGCTTACCGGGATCTCTATGACCCAGTAAGGCATAACCGGAATCCCTGGAGAACTACAAGTCCCAGGATCGCTAAGGTTCTGATACGTAACAGAGCCAGGAGACGCTTAGGCCCCGCATACTGGGAGTGTGAACTCCAAGACAAGGCCCTACCACAAGGTCAGCCAGCGCAGGACAGAGACAAAGTTAGGCCTAGCTCCAGGCAGGTCAGAAACTTACTACGCAGAGGCAAGAAACAGGAGGCCCTACACCCGCTCATTGGGGAGGATCCTGATATGCACCCTTCACCCTACAGTGCTCCGGGATGTGCCTGAATTTCCACCAGTAAAGGGTACTGAAGTGACTACCGTGTCCGTTCCCGTTCTTGCTCTGACCCAGCTGGGTCTCGCCTGTCCTGCATTCCCCCTGCATACGCTTTTCTGAGGCCTAGCTCCACCTGTGGGGAGCTATACCATCGAGCTGCCTTATCACCGGCCTCAGTGAACTGCTGCAGTGCTCGTCCTTCTCACCCAATACCACAGGTGGCGTCACGAACTCTTATAAAATTAACAATTATCCACCCTTTTAAAGAGTGACCCCAGGGTACGGGTCCGGGAGCCGACCACCACGACATCCCAAAGGCCAGGGAAAGGCCCGGGTACCGAGTCATCCCCATCCCCTGGGCTAGTCACATCCTCCTCCACCTCCTCTGTTGACCTCATCGACTGGCTGACTGTGGGTTGACAGTAAGTGGGATCTCCAACCTCGTCATCATCACCCTGTGTGTTCTCACACCCGTCGTCCTCAGAGCCAACCTCTTCCTGCCCTGACCGAAAAGTCAAGTTGTCGCTCCAATCAGGTATTTGAGTCTCATCATCGTCTTCATCATTGTCTCCACCAACAGGAGTTACAGTTTGGGAATGAGGGTCTACATTATGTTCAGAACCTTCTTCATCTGGTCCTGGATCCGACTCCTAAAGATTCTGGGCATCAGTGCAGATCATTTCCTCATCTGGATTAACAGAAGCTCTGGAGCAGACCTTCGTTTCCCGGGCTATAGTATGAGTAAACAGCTGTGCAGACTCAACCATCTGTGTTACCCCATACTCAGACGGGCAGCTGGAGACTTGGGAGCTGTGAGGAAGCAAGTGCGATTGGGGTGACACCTCTGAGGACTGGAGTATTTGTGATGTTGAAGTTGAGGTGGAGGAGAGCCCACTTGAAGGAGCACTTGATATCCGTTGAAGCACCTGCTGTTTTTGTGCCTCATCTGGAATTTGTAGCGATTGGCGTGTCCGTAAGAAAGGGATCGTATCACATTGTCCACGAAAAGAAGTAGACATCTTAGTTTGGCTGGAAGATGGTCTTTCTTCTGCAGATGTTACTCCCCCCCCCCCCCCCCCCCCACTGCGGGAGGGGGTCGAACCACCAGCGGACAGGCACCAGTATTGGGAGAGGGGGGCTGGCCGTCAGGGTCCACCGCGGCTCTGGCACAAACCCGGCGACACGGAGGTCGCAGGGGCAGTAACGGATTGGCCGTGTCGGCTTTGCACTCCAGCGTAGTCCCTCTGCCCACTCGCGCCCGTAGCCTCAAAGGGATGCGCAAGCGGCTTTTCTTCCCAGGGCTGTTCCCCGCCCAGCAGGAACGTAGGGGAGCTCAGGTTGGCCTTCCACTGCACTCCCTTACCTCCCTCGCCCTCTTTCCTTCTTCCTTTCTCCATCTAACCCCTCGGCTCTGTGGTGTCCGCTCTCCCTCCAGCTCTCTCCTTCTCACAGGTGGACTACCGCGTGTATTCACACTGTGGCAAATCTTTTGGGCCCAGGCATAAGAAGTTGTTGAGGTAATGGATAATATGTGCCCCCTTAGAAACGTCCATTACAACCCATTCGAGGAAGCAACTAAACGCCTCAAATAGTGAGCAGGATCTGGAGCACCCCATGGGCAAACAGCGATCTATATAGTATGCTCCTTCCCAGAAGCAGCCCAATAGGTGGACACTATTCGGAGGCACAGGTAGTAAGTAAGGATGTACAGTATATACTACTGTACTTGGTTCCGCGTCTATGTTGTCGTTTACTGACCTGCCCCTTGGATATGACAAATGGTGGATTAGTCCAAATGTATTGGGTTCCGTTTTTGGCACAACTCACAACGGGGATACCACTACGTCTTGTAAGGAAAGTGTTCTGAATCAAACCGCCATTCTACCTAAAGATATTTCTTTTTTTAATTTTCTTGTCACGACGTCTGGGTGTTGGTAGGCTGATTTTAGATTTTTACACCAGCCTTTCTTGATTTTAGAAGGGCATGACATGCCTATATCTGTGTCTCCCCCTCCTTTTACTACTCCACCTCTTTTCTTTTCGCATGACTATATGTACTTGTCACTTTTCCATGTGTTAGTTGTGTCTTCTGAGCAGTTTTTCAGCTTTTGGACACATTTGAAGTGTTTTCTATGTGTTTTCTATGTGTTTTCTATGTGTTTTCTATGTGTTTTCTATGTGTTTTTGTTTGCCTGCCATTGGTTTTAACGGTGTTCGAAGGTGTTCGACGAATCGAACTCGAACACTACGGGGGTGGCTCAACACTATTAATAACCCTTTCCCCCAGACAGTAGTCCAGAACAAATGAAGTTTTGCCAAAAGTAAACATTTTAAAAATAATTTTTATTCACTACATAATAAAAACAATGTATTAAAAAATCAGAAAAGCCTGTTTTTTTAATACATTGTTAATTAAATTAATTAAATTAATTAAAGTTTGAAGTGCCATGGTGATTGGTAAATTTGGATTCTCATTTTGTGAATTTCATCCCATTGCTTCTAGTCTTTTTTTGTGCAAATGAGGGTAAAGCTGATTCCTATACAGTGGGACAGCCCTTCAAATATTTGTAGACAGCTATTAAGATTCCTCTTTCTCCTCCCTACAATGTAAGTGGAGCTTGAATCTTTCAACTTTCTTACTCCCTGTGTGGACCTACTGTGCTCGTGTCAGCTGTCAATTCTTTTCTGTTTGTTTTTTCAACTTTCTTACAATACGGCACCTGATTAGGATGTCCGTACGTGGTAGCAGCAGGCTGATTGAGCTGTAACAAAGTTGTCCACATTCAAGATATCTATTTAGTGTAAGTGTTTTGTTGGTTTTAATTCCCCTCCTCCCTCCACAGAAGCGCTTCTTTTCAGCCTTTTTTCTTGCTTTTTTTTGTAAGCCAGTTATGAATCCACCTAAAGGTATGTGCACATGGTCAGTAAACGCTGTGGATTGGACTCAGTGCACTTGCGCTGCGTTCGAACTGCAGCGTTTGACATTAAAAGCAAAGTGGATGGGATTTCTAGAAATCCCACGCCCACTATGCGCTTCCATGCACCTGCGAATCACCCGCGGACACGGACATGCGTTGCGTCTTTCCAGACAGCAGCGTGTCAATTTCTCTTGCGGAGCCACTAGTCTCCGCAACAGAAATTAGATCAATATGTGACGCCCGGGTGGAGGAGAGATAGAGATGTTGACTCGCCTCTCCTTCCCCTTCTCGCTAGCCCACCCTGAGAGTTGGGGTACTCTGATCTGGGCCACTGTGCTTGAGTGGATGTAGTCGCGGCCTAGGCCCGGTCCGTGCCCAGGGTTGTCACATGAAAATAAGGGCTAGGAGGGACGGTGACGGATGACAGTGTTTCGAGTGGTATTTGACTACGCCACCTGTGGGGTCTGGTGATGGCCACCAGCGCTGCAGCAGTCCTCTGAGGCGGGATGTAGTGGCAGCAGGCGATGGTATAACTCCTCACAGGCGGAGCTGGGCCTCAGGGCAGCGAGGACGGATGGAGGGAGTAGTAGTGAGGAAGTTCTGGTGCTGTGCTGTGCGGTGCGGTGCAATAATAAGAGTCCGGAGGCCATAGGGGTAGTCTTCCAGGTCTTTACTCACGGTTTCGTAAGCAGCGGCAAGGCTTCTCCCTGCTCCTCACGGCGCTCTGCGGCCACCAGGACCGGGGGTCCGCCAACCTCCGAGCAGTTCAGGTGCTTAGTCAGGACCCCGCACCAGAGTGTTCCTAGACTTTTAACTAAGTCCTCTCCTGTCCGTGTGTGTAGAAAGGCTGGATCTCCCTCTGGACTATGCACAGATCTTGGGTACGGCGGCAATTCCGTTCCGTCCGTCACCCGACGGGATCCACTGAGCCTTCCGGGCTTTCCTGACTGAGACTTGGAGTTACAGAGTAAAGTATCAGGGGCCGGTACCCCTTTTGCAGCAGGAGCCCCTCTGACCAAGCCAGAATAAAGGTAGTAGGTGGCGTATGCCGCTCTGTTAACTTCCCCCTGGGATCCTTTTGCCTGCGGAGCTTGTCTCCTCTGCTCCCCTCCTGGCCTTCTTAAGCAGGGACCTTGACCGGGTAGAGACAGCCGTTAACTCTTGCCCGCTCCTCGTCTCAAGGCCAGAGCACGAGGACTGTGTCCCCATCAACTGCAGGTTCACACAGAAAGCCACGTTCAGTGATGAAGATCACAATCAAAGACCTTGAACTTAAGATGGCTAACTATTTTATATGAATTTTGTACGTGTAACCTTTAAGTGTGTCCTCCACCCTCACCCACTACTAGGTTCCCCCTATCTTTGGTTCCCCCATCTCCTCTTATCCCAGCTGGGGCAGCACCCAAGTGCAAATACGCCCCCCTACAGGTGGGAGAAGTGTAGTGTTGGATGTAGAGGTGTGGTCCTGACAGCTGCACCATCCTTACCTCGAAGGGAGATACCACAACTCATTAAAGAGATGCAGTACCTCTGTGGTGACCGAACCCTCAAATACAATGTATTGATTGCGGTGAATCTGCATGATTCTATGAACATATGCGGATTTACCTGCGTGCAGCGCTTTGGACGCAGCATAAAGTATGCTGCGTTCAAAGCGCTAACAGTACGGATGGTGTACACATACCCTAACAGTTGCCTTGTCTAATAAGTCTGACATGACTTGTTAGTTACAAACCCATGCTGGCTCTGGTTAATCACTTCATTTTCTTACAGATACTTGCATACATGTTGTTTAATAATTTGTTCAAAGATCTTTCCTGGTATAGAAGTAAGGCTCATAGACCTATAGTTCCCTGGGTCCATGTTCTTTCCTGTTTTGAAGATAGGGACAACAGTCGCTCTCATCCAGTCTACTGGGACTTCGACAGTTCTCCAAGAATTTTCAAAGATTATGAACTCATATCTGGTGGAGTATTTTGCCTTTAAGCAGTTGTGTGTATTCTTGAACCCATATCTGGTGGAGTATTTTGTCTTTAAGCAGCTGTGTGTATTCTTGAACTCATATCTGGTGGAGTATTTTGATTTAAGCAGCTGTGTGTATTCTTGAACCCATATCTGTGGGAGTATTTTGCCTTTAAGCAGCTGTGTGTATTCTTGAACCCATATCTGTGGGAGTATTTTGCTTTTAAGCAGCTGTGTGTATTCTTGAACACATCTGGGTGAGTATTTTGCCTTTAAGCAGTTGTATGTATTCTTGAACCCATATCTGTGGGAGTATTTTGCTTTTAAGCAGCTGTGTGTATTCTTGAACCCATATCTGTGGGAGTATTTTGCCTTTAAGCAGCTGTGTGTATACTTGAACCCATATCTGTAGGAGTATTTTGCCTTTAAGCAGTTGTATGTATTCTTGAACCCATATCTGTGGGAGTATTTTTCTTTTAAGCAGCTGTGTTTATTCTTGAACCCATATCTGTGGGAATATTTTGCCTTTAAGCAGCTGTGTGTATTCTTGAACACATATCTGTGGGAGTATTTTGCCTTTAAGCATCTGTGTGTATTCTTGAACCCATATCTGGTGGAGTATTTTCCCTTTAAGCAGCTGTGTGTATTCTTGAACCCATATCTATGGGAGTATTTTGCCTTTAAGCAGCTGTGTGTAATCTTGAACCTATATCTGGTGGAGTATTTTAACTTTAAGCAGCTGTGTGTATTCTTGAACCCATATCTGTGGGAGTATTTTGCCTTTAAGCAGCTGTGTGTATTCTTGAACCCATATCTGATGGAGTATTTTGCCTTTAAGCAGCTGTGTGTATTCTTGAACACATATCTGATGGAGTATTTTGCCTTTAAGCAGCTGTGTGTATTCTTGAACACATATCTGTGGTAGTATTTTGCTTTTAAGCAGCTGTGTGTATTCTTGAACCCATATCTGATGGAGTATTTTGCTTTTAAGCAGTTGTGTGTATTCTTAAACCCATGTCTGGTGGAGTATTTTGCTTTTAAGCAGCTTTGTGTATTCTTGAACCCATATCTGGTGGAGTATTTTGCTTTTAAGCAGCTGTGTGTATTCTTGAACCAATATCTGTAGGAGTATTTTGTCTTTAAGCAGCTGTGTGTATTCTTGAACCCATATCTGTGGGAGTATTTTGTCTTTAAGCAGTTGTGTGAATTCTTGAACCCATATCTGGTGGAGTATTTTGCTTTTAAGCAGTTGTGTGTATTCTTGAACTCATATCTGGTGGAGTATTTTGTCTTTAAGCAGTTGTGTGTATTCTTGAACCCATATATAGTGGAGTATTTTGCTTTTAAGCAGTTGTGTGTATTCTTGAACCCATATCTGTGGGAGTATTTTGCTTTTAAGCAGCTTTGTGTATTCTTGAACCCATATCTGGTGGAGTATTTTGCTTTTAATCAGTTGTGTGTATTCTTGAACACATGTCTGTGGGAGTATTTTGCTTTTAAGCAGTTGTGTGTATTCTTGAACCCATATCTGGTGGAGTATTTTGCTTTTAAGCAGCTGTGTGTATTCTTGAACCCATATCTGTAGGAGTATTTTGTCTTTAAGCAGTTGTGTGTATTCTTGAACCCATATCTGGTGGAGTATTTTGCTTGTAAGCAGCTTTGTGTATTCTCGAACCCATATCTGGTGGAGTATTTTGCCTTTAAGCAGCTGTGTGTATTCTTGAACCCATATCTGATGGAGTATTTTGCCTTTAAGCAGCTGTGTGTATTCTTGAACACATATCTGATGGAGTATTTTGCCTTTAAGCAGCTGTGTGTATTCTTGAACACATATCTGTGGGAGTATTTTGCTTTTAAGCAGCTGTGTGTATTCTTGAACCCATATCTGTAGGAGTATTTTACCTTTAAGCAGCTGTGTGTATTCTTGAACCCATATCTGTGGGAGTATTTTGCTTTTAAGCAGCTTTGTTTATTCTTGAACCCATATCTGTAGGAGTATTTTGCTTTTAAGCAGCTGTGTGTATTCTTGAACCCATATCTGTAGGAGTATTTTGCTTTTAAGCAGCTGTGTGTATTCTTGAACCCATATCTGTGGGAGTATTTTGTCTTTAAGCAGTTTCTGTATGCTTTAAAATATTTAATTAGACTTATCTGGTTAGCAAGGCCATTTTACCTTCTTGCAAGAACACATTATTGCTACAAGAAGAAACATCTGGCCAGGGAGAACACGTTATCTTTTTAGCAAGGACACGCTATTGATACAAGAAGGAACATTTCAGCTTGCTGTTTTTTTTTTCCTAAAATAACTGTCAGACTTATATAGCATAGATGGGGCCTTTAAACTTGAGGGACTCCATCTTCTGCTATAACATGTGTATTCTTGAACCCATATCTGGTGGAGTATTTTGCTTTTCAGCAGCTGTGTGTATTCTTGAACCCATATCTGTGGGAGTATTTTGCCTTTAAGCAGCTGTGTGTATTCTTGAACACATATCTGTGGGAGTATTTTCCTTTTAAGCAGCTATGTGTATTCTCGAACACATATCTGGTGGAGTATTTTGCTTTTAAGCAGCTGTGTGTATTCTTGAACCCAGGGCCGGCGTCAGCACCCGGCGTACCCGGGCAAGTGCCGGGGCCCTGGACCATCAGGGGGGCCCACTGCCCGTCGGGGCCCGGGCCGCTTCCCCGGCAACTGTGCAGGGCCGCACGTGCTGTCCGAGCCCTGCTCTGCTTCATGTGCTGCTGCTCCACCAATCAGGCCCAGTCAGGGGCGTCACTATGCACTTAGATCTGGGGCCTGGATCATAAGTGCGAGTGCACACACCACACAACAGGCAGGGTTCAGGCTCCCCTGCGTGCAGTGGATGTGCTTCTCTCCCTGCTCGTCCTTCTGGCAAGTCAGAGAAGAGGATCCATGTGCAGAGCAATTGCACAGCGCCACCTAGGGGGAGTATATGTTGGAAGGGGGAGGAAGGAGGTTAATGAGGCCTCAGGCCAGGTCTGTCAGGGAATATAGCCACCGGCTTTAGGGAGAGGGGATAGAGATCACAACTCTCTCCTCTGTGCCTGCACAGCAACCCATCCCCCACCTCCTGTAATGTTAGACAGCTCAGCAGTCGTGACGGGGAGTGTGTGCAGGGCTGACAGGGTGTACAAGCTGCTCCTACTGCTGATTTCCAAGGTCAGGAATCCCCCACTGCTGCCACTGGATACATGCTGATGAACAGAGTAAGTATGTATATGTCATGTCCCAGTATAATGTGTGTAGTTATATATATATATATATGGTCATGTGTATATAGGTAATGTATTTGTATAATGTGCTAACAGATTAGGTCTCTGTATAATGTGTTTATGCGTAGCTCATGTGTCCGTATAATGCGTAGGTCATGTGGCCGTATAATGTGTATATGTATAATGCTTAACTCATGTGGCCGTATAATGTGTAGGTCATGTGGCCGTATAATGTGTATATGTATAATGCGTAGCTCATGTGGCCGTATAATGTGTAGGTCATGTGGCCGTATAATGTGTATATGTATAATGTTTAGGTCTTGTGGCCGGATAATGTGTAGGTCATGTGGCCGTATAATGTGTATATGTATAATGCGTAGCTCATGTGTCCATATAATGTGTATATGTATAATGCGTAGGTCATGTGGCCGTATATTGTGTAGGTCATGTGGCCGTATAATGTGTATATGTATAATGCGTAGCTCATGTGGCCGTATAATGTGTAGGTCATGTGGCCTTATAATGTGTATATGTATAATGCGTAGCTCTTGTGGCCGTATAATGTGTATATGTATAATGCGTAGCTCATGTGGCCGTATAATGTGTATATGTATAATGCGTAGCTCATGTGGCCGTATAATGTGTATATGTATAATGCGTAGCTCATGTGGCCGTATAATGTGTATATGTATAATGGGTAGCTCATGTGGCCGTATAATGTGTATATGTATAATGGGTAGCTCATGTGGCCGTATAATTTGTATATGTATAATGCGTAGCTCATGTGGCCGTATAATGTGTAGGTCATGTGGCCGTATAATGTGTATATGTATAATGCATAGGTCATGTGTCCGTATAATGTGTATATGTATAATGTGTAGGTCATGTGGCCGTATAATGCGTAGCTCATGTGGCCATATAATGTGTATATGTATAATGCGTAGCTCATGTGGCCATATAATGTGTATATGTATAATGCGTAGCTCATGTGGCCGTATAATGTGTATATGTATAATGCGTAGCTCATGTGGCCGTATAATGTGTATATGTATAATGCGTAGGTCATGTGTCCGTATAATGTGTATATGTATAATGCGTAGGTCATGTGTCCGTATAATGTGTATATGTATAATGCGTAGCTCATGTGTCCTTATAATGTGTATATGTATAATGCGTAGCTCATGTGTCCGTATAATGTGTAGGTCATGTGGCCATATAATGTGTATATGTATAATGTGTAGCTCATGTGGCTGTATAATGTGTAGG